>NC_088205.1:29592877-29901104 GCF_037126465.1 Ornithodoros turicata
GAAAGTGTGAGGAGGCGCCTATTTGGGACACATTATGTATGTCCATGATAGGCGCCTCCCCACTGGTTGGAACAAATCAGGACACAGAATGATATCATTCGGAATGATGGTCGGCTAGGAGCGTGCTATGTGTCGAAGTTCTGTTTTAACAGCGTACCGTGGAGTAGTAGCGCAATGCAAGTCAGTTCATTGACAATCACTTTTCTACCAAACAAGTAATTTTGCGTTACCTACACTGTTAAAACAGAACTTCACCACATAGCACGCTCCTAGCCAACCATCATTCCGAATAATATCATTCTGTGTCCTGATTTGTTCAAGACAGAGGGGAGGCGCCTATCTGGGACAAGTTAATGTGTCCCAGATAGGCGCCTCCTCCAATTTTCAACAAATCAATACACAGAATGATATCATTCGGAATAATGATGGTTGGCTATGAGCGTGCTATGTGGTGAAGTTATATTTTAACAGTGTACTTCACACTGCCTGCCTAACGCTACGAAGCTCCAATCACACTTATTGTTTATGTTTGCGTGATGCTTCAGAGCAGGGTCTGCACTGTTAAAACAGAACTTCACCACATAGCACGCTCCTAACCAACCATCATTCGGAATGATATCATTCTGTGCAATGACTTGTTGAAAATGAGAGGAGGCGCCTATTTGGGACAGATTATCTTGTCCCAGATAGGCGCCCCCCCCCCCCCCCCTCTGTTTTGAACAAATCATGACACAGAATGATATCCTTCGGTATGATGGTTGGTTAGGAGCGTGCTATGTGGTGAAGTTCTGTTTTAACAGTGTGTATACAGGGTGTTTCACGAAAATCCCCCGGCTGAATAATTCGAAAACGGCGCCACCTATCGGGAATATATATATATATCTATTTTTTTTTTTTTTTTTTTCGGCTAGCATATTTGGTGCGCCGGCCACAAACTGGCCTCTCAGTTTCTCATTCGCATGCGCTTGTTAATTAAATAAACATCATGGCTTTTGTGTTTTACTTCGCCGGGCTTTCGTACCTGTGCCGTAGCGATGGTCACTCTGAGACAGTGCCAAACCAGTAAAAAAAATAGTTTCGACTTTTAGTGATTTTTTCGAGTAATTAACAGGTTTCGGTTTACAAATTTCTTACGCGGAGCAGTGCCGGAATGCGCTCTTTCGCTGAACTATCCTGCGCTGAAATTCGTGTTCATCCGCTTGCATTGGTGGCGGGGGAGCAGGAAGATGAGGATCAGCCGCGAGTGAGGGTTTGATATGGCGTCTCGTTTTCTACTAACCTCGTAAGCAGGATTGCGGTCGGGTCATTGGATTGGCCAGACAGTGCGCCTTTATCGCCATAATGACAATCACTTGCCTGTCGGAGAGAGAGACGTTTTGAGAATAGACGTTGTCACATTCGATTTTATTTTCCACAAATGGAGCGTATTTCGATGCTGAGCACAATATAGGCGCGATAGCGTGCCGACAGATGATCGACTGGCGATGACGCTGTGATGTCGAGCTACAGGTAATCAATAATTAAATTAAATTAAATTAAATCAATTTTTATTTTCCTTTCGGTAGGGCGAGTAGCTTCCAATTATGTTTTTATACATGTATTGGAAAGGTGCAAGCGAACGATTATGTGTAGTCAACGTTTGTCCAGCGAAAGAAATATCCGCGTTTATAAAATTCATGCTTTGTATTCCGTGTCTGTTCCGCGTCACGTAGAGATAAAGCTTCCTATGCAACACTACATTGAGGCATCCATCTATGCACTGCATAATTGTTCCGAAGCTGCTGCGCCGGTGTGTCGTTGCACCACTTTCGCGGTAAAGCAAAGCATCGTTGGCGTTCCAATTCAGAATTGGCCATAGTACAGTGAATGCCGTTGTATGGGACACATGCAGAGCAATCCTGATGAAATAAAAAGCAAGCGCGATAAGTATCCGTTGCCTCACCTTCTCCTTCTGCCGGCAGCAGACGCCGTCGGTCTACCTGCGGATTCTGACGGGGGGGGGGGGGGGGGTCGTCAGAATCTGTGCCGGGAGAACAAGATATCCGGCTGCCTCCAACCGCCGCTCCGGAGATCAGAAGTGGTGACGTGGCGAAGAGCGCCGGTCGCGTGGCACCAGAGAGCGGTGACGTTCCCTGCCGCCTGTTACCCTCGTTCACAGCTCAGCTCTCAGCTGGTTTAAGGGTTAAGAGTGTGTGTCCTTTATCGAAACGCGCACCGTCCTCATCACTTTTAAACTGGATATTTCGAAATCCAAAGTTGCTATTTGCAGAAATGTACTTGATACAGTACAAACATGAGTAAGAAACATCATAATAGCATGTTCCGCCGAAAAGAACATCGTGTCGCCCATAAACTATCATACGGAACATTGCCATGCTAATGCTAAGCCTACCCATGATTTATTTTAACAGCGTTTATTTTGAGGGCGTGTATTTTTAAGCGGTTTATTTCAGAAAACAGATTTTGAAGAGTGAAATTTTAAGCTTGGATTTTTTTATGTTTTATTCTAAAAGATTTATTTCGGCGTACAGCCTTTCCTTCTTCTCTTCTTTTCTTTTTTTTTTTTTTTTTACACCTTGAGTGACAAAAATGTACAGGGATGTCGTAAACCTTTTGGACGTGAGGCTGTAGGAGGTGCATGGACTCACAACTTCTTGGTTTATCAATTTGTCCGCTCTATAATTCGGAGCGATGCGGGGAGCTGGTGCGCGGCAGTCGAGTGGGAAGGTATAGGCGTTTTTACCGTCTGGCGAACCGGTAACCGCATCACATTCTTTCGGTTCAGTTCCGGTTCGTTCAAGGGGAGAGAACAAATGTTTACCGTTCGGTTCGGGTTCGGTTCGGCAAAAAATAACGTTTTTTTTTTTTGCGGTTTTCGGTTACGGTTCAGTTCCGGTTTCGACCACTGGTAGAAACGGTTAATTTCGCGGTGCTGGGACGTTCGGGGAATATTTCAACCCTTCCTTGGTAAGCCTGACGCCAACGTTCGACCATACATCATATCCGTGCACAAATGCAAGTTGCCACTGCGGAAGGGTTACTGCGTCATGTCCGAACAGGCAGTGGCTGGTAGCGCGGTTGCCTGTGTCATGAGACAATCGCATGGAAATGGCTTTTCCGACGTGTCGTCCAATGAAGAGCTATGCTGTGCAGACACTTTTAACACCACGTTGTCTTCGAGAGCTCCGCAGGCGCATTTTAATTAGCTTGGTCGATGGAATCACAAAAGCTGTTTTGAAGAGGTCTCGTCATATTTGACTATTTAAATCGAGTATCAACACGACGCGGCTGTTAAATGACCTCTGCTTGTTTTGAACATTTTCCTATAAATCACAAGCGGTCTGTATTTTATAGATCCCTTTAGGAGGCATTTGACTCGACTAATTAATGATATAATGAATGCGCACAATCCTTATGTGCACCCACATGTGTTCCTCCTACGGGAAGTATCGTTTCCTGGAGGCAGCCTTTGTATGTCTTCACAACATTACAGGATGCCCTTTGCACAGCAAACTTTGTCGCCCTCTTGATGAGCAACTCACTAAACCCTAAAAACTCGGACTGGAATCGGAAAGCAAGAAAGCATCTTCTTCTATATAGAAAGCAGCGCTGGAAAGACCACACGATCTCGAAGTACTACCAAATCATGGAAGCTCATAGATATGCATAAAGAAGTTAGGGACGCCAATATGAATTAAGGCAAACGACTTTCAGTGGCAGCACATAGCACTTGTAGGGGAATATGGCGCACATATCGACGAGTAATCGAAGCTCCCGACCGTATATATTCATCCCCGCATGTGTAAGCAAGCAGCATAAGAGGGCAGAATCCCATCAGTCGCAGAGAACGGAGACGATAAGTACAAAGTCATCGGCTTGGCGTGGTGCAACCCCCGATTAATCGCGTCCCCTGCTCTGCCACCAGGTGTCAGTGACACCACCGCCCGCCGTCCTCCCCAACCGAGAGTCAGTGAAAGACATTGCTGGAACATCCGGGAATATTACGTAGGAGAAGGAATATGTTGTTGCGTGGAGAGGACGTACTTATTCTCCCTGTGCAGAGCTGATTCCGTCATCACGTGACGCTCGAAATAGCACCGTTAGAGAACGTACTACGTAAAGTTTTGCATTTTTATTTGTAAACTTGCACCATGCATCTTTGACGGCTATGCGTTGAAAAGCGATAGTATCAGACGAACAAACAGTCTGCACATGCCTCTTAACGCGATAAAAAAATTCCAGAAGAAATCAGCCAGGGTTTGGGCGTGCAATGTACTTTAGTGACTTTTAATGCAATATATTTTATCTTGTTACTCTGAATAGCCAACTAATAATTAAAAGTAGCTTAATTACACTAAGTAAGCTAGTTTTAGTCATTCTTCGAGAACTATTTTGCGCGTAAGACAAATAAATCAAACTTGAAATCAGAACGATTCGCTTACGATAAATTAGCTGAATTAATGCAATTAAGCTCTTAAACTACGATGAGTTCATTACAGTTTATAATATCTAATGACCTTCAGGGTACGCATATCAATAATTGACTAATAAGTCACTGAAGTAAATTCTGAAATTAAATTCGTAAATTACATTAATTTAATGTTACACTAGACCGCAGTGAGGAAGTGTCAGTCACATAAACGAACGGAAAGAAGCGAATTCTACGTAAGAAAATACGTAAATAAAATGCGTAAAAAAAGCAACTATGATATGCTACAGCGGAGCGGAAGTCTTGTTCAATATGGTGGTGGTGCTGATGAAAGGGCTCGCCGTAGTCGGCCTCACAGAGGTTGCAACGTCACGATTGACGCCCTGGGAGAATGTGCGTCCTGGGCAGACTTCTAAGGGAACTGTGCCGACATATGTCTGAAAGCGTCTGAGGAAAACCCAGGAAAAACCCCAGCCAGCACAGCCAGCACCGGGATTCCAACCCGGGTATCTCCCTTGTTCAATATGAGGGAACATTACTCATACAAGTATAGGGTCCATGTTTCGGCGGTCGCTCCGCCTCCCTCAGCAACCCGCCAAACGTTCGAGCCTATTTTGAAGTACCTAGACATTATTTGTAATTTTCCATGTTCAAGTTCGGTGAAGCTTCCGCCAAAGGCTCTCTTAAAGGTACTATAAAGCAGTCGAGGTCGGACCGATGCAATCAGCATGACGTGAGAGTGCTAGATTCAAAGGTACAGCACAACAAGTAATATGCGCACGAGTTTGCTCTAAGTATTTTTAATTGGTAAATAAAACGCAGTCAAGAATGTCGGGGCGACGCCTGGTGGGAAGAAGTCCTCAATTTGTCAAGCAACCCTGTAAACAAGGAGACCGATAAACAGATGGCTTTCCTGTTGGGATTTGCAAATACTAGCTTTTGATAAAATGTAATTTGTGTGAAAGAACATAAACACAAGCCCAATCTTGCACTCAGTAGCTAAACGTCTATACCTGGGCCTTGTTTCAGCATCGTACGTCGCTCTGTTCGGCCCATAGTTGTGTACTTGAGACATTTTCGCCGCCGTACTTGGCGGAGTTGGCGTTTCGTCGGTCTGCTTCGCCACAGCGTTGCCAGTAGATTTAAATTTGCATTTTTTCGGGAGCTATAAGGTCTATGTGAGAAATTTTTGCGGCATTTTACTCCTGAGGACGTACACAATTCAGGGCACACGAAACATGAGGTTCCACCTCGACTGCTTTATAGTACCTTTAACCAGTGATGGGCAGTAACTACTTTGAAAGTAGTTTAACTACAACTACTAACTACTTGTATTAATAGTAATTGTAACTACAAACTAACTACCTTTTTAAAAGAGTAATTAAACTACAGCTCCAACTACTACAAAGTAGTTTCAATTACTTCTGCAACTCCATTTCCGGTACAAAGCATAAATGTTGGTGGGAGGTAGGAAAAATGTCACACTGGTCGTAACTCTTCAACTAAGAACACCTATGCGGAGATCAACGTGCACTACATTATGTAGATTATGGCGCAAGCCAGTATACAGAGAGAGAGACCAGAAGAGGACCACAAACTTTATCATCGGTGTTCAGGTGTACTAACGCCTGTGACACACATGAGTTGTGCTGAACACCGTGGAATATCACGCACCTTGTATATTTAATTTGCTTACATCTGGCTTCAATGTTCAACGATTTTTTTCCTTGTACACTTACTCTCAGGTACATTTTCACTGGAAACCCCACACCAGATTTCGCTGACAGACAAAGAGGCTACAAAAGGTAACAAAATTTAAACAAAACAATACCATGTGAAATTGTTCTGGCTTATCGGCTGTCCAGCGTTGCTATTGTAACGAAAGCCATTCACACTTTTCCCTAAAACTTATATACCATCTTGGCATCGGTCCACTGTGGCATTATAGTGTATATTGACTAGAAACCTATGCTGGGTAGGTGTAAGTGTTACTGTAGACCAGAAACTGATGCCGTCTTGGCACAACCATCAAGTTATTTGACTAGGACCCGTTAGCTTTTGACGCTCCCAGATAGGATGCGATGAGGGCAGAACCTGCAGGGTGCAGTGAAGTTTTTGCTTCACGTTGGCATCCTTATAGCAGTGTTCAATAACGAAAGAGTCTATCGCGACAACATTAACAATCAAACAGGACGCGAAGAGACACATAATAATAATAATAATAATAATAATAATAATAATAATAATAATAATAATAATAATAATAATAATGATAATAATAATAATAATAATAATAATAATAATAATAATAATAATAATAATCGTACCGTGATGTTACACATCAATGAGCGTGCAAGACATGCCATGATAGGCAAGCCTGAGCGATGGGCAAGAACACGTAAACAATCACAAACACGAAGGCTCAAAAACGTGTTCTTCTTTACGTGTTCTTGCCCATCGCTCAGGCTTGTCTATCAAGGAATTTATCCACCAGCTAGCCTGCATTTACGTCATTCTGTGCAAGACATACCATGTTTTTTGCCTAGATTGGTTTGGATCGCCGTGGCTTGGATTGTGGCTTGGCGCTTGTCTTGGCGCCGGTCTCAGCCATGTACAACTGAGCCGATACGGCAGTTTCGTAGTTAAACTACAGTAGTTAACCATGAAAACTGTAGTTTAACTACTAGCTTGTAATTACTCTCCGTTGAATAGTTGCAATTACCTTATAACTACATAGAAAGTAGTTTAATTGCTAGTTAAACTACATGTAGTTAAACTACTGCAGTGTATTTAAACTACAGTCACCGTACAGTCGAGCAACAGAAAGGTGCTTAGATAAAGCCGCACCCTGGAGGCTGGATGCCACGTGGTGTTGCGTGTAACCAGCAGCAGTTTAAAAATTTCAATATCTCTTCATTATTTCGCGCAAGAAAATGAACCTGATCAAGATATATTTGTAGAGGATGACGACGACTGAGCCCGCGAGAATCAGGATCGTGGTTCGGGAGAGCAGTCTTCCACCAGATTGACCGCTGTTGGGCAGCTGGTCCCAAGGCTCGCACGGAACTTTCAGTGAACGATGTTTCCTCCACAAACGTTTACGTACTTCTGTCTCTTTCACAGCTACTGTTGTTACAATATTAGCGCACATACAAAGACAGAAACCGCCATCGCAAAGTATGTCAATGTTGCAGTATACAGGGTGTCCAGAGAAAACGTGTTATTGAATTATAATTAAAAAAAACTACACCACCTAGAATCATGCGGTCAACGGCATTTGTTCTTACTAAGTTTTTGACACCTCCTGATGTGAAGGTCGTGTAGCGTAAGTTTAATTTTGTAAATTTTTGGGAACTAAGGTATGAAATTTGCCAAGTAAAGGTCAGTTTTTTACCCCACTAATGTGAAGGGAGTGTCTAATTTATTCAAATTAATGATAATTGACAGGGTTATTCTGGGGCTATACCATCGGAAAAAATAGCCGAAAATCATTCTCAACGGAGCTAGCGCGCGACAAATTTTTCAGCGCAATCCTTGTCAGTCCGACGAAAGGAGGTTGGAAACCCAGCCTACACCTACAACGCAGCAAGAGATAACACAGGTGTCAGACTTTCGCTGGGATCGCACTTTCCCTCTCCCAATTTCAGTAACTGTCACTTTTTCTACTATCACTCTGTGTCCTGAGTTTGGAACCTCCTTTCGTCGGACTGAGAGCGATTGTGCTCAAAAAGTCGTCGCGCGTTTTGGTTCGGTGCTACGAAAAGCATGATATTCGGCTATTTTTTCTGATGGGATAGATCGCGAATATCACTGTCAATTATCATGAACTTGAGTGAATTCGGCACGCTCTCCATATTGGTGGGGTAAAAAAAGTGACCTTTACTTGGCAAATTTTCGAGTTCAGTTCGCAAATACTTACATAATTAAACTTACGATACACGACATTCACATCAGGAGTTGGCAAAAACCTAGTAAGAACGAATGCCGTTGACCGCATGATTCTAGGTGGCGTAGTGTTTTTATTATAATTCAATGACACGTTTTCTGGGACACCCTGTAGATGCAGGAGGAGCTCCGAATACGCTGTATTCGGACTACTCTGTATTCGGAACTACTCCGAATAGTTGTAAAAGATAATTTAGTCGTTAGGAAAGCAGACGAGAGAAGCAAGTGATCATGCGCCTTAGTTCAATGGAAGTGACATAGAACACGAGAGAAGACGAAAGACGGAAGATGGTGTTTTGGTGTTCTATGGCAGAAGAACACCTAAGGCCACATGAAGACGGAAGAGAGATCCATTCTGAATGTTCGGTGGCACAAGAGTGAAGATGTCTTACGATGGCGCAGTATCATTTCCCAACTACGTATATATGTAGGTCGAATTCCATACCAGGTTCATGCACATGACATCACTCGCAGGGGAGCGCCACAGTCGCTAGAGGATTTCGGTAGGTGCTCAAGTCCTGACCCTCCAGTCCTTCACCCTAATCGCATTAACCATTCATTTGGTATTTCTATAAGCTCCTGTACTGTGCGAATGGCTTGTACCATATCCCAGTAATTTAAATGTTTTCAAAGTTAATAGTCTTGTAGGTAGAGAACATAAACCGAAACCAAACTTCGCCAGACCAACATCGCTACGGCGGTCTCGCGTTTTCGAAGCTAGTGCCCCCTAACGGGGCGACTTCTGTGACTAGACGCTATTAAAGGCACATCTATTCGCCCGCTGGTCACTAGCTGCTTCGCTGACGACGAGCACGTTCCAGGAACCAAGATCAGTATTATTCTGTAGTACCACCAAGTATCTGCTGGTCAAGACAGATGCAGGCACTGCAGCAGAGCTTCTTCAGAAAGTCGTACAATATCAATATGGAGATAGAAGACTTCCCTCGACTTTATCGGATACTTAGTTTATTCCTCAGATACTTGACAGAGACAGGCAGCAGCCATTTTCGGTATTATACAGGAACAGCTAAGCGATATGGCAAAGCTGCAGCAGATACTCACGAAAATAAGGTAGCCCATCATGACTTTGAGGGATAGAACGAAGGATGGAACGACAATTGTTTAGAAATTCTAAAGTCATTATCTGTAACGACGAATCTTGGCTTCAATAGCAGACGACACAAGATATGGGCCCAAGAGAAAAGCATACACCTCAAATTAACTGCTCCCTGCCAGGCCGCAGCAAATGGTATGGCCGAGTGCGTGATAGGAGACATCCATCCATTTGCATCATGAATTTTCAGGACGCCCATGCCTATAGCTGCTTCTACGCAGCACCAAAATCGCTAGAACAACATGTGGACCGGGCGCTCCTCTTACCACGCATTCCATGGTGCACCGCCAGTTCTTGGTGCTGAGCTGACGAAGGGGTGGAATAGAGCGAGAGTGAGAGGAAGAGTTTTGGTTTAATGGAGAGGTGGAATAGCTGGTCTTACAACACAATAGCTGGTCTCAGTCTTACGTCACATACGCATCCATATCTGCAGTAGGAAGCACAATGTACATATGCTTCTGTTCGTGCGGACAGTTCGTATTAGGGACGTGAAATGCTATTACGTATATTGGTCGCATATTTGACATTTTGGATGAATACATTTGTGGTCGCCTGGTACTCAATATCTCTCCACAGTGAAAATGTAACGAACGTTCAATCCGTCCGATCAAATTGAGCGTTTCCATTAGGCGGTCTCCCACACAGAGATCCGCACAAACGTAGATACTCGTGTGAAAGACGGCAGTTCACGACAAATGTACATACTCGTGAATAACTTATTCACGAATGTACACCTTAATGTCACGAGCATGTACACCTTATATAGAATAAGGTGTACATGCTCGCACCATACATCTACATGCCTCAGCTGAGTAATCTGCAAAGCAATCAACAAGTTGACCCAAAATTCGCTGAAAACACCAACTGAGTAAAGGTCGTGGTCGTAACGGCACGTTCTTTCGTAACTGCACGCCGCTAGCCGCACGTGAAATAGTATTTGGTGACTTCTTTGCAGGTTCAACTTGCGAAAAGGAAATCAGCGAAAACGCGGCCCGCTAAACATCGGTCTCGCAGAAATAAATTTTGCCTCCCCCGAAGATGGAAGCGCCATTGGCTGGAACAGCGATGAGCGAAGCCACTCATCCCTCGTCTTATACATAAACATTGATCGGGTTTTCCGCTGATCGGCAGCCATTATGCAGAACGGAAGCCGCCGCGGCAGCAGCCGCCGCCCGCCGGACCCCGCGCCGTCCCTCATTCTTGCTCCAGCTGTATGGCGAGCGAGACCGACAAAACATTAATAATGGTTCTCCCATCTCGCAGAAGCTCATTGTTTTAATGTATCTCCGTGCCAAGAAAGCACTTCTCTTTTTCGACAGCACTTGTCGTTGATTATCGTTCTGATTGTTCTACAAAGATGGATGGCGCCAACGGGAGTCTCGTTTTTCTCTCCAGGGAAGAAAGGAACGGAAAAAGCGCCTTTTTTTTCTTGTTCGATAAGGTCGAGACAAATGTTCCAAAAGAGAGCCTTCATTGGAAAGAGGTGTGATGAAGTGGTGAACATGAGAGGTGAACGCGGTTTATTACGAGCTCCCTGGTCGGCGCTGTTATTTTGGGCTTGAGTCGGGTCAATGATGTAAACCAGAGGTGCCAAGTGGTGACCCCGTTGGAATCTCAGTGATTACGTGTCACGAGGTGCCTAGCAGTCAAAGCCTCAGGAAGGATATACTTGATTTTTTTCATTTGCATTAAGTTTCAATACTTTAATTCCAACTACGGTGAAAGTGATAAATAAAAACACAACGTCTTCCGTTTTGACATGGTGCCTCCTGTCGTCGGAAAATTCTGGGCAATGCATTTTGGTGATATTTTTAGGGTACCTCGCTTTCGGGTTGTATGTTATTTTTTAGAACTGCTAGAGTGGGGTTAAAACATTAAACCCTGCCCTTACGCTGTGCTAGGGGATCACGTAATCCCTGGGCTGTTGCCCAGGGAGGGTGTTGCAGTGTGTTGCCTAGGAATTTGATCTAACTAAAGACAAATGCGAGACGGTGCAGGCAAGCGGGTATGAACTCATGGTGAAGGGCACCGAGATACACGGTCAAACAAAGATACACAACAATTTCTTGTTCTTGTCTGTTTTACAATGTCTTTCGGTGACCTTCACCATGAATATTAATTGATTTCTGTTTACATATTTTGTCGGGGCTGGTCGCGGTGAAGCGCAAAAGGACGTAATTCATTTGTGTAATTCATTGCATGGTGTAAGGATATAATTCATTGGTGGATAAGGGAATGGGAGAGCGTCCTTTTGCGCATCACTGCGACCAGCCGCGACAAAAATATGTAAACCGCAACCAATTAATTACTGCAACAAATGACCCGCTTCAGTGGCAGCTTTTTCTCTAAAAGGTGTCCACTGAAGGTCCCGAAAGGGGTAGTACCCATTTTAATGCCGATAGCGCCCTGCTTTAGAAGTTATGTTTTTTTACGAAACTCATTTGAATTTTTCTTTCAAATAATGAGCGCCTCCCACTCATTCACACGGTGCGCAGCTTGCAGGTAGTATCGGACAGATACCTGTAAAAAAGAAAGTTCGTCGATTGGGGCACCCGTTCGCGAATTACTTAGCCCGGGGATTTAACTGAGACACCCTGTATATATATGACGAGGAGGTCCAGTGTGACAGGATCGCGAAACTTCTTGCAGTTCCCGACGTCTATCTAAGCTGCATTCTTGAAATTAAATTTTAATTATATTAGTTTAATAATTAATTAATTGATTATAATTATGTTATTATATTTTAATTATATTAATAGTCTGAATTTAAAATTTTAAATTATGACTACGTTATTATTATTATGTTTTTTCCAACTACTTCGAACATCGTAACGCGGCCTCGGGACATCCGGACCGACCCCCCCCCCCCCTCCTTAGATACTCCCCCGATTGACTTCCCAGATATAGGTAATCGCATTACGATACGCTTCAATTAATATTCTGTGTCTTCATCTCTCATTTTGTTGTGTGCTCTGTTATGTGTGTGTGGGCGCACCCAGGATCAGCGGAGGGGTGGAGGGGATTCGTATCGTGCCCCTCTACCTTAGAGGTCTTGCTACGTCACTGTGAATGGGTCACTCGTAATCTTAGATAAGGGTGTTTGCAACATAAAACATCAAATCGTTGAAATCTCTTAAAACACCGACGCCAATGTAGCATATTAACGTGGGCGCTATCATCCTTGCCATCACTGTCACCAGGGAAAGGTAACAGAAACGGTAACAGAAACGGAAACGGATGTCGCACAGTTCGAATACCTGAAGCAGGAACGGAAACGACAATAATTTACGGTAATAATTCGGGTACCGCAGGACCCGAATTATTGCAGTTCTTCACCATATCATGTAGATAAATTTATGAAATAAACCTCAATAAAGCAAACTAAAATTAACTGAAGAATTAAAACTAAAATGAACTATCAAACTGGAGCTTATAAGTAAGTAGTATACAGTAAATAGAAGAAGCACAGTTCTTATACGCTTACGGTGACCTGGAAGTTGCAAGCGTGAGTAACATTCCTGGAAACCTTGTTCATATTAGCTCTTCACAGAAATCACGTATCTATATGTGTATTTTGAATAAACGTTGTCTGTGTCTTGCATGCATGTATCCCTGGAGTCCTCAAAATAGACCTCAGAACGTAGGGGGATTAAGTTTTGTCACGGTCTCAATGAAAGAAAAGGAAGAAGGAAAACAAAAAGCTGGATGTGGGGCGGTACCGAAGACCGAAACGGAAACGTAACGGAAACGAAAGCAACAATGGTGGTAACCGAAACTGAAACAGAAACAAATAAGGGCCAGTAACGGAGGTGGTAACAGAAACGAAAACGATTCCGTTACCTTTCCCTGTCACCATCATGCTGCTATGTAATATTTCATGCCGCATGTGTACGGTTGAACGTTTGGTACCTGCTTCTGTATTCCCAACGCATGAAGCTGTAACTGTTTCTTTGGTGCATATACCTCGTCCGGGTATGAAGCAATAACGATAGTGAGATATACTCTGTAGGCACTAGTGATCAGGCGGGCGTAAGAAGCTCATTGCAGCCTCTTCATGTGGAAGCGAAACACGCGCCTCGCGCGAGATGGCAATATTGGAATAACCCGAGCATTGTGCGCTTTTTATTATTTTCAGGAGAGACTGACTCAGGGATGGCGACATCTTGCGGTGGCGGCTGCCAACCGATTTATAGGACAGGCAGCCCTACTGTATGCATGCGACCGCCTTTTGTCCGCCACAGATGACGCTAGTGCTGCTGTTGCTGCCATTAATTAGAGCTCCGCGTGGCACGTGACTCAACGGGGCTAACAGTGGGGAAGAGGCAGCTTTGATTCGCGTTAAGTAATATAACTGACACAGACTCTTCAGCGCTGTCTATGTTGCCAGTTTAGGGTCAGGAATATAATATTATGAATTCAGCTTCAGTGGAGGCAGCCGGCTGCTTCAGTTCGCGTACCGTATACAAGAGCAAAACATTTACAATCGAAAAGGGATCGTGTGAAATGTAATGTGGCACAGAAAACCAGAAGAAAAGGTGGACGACGGATATAATCAGAATTCGTTCTGACGTCACTCTTGCGTATCTTCATATTGTACATTGGAAATCATTGGGTACATGTAATGCGTTAAAGAAACGTCATGTGCCTCATGTCTCTAACAATCGAAAGACAGGGTGACGTAATTATAAATGCTGCATGGCTTTCAGCGCGTTACGCGGTGAAGTTTGTGCAGCGGGTTGTGTTCGTCGTCCAGTATTGAAAAACACAGTGGCTTTTTCGGCAACTGGTTATACGCCCCTTACGACATCAATAGAGGGTTTTACAGAACCACAGACCGTTCTGGATTTCGACTTCCTGTCACTACCGGCCAGTCAGCGTGCAGGATGTGGAGTGGTGGAGGGACATGTTTTCCCAAGAGATCCACGAATCCCACAAGAGATTCACAGTCGATGACGACTCACACCTACTACGTCAAGTGCTGTGCGGAAATCCTCTTGAAAGCGTTGCCAGATGGAAACGTGTCTACGATGTATTGCTGTCGAAAATTAAGTCGTCTTAAGACTCAATCGCCGGCACGCTATGCAATTAGCCGTGGTAACTTCGAAAGCTGCCGGACATCGAAATTGCTCCAGCAGCAACTCCTTCTAGTGAGATTCTCATAAGGGACGGACTACTGGTTAGGGTCTGGTGTGTTGATGATCCTTAAAATTGTATAAAGACCTCATGGATATCACACAAGTAACCTGACAGTGTGGCTCCAGTGCCAGAGCTGAGTGCATTCCCTTCAATCACCCTTCTCTAAGTACTGTGAGCAAGAAGGAAGGAATATATGACGGGATGCTCTGAGAGAAGCTGTATCAAACGACTACACTGGTCATTTGTGATGTTTTTCAGTCAAAACGGAAAACAAGAACTTTCACGTCCACAACATCCAACAGCGAATGGCAACAACTACGGGTGGGATGACAGTGAGGAAAAATCTAACCACATCAGGACATTGTAGCCTTGCTGGTTTCACAGTAGAGACACACATCGACATCGTCTACAATACTAACACTGCATTCACTCGTTCACCTCACCTGAATCTTCTCTCAGTACCTAAGTGCAGAATAAACTATGGTGTCTTTCGGTTTATGTACTTCTCATCGAAACTGTGGAATTATCTACCCGAAAATATAAGAAACACAGCTACATTTCCTTCCTTTAAAGCAATGCTCAGTCATTTCATTCATAATACGAAATGTTTTCACAGAAATTTTGATCCAGAAATGTGTTAGCTGTTTCCTAGTTCATTGTTATCCATGTTGATTGTAAATCTCAATCTTTTTTATTCTAATTGATAACCGAGTTGTCTCTTCCAGTTAGTTATCTCCAGAGTTAGTTCCAGAGTTATCTCCAAGATTTGTTATCATCAGGGGGTCCCCACACTAGTGAATAACTACGGGGCCCCTATATGTATATTGTAACCTCTTGTACCATATTGTTTTTGTCAAATAAATATGAAATCTGAAAAGAAAAGTACTAATATAACACTGTTTTTTATAGGAAAGAGATCCTCTACTACCCGATGATATTAGCTGGTATTAGTGAATCATTTTCGACCAAACGGTTGGCGAGCGGTATCGTGGGTCAATGGGAAGAGGGAGTGACTAAGAATAGAATCCTGTGGTTGGGCAGCGGCAAAACCCTGCGCGAACCATTTGAGTGAGAACGATGAACTAAAACTCCCTATTATTGTGGTACACCTCAGGATTTTCTGTGCGATGTGAGCGAGAACTCACTAGTAGCGCTAGGCGGCGATAGATCGCGCCACGGGTGCCGCATGGAGCAGCCTATGCGAGGCGCAGCAGGGCGCGAGGGGCCGGCGAGGGGCTGGCGAAGTCGCTGGCGGGCCCGCTGCCAAGCAGACCTCGGCAGTTTTGACTTTCGCTCACTCAAGTTCATTCACCACCCACCCAGTTCTCGACTCGCTCACTCAGGCTCACTCACCGTCTGCTCAGCTCTCGGTTCGCTCATTCACGCTCACTCCCCGTCCGCTCAGCTCTCGGCTAGCTCAGTCAAGTTCACTCACCACCCGCCCTGTTCTCAGCTCGCTCACTCACGCTCACTCACCGTCCGCTCAACTCTCGGCTCGCTCATTCACGCTCACTCACCGCCCGCTAAGCGTCTTGCGGTCTTACGGCTGTTCTTTATCTTCCATCACCCCCATGTGTCAACCGAGCGGATGAACACGAAAGTGACAGCCGGATACCTGATCCAAAGAGCGCATTGGTGCACTGCTCTGCGCAAGAAATATGTAAACAGAAACCAATTAATTACTCGGAAAAATCACTAAGTGTCGACGCGGTTTTTTTCTTGCAATATTTTTCGCTGAAGGTCCCGATGCGTCAAACAAAGGTTCCGTAAGCGTGCGAAGTAAAATTTAAAAGTTTGGATGTTTATTTAATTAGTGAGCGTATACAAATGGGCCGCTGACTACTCAGTTCATAGCCCCACTGGCCACTCAGCTCCATTCTCGCGCACTCACGCTCAGTCACTGGCCGCTCAACTCTCGAATCGCGCGCTCACGTTCACTCAGTGCGCACTCACGCTCACTCACTCACTGCCCGCTCAGCGCTTGGCTCGCTCACTCACTCTCAGTCACTACCCATTCAGTTCTCGGCCCGGTCACTCATGCTCACTCACAGCCCGCTCACTCACCGCCCGTTCAATTCACGGCTCGCTCACTCAGAGTCACTCACCGCCTACTTAGCTCTCGGATCGCTCTCTCACGCTCACTTCATCAGCCGAATTGAGCGTGAGTGAGCATGAGTGAGCATGAGTGAGCGCGCTCATGAGTGAGTTTTGCCGAGGACTGCGTGCCAAGTACCGACGCGGCCCGCGACGCAGTAGCAGACCACGTGACTGTGGGTTGAAGAGAGGCTGGCACAGTTTCACACCGATTGCATATGCTGCGTTTTACTACAAAAGATGGTCATGGGACGACCAACAACTGAAGGACGGAAGGTAGAGGAGAAGAGAAAACACGACAAGGTGCAGCAACAGGAACGTCCGAGTGAGACTCCGAAACAGCGAGAGCTGTTGCTCTTGCATCGTTCGGGGCCTATCGACAAATACAGGGAGATGAAGGAGACGGCAAACGTGTTGCTGCACAGCGAAAGCGAAGAGCAACTAGATACAATTACATGTCGTGTGGAAGCGGATCTACAGATTCAACGGCAATTCACGAGCGATCCATTTCGAGCGCCGTGTTCAGTATGTGATCGTTTGTGATTCGCTAATGACGTTAAAAAGGTGAGAGTTCAGTGGACCAGAATTTTAAATTATCCGCGTAATTTCTTAGCAGTTCATACGTGCCAGCAACGATGCTGTCGCATTTACCTCGTTACATCAGCGGGGAAAACCGCCAGTTATTTATTCTTTACTCACGATCAATACGAAACACTGTAACATAATTGAGACATAATTGTACTTCCTCTAGCTCAGTTACATTTCAGCCTGGCTAGAAAACGATTACAACTTTTAAAAGTTCGATAGCCATTAAGTCTGGAAGTCATGCTCATAAGACAAACAGAAAGTAGATTCCTAGTACACATACTGTTACCGGCAGCCATCGACGGAAGCTCCGAACTTCCTTCCATTATTATTTACCCTCTATTTCCCATGTCGGAATGAGCGTCAACGCCCCCTAACGACCATATCACGCATCGCATCGACGTACCCTTATGTGAAAAGCATCATCTTTGCCGTCTACTGGAACCCGGCTAGTGAGACTAACCTCTATTTATTGGTGCTTTCCATCCAGCAGGTCGGTGTCGCGACCACAATGCTATTTTCCCCGGGAACCTTTCGTCATGGCTTCGTTTTCTCCCGTCTGGCAGCTGGCCGAGACACGTCTCAATCGGCTCACCCCGCCGTGACCAAAGTCGCCCGGAAAGAAGAAACGGAGCAAAGGGGAAAAAAAAGGCAACGTGTTTCGTGTATTTGCGCTCAGGTTTAGATGCAAAGAATCGCCTCGCGACGCGAATCGTTGGCGTGAGCGTTCATCTATTATAGACAACTTTGTGAGAACCAGCGAGGAGAGTGAGAGAGAAAAGTAAATATAGCAGCATAATTATTAACTCACCGTGTTTCAGGAGGAGTTTATGAAGCAATGGGAAATGTTTGCTACATATGCACTCGCCTCTATGTCTTTGTCAAGCGTGTGCACTTGATAACTCTCCTGTAAACATGTGTACAGGTCGTACTTACAAATTAAAAAAATCGAAAAAGTGTGTATCCCACTTTGCCCCTAAAAAAGGACAATTTACCTGTAAAATAAAACCGATCGAAAAGAGAAAATCGCAGATGTGCCTAGAACCGCCATTTCTGCAGCTACCCTCAAGTTGCCGTTGTTGCCTCCAGAACCGTTGTTGTTGTTGTTGTTGTTGATGATATGGGGTAGAGAAGGTTAGCCTTCCTAATGGAGGCTTGCTTTTTTTTTTTTTTTTTTTGGTTCGGTTCAGGTTCAATCATATTGGTTCGGTTTCAGCTCCGCAGTAGCGCAAAATATCGGTTCGAACCAGTTTAAACCGATCTAGGAGCGATTGCCGTGGGCTAAAAGCAAGCACATCCTTACGATTCTCGAACAACACCAATGTACTTTTGTTGCTATTGTTGCCGACAGACCAGTGGTTCACAGCAACAATGCGTGTGACAGATCTCCGTTTCAGTGCAACGTTACGGTAACATACTGTACTCTTACGTTCACTCATCGTATACAACCTGTTAAATCCTGTTCAGGTACTGGTCGTTATTTTCACAGTCCAAAATGAAAACTTGGGGTTGCTGGACGGCAAAAATCGCGTACAAGGAAGCCTACAGCTGGGAAAAGTACGACCGCAAAACTAATACAACTGAATGAGCGCAACAGCTGCGAGGACGAAACAGGTCGCGCACTTGGGTTGCAGTTTTGTTTTGTCCAGTTTCGGTTTCGAAATTTTTAGCAACGCGGCTAAATCCGCGGTGTAAATTGGAGTACCGATCTCTCACAACGCACATTACGTCTGAACAGTTTCGCGAACCAGTAAGCGCCTAAATTTAGTTCAGTTCAGTTCTGGTTCGGTTCAACGTGAGAAAAAATATTTTGATTCGGTTCCGTTCCGGTTCTGCGAAAAATACGGGTTTTCAGCGGTTTTCGGTTCGGGTTAAGTTTCGGTTCCGATCCCTGCCCTCAAGCGGTGTTTGGTGGCAAAATCAACCTCTCGTCCTGGTCATACGTCATAGGTGACATCATTTTGAGGTCATGTGACATTTATTTGTATTCCGTATTAGCGCTTGCCAACATATTCCCAGTATAAATAAAAGAGATATACACATTTTGCCGATGAAGCAGTTCGCACAATGCTTGCTGCCAGACTTGTACACGTTACTCGAAAAAGGTAATTGATTACCGTTACTACAACTCTGGTGACAAAAGTAATTTATTACCGCTACAAATTACTCGGCCAAAATTGTAATAAAGTAACGGCTAAAAGTGTAACGTGGTAGTTTGACCGTTACTTTCGATAATAATAAGTCGTATGGCTAATTAAAATTCGTGAAGTTACACGTGCCTTGATCCGCTTTGTGAGATTGGAGCTCGTTGCCTTTGAACAGGACAGGAGTTTTTTCTTTATGTAAATGCATTATGCATTTAAACAACACACTGTTTTGGTCTTTTCTCTCCGTCACTATAAACATTTCCGAAAAGCTGAAACCATGGCTATAAATCATGAGAGTTAGTTGACATGGCAGTATCGAAGAGGAAGGACAATCGCAACTATGAACTCAGTGTTCTGAGCAACCTCTCTGTGGATCTCCTTTTAAGGCGTTGATCCTTGAGGTCCTCACAACAGAAGCGTTGAGCCGCGCTACATTCCAACTTGCGAATTCCAGGTGACTCACTTTGCATGTGAAGCTTGGCCTACTGTACAGCTCCCGTCAACCTTAATAACAACACTGGAAAAAATGTGGTCTCGTTCCCGAGCGCGGTTACAGCAACCCTTTAGGCCATGAGGAAATCTTCATTGAACAAAATTATTCTGTTGGTTTAACGCAAGGATTTTGTTCACTAAACATTCCCCCAGTGTCCCCAGAGTGCCTGTTATCACGCTCGCAAATGACAATGTTTTTCCAGTGTTATTATTACAGTGGGAGCTGTACATTGTGGTACATGTACATTGTGGTTGCGGTAGGAAGCGATTATGGTGTCCCCAGGCACTCAAAATGCATGTGCGGAATCATATACCCCAACTCATGGTAGTGGAATGCAAAGCAGATAGGAAAGGCTGTGATGGAGCCTGTAGTTTGGTTTCGTCTATGAATAAAGCTTAGCCAAAAAGCAATCGATTACTCGGTTATCGATTACCCAAAATTGTAATCGGATCACATGAAAAATTACATACGCGGAAAACTAACCGATTACTTGCAAAACTACTCGAAAAAGTAATTCATTACTACTAACGCAATCACTTGTAACGCGTTACGCGCAAGTCTGCGAAGTTGTTGCACACATTTGTTCTGTTGATGACTGATGCGCCACATTCATTCACAGCTTCTATGTCGTTTTTGCTCGTTAATTAAGTCAGTTCAGGTAGGTAATTTATCTCGAAACATGCTCAACGATTGTAACTTTCTGCTATATTCAGCTAAAGCACGGTAACATGATAAGTGTTCAGCAGACGTTCACTAAGATCAAGCAGCAGCAGCAACAACAATATTAATATACGTTAGAGAGTGGCGTGCACATACGGAAGCAGCGGGTCTACATATCGTTCGCACATGTTCTTACTGAAGGACGGAAAACCATCTTGCTCCGAAGCAGGCTTTGCACAAAAACCAGGAGCAATATGCTGTCGGTTGCTTGTTGTGTGCGCTATCGTAGGGTGCTGTCAATCAAGGCGCCCATCTTGATATTGTCAATACTACGGCTGCGATATCTTACATAACGGTTAAAAGAGTTACGATGGAAAGCTCTTTTTATACATCGCGGTGTCCCGTTTCCAGTAGTCGGCGCACTGTAATTGGCAAACAGAGGCTGACGCGTCCAGCACTCCGAACCCTCGTCGCTCCCTCTGCAAACAGGGGGAGCAAACACTTCCTGGTTTGTTCGGCGCCACGCTTCGTGCAATGTTGATTCAAAAGTGAAGTGTTATGTGAGTACCCAAACTTTGACTGTTGGGACGCGGCAGCAATGAATAAAGAATAGATAGATTTTGGTTACGATAATTGTATATTTAGCCAAGGTGTTATATCTCACTCTGTGAGCCACAAAGAGCGGTGTTTTACGGCGTTCGTGCCGTCCGTTTCATATCTGTCCCGATATTTAGCGCTAGTCCACCATGTTAGACATTTAGCAACTTGCCCGATTTGTTACCAATATGGTGTTCACTTAACCCATATCTACAAAGCTGATGACGATGATATGTCACATGCACACGCAAGCAAGGCAGGACAAACAATGATAGAGGTGAATAAAAGAAGTAGCCGGGACCCTTGTGAATTCGAAGCACAAGTAGAACATAGACTTTAAAAAATGTAATTCTTCTGCTTGACCCAGTTCTGCTTGCAAAGTTGGAAATGTTGATGGCTCCTCACTCTTTTCTTGCTATGCACACACAGCTGCTTTCTAGATTACCTTGTCAATCGAGCGCCAGAAATTCTGATGTGCTTTTTCAAAACACTTTAGGGCATGAAATGGTACAGCTGGATTGAAAAAGGTATCAGAACTTCTTTCCATTTGCGACAATGGAAGGAAGTCAAAGTCATGCATGCAATATCTCGCATGTACTCTTCATATGCGCTTTGTGATGTTTAGAAGAAGAAGCGCATGCCCGTGACTTTGGCTGGACGACACGCGCACATCGGATTCCGGGGCATTCCACGGAGATCAGGATCGGGCTCAGTTGCGCGAACCTGTCTTGGTAAATAAAGATTACTACTACCTAACCAGCTGGCGATGTATCGAGATGGGATTGGAGATGCCGACTACTAGGAGAAGCCAACAGGACATCGGTGACGGGGATGATGAGCACAGTGGGACGAATCGAACCGTTCGAAGAGGCGTCTGGACTTACGCTGAACAAGTGGAACAGTTCTTCATCGCAAATGCTGTCACGTATAAAAGGAAGGTAGTAGCATTTTTGAGTATCATATATGTGATATCATATATCTAAAGAGTTTGGTAGCGCCAGACGCACCAGCAAGTAAGTCTTATTGTCAGTTAGTGCAAGTGCTCAAGGATCAACAAACCAGGAGGGTGCAAGCAAGCTGGTGGAACGGTGTGAGCGGCAACATTTCTTTGAGTCTGAGGAAGGACAAAATACAGAAAACAAGGAACGAAGTGGACGACACTGGATCATTTCTTCCCGAAGCCTCTAGTCACTGCGGGCCGTTTCCGTTTTCACACGAGGAATCAGAAAGAGGGACAGACCGTTCTGGAGTTCATAGCCGAGATTAAAAGGTTGCAATGGCCCAGGCGCGCGAATTTGGGACCTATTTGAGCGAAGTTCTACGGGACAGATTGGTGTGTGGGTTAAGCTTAATAATGCCACACAAAAGCGGGTACTGGCGGCGAAAAGCTTGCAGAGGGCAGTAGAAATTTTCGTAGCCATAGAAACAGCAACAAAAGATGAAAAAGCGCTGAGTAACCCAAATGTGGGAACACAAGATGTAATAATAATAATGATTGGGTGTTTACGTCGCGAGACAACTGAGACAAGATGGACTTAAGCTCGCAGGCAACGTGGGGAAACACGTACAGGAGCGCTGAAAGCATTGTGGTTACAAGAATAAAAATGCGACATACAGGAAATATGAAAGAACAGGCCATCTGCAATGCGTGTGCAAAGGCGTGTGCTACTGCTAGCAATTCTTCTGCGAAGGATGCCCGAGGCTGTAACTCTGGGCGCAAGGTAAAATCCCTTGAAGTCGAGGAGCTGCATACCGTGCTGGAAATGTTCTCGTTGAAAGACCCTCCGACCAATCTAATCGAACTAACGTTACTGCTAGAAAAGAGACCCCTAAAGATGGAAATGGATACGGGTGCTGCTGTGTCTGTTTTACCGTTACAATTGTTGAAGAAGCAGTTCTCGCATTTGAAGCAAATGGAGAGTAATGTCGTCCATTGTCTCAAGCTGCAAGTGATTGGCCTTGAGGGACCCCCTCTTCTCGGTCGAGACTGGTTAACGTTATCAAGTATTAAATCATTCAAGGTTTGCGGTGAAGTACCAAAGTCGAATGTGGATGAACTTTTGCCGAACATTTTTGTTGATGAATTAGGATGCATAAAAGTCGCAGAAGCAAAAGTTGGAGTGCGGGAAAATGCCCACCCACAATTTCACAAGGCAAGGCCAGTACCGTGTGCTCTTAAGGATGCAGTTGCTGAGGAACTGAGAAATATGCAATATATGGGGATTTTAACTCCAAAGGACACTAGCGAATATGCATCACCCATTGCACCAGTAGTGAAGAAAAATGGGAAGGTCGGGGTATGCGGAGACTACAAAGTATCTCTGAACAAAGTAATTGAACTCTATATAGTTATCCAGTGCCGATGATAGAGGACCTGTTTGCTATATTGGCGGGTGGACACTTGTTTATGAAGTTAGACTTACCCAGAGCGTATCTACAAATACAGATTGAGGAAGGCTCGACGAATACACACCTACGACTTTTCGAAGTCAATCGACTTCCTTTAGGTATAGCCTCGGCACCATCGATATTTCAAAGAGCGATGGATCCGATTCTTCTGGGCATTCCTCACACAACGTGCTACATTGATGATATTCTCGTGACTGGGAGATCAAGAAAGGAGCATATCACTAATTTTAAACGAGTGCTAGAACATCTTCGAGTCCGTGGAGTACGACTTCAGAAAGAGAAGTGACAATTCTTCAAGGAAGAGTTTTCGTACCTGGGTCATAGAATCAGCAGGGACGAGCTGACTACGCTAGACGATAAGGTAGCTGCAATAAGGGATGCACCAGTTCCTAATGACAAAGCTCAGCTTCGTTCACTGCTGGTATAAGCCAACTACTATGGGAAGATCACTTCGAACCTGGCGACTCTCTTACAGCCGTTGAACAGGTTACTGAACAAGGAAGTGCCATGGAAATGGTCTTGAGTGTGTGATGTATCACCACAGAGCTAAAAAAGGACTGTCGTTTGCACCGGTCTTAACATACTTCAATCCCGAATTGTCAATAGTTCTAGCATGCGACGTATCAGCTTACGGCCTCGGTGCAGTGTTGTGGCATGTATGTAAGCACGGTACAGAGAAGACGATAGCCTTTGCTTCACGTATGTTAACTAGCCACGAGAGAAACTATTTTCAGCTTGAAAAGGAAGCGCTAGCCATCATATTTGGAGTGGAGAGGGTTTCATTGCTACCTTTACGGACACCACTTTTCCCTGGTTACTGACCACGCACCTCCGCAAAAGGGCCAACGGCAGGGATTCCTTCAATGGCAGCGGCACGGTTGCAGTCAGGGTTGGTTACCGAAAACATTATTGTTTCCGGTCCGTTTCCGGTAACTGAAAAACTCGGCTTTTCGTTTCCGTTTCTGGACGATTTTCGGTAGCAGTTTCTGTTTCCGTTTCCTTTTAAGAATCTCGTTTCCGTTTCCGAGGTAATTTCCGGTACTGGTTTCAGTTTCTCATCCGGAAGTCGTACTGTCTGGTTTTGGCTTTTTCATGTCCGATATTCTAGCTACGTAATGGATGCAGAAGGACAGCCACACCAAACACAAACACTATAAAGACTTTAACGCAAATATCACGATACGCGAGACTGATGCCATTGACGTTTCAGTACACAGAGGAAGGAGACGGTACGGTTAATTACCGTCGTAGTGCTCCCGCATGGGAAATCCCGAACCCTCAGGGCCAGTTCTCACTTGGCGACGCCCGACGCGTCGTCGTAGCTGCCAGCGCAGCACCGACACCGTCCACGTATCTCGCATACTGTGTATGAAAGGGGGCATTGTGCCCCGGCCCCCTCTGGCCTTCCCGCTCGAACCGCGACACCGGCTGTGCTGTCTAAGGTTTTCTCTGGGCAGTCTTTCCAGTCGAATCTCGGCACGGTTCCCCCTGAAGTCGGCCCAGGAGGCATACTAACCTCCCTGTCACCCACTCTTTCCTGCTGTCGTCTCTCCATCTGTTCAGGCCTGAACGCCGCTTATAGCCACAGTTAATTTGAGGCGCTCACACGAAATTAAAAAAAAAAAAAAAAAAACATTAGCAATTGGGGCTTCCGTTCTCACACGTACTCAGAGATCATGGTTACCACACAAAAAGTAAGTGTAGCTTTAAAGCTAAGGAGCTGTAAGGACCGTTTTGTAGCTTTACGCCGCACAGTATGGTTGGACCATTTCCGTACGCGCATGCGCCAGGCCTACCACTACGCGCGCAGCACCCTGCTCTTCACGGTTACGTGTACGTCATTTCCCCTGACACACGGGTAGCCTAAAGCAATTTCCAGAGAAGGACACCCGTATGAACTGGGTTTGCGGAGGCATTGCTTATCTCCTTTACGGGAGAAAAGGCGTAACCTGGAAGACAGAGCCAGTTAGGATTATTAGGCTACGGCAAATGAAAATAAGGATGCCAGACTTGCAGATTTTAATTACTCAACGGATGAAAGTAGAAAGTCATTTTGCAACTAGTTGAATTATTGTGGTTCGTCAGGACCCCACGAACGTTGGTGCGCACATACGCTTGCGTCGCATGTCAGATAGCGCTACTGAGCGAAAGGGAGATAGACGCTGTCGTGTGCCACGGCGCGACCTTCTTTCAGCAAGATACCCTTCAAAGCATCAAAGGCCGACGATTTTACTCTTTCTGCATGTCTTCTCTCGTTACTTTGTCGTATGACGTTCCAGTCCGTATGAGCGTCGCCATGATCAATGGGGGGACCCTCAACATAAGTGCCGCAACAACATAATAACATAAGTGTTGCAAAAAAGCGTACGTCCCCTTTTCAAGAAATCAGGGGAGATAACGATGTCACTCAGGATCGCCACTATAGGAAAGATGCGTATATGCAAACGAAGATGAATGGTGCCACGCCATGAATGGTGGCGAATTCATTGACACAGGAAATACGTGAAGCGCCTTCTCCCGCGGTTTCGGCACTAACATAGCTATTTCACGGGCAGATCATAATTGTTTTCCTCGGACAGAACCTAACTGAGCACTAGCGTGCACAAGAACAGTCACTTCTACGGCACATCGTTGTCTCGCAAAACAGTCAGGTGCTGGAACTAGAGATGGGACGAATCCAGAATTTCTCGAATCCGAATCCAACGAAGGTTCTGCGAATCCACGGATATTTACGAATCTCGAATCTTTCGAATCCTTTCTTTAAAAAGAGTGAAAAAAAAGCCAGGAAAAAGTCTTTACGACTGAAAAGTGTTTTGAAGCAGAATTTGATATCTTTGTTTAATAAAAAAAAAAAAAAAATTCCGGGAGAAGACATACCCACCCAGTGGCACAAATAGTTGCGGTGACATTGCACCAATATTGCCATGCAATATTGATGCTATGTTTCTAATGGCCGCTTTCGTTATGCTGCAACGATGTTATTGAAACAACATTGGAAAAATGTGACATTGCAATGCTGATGTGACATTGCTAAAGACCAGCTTCGTTATTTTGCAACATCATTGCAAACAACATTGCAAAACATGTATGTTGTGTGCCAAATGATGTGCAATGTTGATGCAACACTGCCAATCACCAGTTATTTTACAGTATAGCAACGTTACAAAAGCAACACCGGAGGAGCACTACAGTCTTGGTGTGCAAGTGAACACAATATGCTCACATTTTCAGTAATCGTCCTGGGCAGACTTCGGGAGAATAGTGCCGACATTCGTCTGGAATGAAGCATTTGGAAAACCGCAGACAGAACAGTCAGGATTCGAACCCGTGTTACCTCCCAGTCTTTGCGCGATTATTCTAACCACTATGCCACGCGAGGGCTCAAGGGATGTGGTCGCACTGATGCTATGGAAGAACGCCATATCGAGGGTCAGCGGGCATTCACATGTGCGTAAGAATGGATTGTAATTTTTCAGGTTCTCGGTCACATTAATTTTCTTTGAGATTATGTTGTCCTCGTCTCGATCCTTTTGTCCATAGTCATCTCCCATAATGCGTCCGCAGTGTTGTCCCAGAATGTCTCACAGTCTGAATCAATTCTCCCCATAATGGTCACACTAATTGCAATGTTGCCCCACTGCAGCACGTGAAACATTGCCTGAGCAACATATTCGTAATGTTTCTAAAATGCATCGTCTCAAAATGCTGCACCAACATTGCACTAAAGACATTGTGGTAACATTCCATATGTGCATGAAACATTGCCGCAACATTTGAACACGTCGTCAAAAACAAATGATAATTGATAAATGACGGGTGAACGTCACGGGAAGTTCCCAAGATTTCATTCTCTGTTTATTGGTGGGAATTACAGATAGAACAAGATCGTGCAGTCATTGTGCTACTGGCGCACTCGGAGCAAGTGCCTCAGAAATGCTGCATGTAAAACGTGCAACATTGCAGAAATATGTTTCGATGTTGCTACAATGTTTTAGACATTCCCTAGAGGTCACATTTCTAAGCCCCTGGGACGTTTCCTCAATCTACCAGGTGCAACATTGCTCTCGCAAGAGAA
This sequence comes from Ornithodoros turicata, assembly GCF_037126465.1. Taxonomy (NCBI): domain Eukaryota; kingdom Metazoa; phylum Arthropoda; class Arachnida; order Ixodida; family Argasidae; genus Ornithodoros; species Ornithodoros turicata. Next base: position 29,620,562 of record NC_088205.1, read on the forward strand.
TCACATTGTTAGCTCTACGCATCCTTCGAAATACAGCAGACAGATTGATATAATGCTAGTGCTGCAACGCTATGATTAAGTCGCTGATGCACTGTTTTGTGAGCAATGCTATTGCAACATTGCATTAAAATTGATTGCCAAGCACCACATCAGCAATGTAACTGCGACATTTCTTCAGTGACACGCACATTGCTTCGGAAACACATTCACTGTGTTAGCTCTACGCATCGTTTGAAATACGACGAAAACATTGACATAAAGGTATTACACAAACGTTGAATTTACGTTGCTGATCAAGCGTTTTGGAAGAAATGCAAGCGCAACATAGCACTAACATTGCTTGGAAAATATTGCATCAACAATGTAAACGCCACACTACCTGAGTGTAACATATTCAACATTGCTTCAGTTACATCATCGCAATGTTAGCTTTACGCAATTTTTGAGACATAGCATGAACATTGAAGAACGTATACTGCTACAGCGACGAATGTGGACATGAAACATCACTGCGACACTTCAACGTTGAGGTTACACTGATCACTGATGCAACGCATTTGCAACATCCTGTGCTGTCTGTCTTCCTAAGTGTAACTTATTTAACATGTTGTTCATCGACTACAGGAAAGACTCAGGAGTCTGAGTTCCCTCCATAAAACTAAGAAACAATCAAATCAAAATCGTGTTACCTTTAAACTTCTAATATCGGAGCTTTATGTTGTGGTTTTGTCGCGCCCCGGGTATCGCCGGCCAAGCAGGCTTGGAGGCGCCGATTTTAAAAAGAAACATACAAACGTGGTTGGTGGATTCGAAAGATTCGATTCGCCGTTTTAGGCACTGGGATTCGGATTCGCGAATCTCGAATCCCTGCCAAGGATTCGAGGATTCGCGGATTCGATTGGCACATCCCAAGCTGGAACCATACTCGGGAAGAATTCGGCCATGAAAGTGCACAAAAAGGAGATACACGCACCTTCTGCTGCAGTTTGGAAACTGTATCAAGGAGAGTCGGCTATGGACCTGTATAGGGGCCCACAAGGCCCCGTTCCTGATGCTTAACATTTCCTTACAGGTTCGCTGGATTTTCTGCAGTCAGTTGTTAGTTAGTTTAGCGAGGATCACCGGTAGACCAGCACCACTGCATGAATAAATGACAGCCATTCCAAACTTGATGACGTGACAAGCGATGGTTGCATCGTGGTGGTTGCAAATTTCGGAAGCTAACGATACGTTCACTTGAAGGACACCCAAGAGCGTGCCACGAGACTGCTCAATCCACGCGTAGGGTCTCTGTAGCCAAAAAGATAGCCTGTACTTCACAATGTCTCGCATTCCTCAGAAGCTCTAAATAAAATTGCTGTATGATGCGAAAGTGATCAGTATCGTATACCGCTAAAGCGCCTCTATCAATACTGGTTTTAGGCAATTGTTCACTGAATTCTTAACAGGAACCAATCGATGTCGCCCACATAAAGTTGTTGTTGTTCCTGACAGGAAATACGCGTCACCGCACTCATAAACGTAATTTTATTCAACGGTGCAATATTGTTTCACCGAAATATACCTGCGTGCCACGTACGTTAAAATATTACGCACGCTACAACGCTGAAACGAGGAACGGGACACCTCATCGCCCTTCAAAGCGCTCCCTGCCTTCCCTTTCTCAGCACAGTGTGTCCGCTGTTGAACATAGTTGAGGAAAAGATAAAGGCATACACGAAAAAATTGTGATCCTCTCTCTTGTACGACGCTCCTCGGTAGGAGGAACTCGGCAGGGAAGCCAAAAATAGCCGAATGGCCAACTCCTGTACTGAGGCGCTAGACGAAACCGAAAGTAACCAAATACGACAACTGTACCCAAGCGACGGCTAGAGGGATCGATGCGAGAAAGGATGAGGTCCTGAGTTTGCATAGCGCGCCATCTTGAAAAGGTAACGGGAGGGAGAGAGATAACATTTCTCCTGAGCAAACACAGATGGCAGGACCGCCGTGTGTCCCGAGCAGATGACTTGGCCTTCGTGCCGAGTGCGGTCACCTCGGTCTGTGCGCGGCATGGAGGAAGGAAACACAAGGAGCGGCTCTTCGATCCGACTAGCGTAGCCACCCTCTAGCGGCCGCTCGAGTCAAAATCGCCATTACGTCCTGTCAACCACGTGATTCCCTCTAAAGTTTCGGTTTTGCAAGGCTAGGTTTCTCGCGTTGGTCTCCGTGTGATCTTGCTTTTCGAAAGTAATTTATTGCGAAAATGTGAGCACCATCGTAGAAACGACGTATGATAATGTGTTCCTGTCCTGGCTGTGCCTCTCGTTGAGTAGCTCTGTCACGGGAACACGTTTTGTTCGTAAGTACACGGTCAGTTGTTTTAGTCGCCTCTGTATGTTCGAGTCATCTTGAATTGTTCCTTTGGGACCTGACACTGTGCCGTAGATTCATTTCATATCCTCTGTTCCTGTACAAATCTGTTTAAAGCGCCAACCGCATGAGGCGTTTGTCCAGCGTCACGACGCTGCGCTTTTTCTCGGCGACAAGTGACGCTGGCGAAAAAGGCGGGGGCACACCGCACACGACGCTTCCAAAGCGGTGGATGGGCGGCACCCTAGCGGGCATTTTTGCTATATTTCAGGAAAACCAATTTCACATCATCTCGTGAACAATACTATTGCAAATAAAAACGTCATACACGTACAAAACTGCTATGTGTTTAAAGCGAACTACACATTTTAGTAACGAGCCAGCCATCAGTGATTCTACAGCACCGCCCTCAGACGGTAGAATTCGATTGGAATGTTTTGCGCATCTTCATTGCATGCGGTTTTATTATGGAGCGTATGGACGAAACGGAACTTGTTTTGCTGAAAAAGAAACTGCTTCTGCTGAAAAAGAAACAGAGAATGAACAAAACCAAACCAAAGCGATGGTGGGTTCGACCTGTTTGGCAGGACAGAAAGCAAGAAAGCGAATTCTACACACCAGTAAGTTACTTTCGGTTTTTGCAACATAACACAACATCGGTATTGTGGTCGTCTGCTGCCTTGCCAGGAATGATATTCACAATTGTTAAAACTTATGATAAATACTTCTACAGATGAGACGACTGAAGGACTCGGGGGACACGACGTACTATACGAAGTACTTTCGAATGAGCCCGGAGAACTTCGACAGGCTGCGTGGCTTTGTCGAAGTACTTTTGACAAAACAGCACCTATGCAGAGAACCAATCACATCCCGTGAACGTCTAGCGATCACTCTGAGGTGAGAGCATGCTCCATTTCTCAATTTCTGAGACAATCGTATTCAGGGATTTGCGCAGCATTTTCGTTCTGAGATGATTGGGTGGCGGGGGTGGGTACCTCGCGACGGAAGCAGGAGCGATTCCATGATCCTATCTATGCAAGACAATTAAGACACGAGCAAAATTACAAGGACTACTTTTATAACATATTAGACCAAACATTTATATGTAAAATGTACTTAAAAAATAATGCTGTTAATTACGCATCATATAAGCTTTTCGTACACTCATCCCAGGTACCTATCATCAGGCATGGAGTTGAAGGATGTTGCCATGGCATACCGCGTTGGATTGGAGAGCGCTCGCGAAGCAATTCTGCTGACTTGCACGGCCTTGTGGGATACATTAAAAGACATTTACATGAAGGTAACATTAATTCCTTCGTCTGTGTTTATAACAAGCTAGCAACTAGCTTGGACGGGTGCACATGAGCATATTTTGGCATGAGACACATATCTACAGTGGTGCATATAGCTGCTGCAACTCCAACTGTGATAATGACCCTTCCCCCACGCTTGTGATCCTCAATAAGCTCTTGGTATAGCCTGAGTAACATTCAGTGTGCTTGCAGATGTTATAAATAACTGGTATATTTTACACATACCAGTCACATTCATATGATGGGAATACGAATAATTTGTTCGTTAACAAATTGTTAACAATCGTACACTGTAATTAATGCCTTCATGCATTGCAGCCATCATCTACGGCAGAATGGCAAGATATTGAACATTGCTTCAAAGAGCGGTGGCACTTTCCCAACTGCTTAGGAGCAGTAGATGGAAAACACATTAAGATAACAGCACCAAAGCGCTCTGGAACGGCATATTTCAACTACAAGGTACAACGTTATTGCACAAAAGTTTTAGACAAACAGTTTTTACACAAAATTCTGAATTTTCAAGGAACGTTCTCCATCGTGCTCATGGCAGTTGTGGACGCACATTATAGGTTTCGCCTTATTGACGTGGGGGCTGAAGGACGTCACAGTGGCTCCGGTGTCCTTAAGAGCTCACCCATTGGATGCTACCGTGAGGCTGGAACCCTTGGGATCCCTCGTCTTTCTCAACTACCAGGCACAGAGTTAGTGGCCCCCAATGTCTCTATCGGAGATGAAGCTTTTCAACTCCGCACTGACTTCCTGCGTCCTTATCCAGGCAATAATTTGCCTTTGCACAAGGCAGTCTTCAACTACAGGCTTAGTCGTGCTAGGTACGATTAACTCCTTAGTCACAAATATTGCCCCACACCATTTTTGGCTAATTCTGCTCTTTTCTGGAATTTTAGTACAGGAATTGTGTGGAAAATGCCTTTGGCATTTTGGCAGCACGTTGGAGGGCCCTCCTTCAGACCCTCAACCTTGCACCCAAAAATGTGGATATCGTCGTTAAGACAGCCTGTCTTCTACACAACCCTCTCGCAGTTCATAGAAAAGACATGAGCGAATATGGCGACAAGGAAAGTGCATTTGGAAATGTTACTGAAGGAAGATGGCACGAAGAAGTAGGCGACAACGTGCTGCACTCTATCCAGGGCACACACAGTAATCACAGCAGGAATGCAGCTGCGAGTCGAGAGGTTTTTGCCCAGTATTTCAGCAGTACTGTAATTGCAATCCCATGGCAGTGCATGAAAGCAAAGGCTCCAAGGCCTGAATAAAGTTCTGTTGGAAGTGCTGTAGATATGTAGATGTAGATATATAATATATGTATTGTGAACATAGAGAATTGGATGGGGACAGTTAGCTGAAGCTTCTGACCTTGCTTATTTTGATGCAATACAAATTTTTGATTTAAAAAACTGAGACCAGCCCAGATGGTGTTTTCTACACGTGTATTGCCGTGCTAATAGGTGACCAGTTACCTAAAATCTACTGATTATCTTTCTAATTATAAGTCTGTATTTCACCTGAAACCCATCAACTGTTTATTTTTCTCTGTTAAACATTTTCAGTATAGACACTCAGCAAAAACACTAATGTAATCTGCACAGTATGCAGTAAGTTGCTATTGGCACAAAAGTGAAATCAACTGAAGATAAAATTCAATGAATAAAATAAAATTCAACTGAGAACTGGTGTGAAGATGGATAGATCGACGTACAAAAGATAACAAAGATACAAATAATGGACGGCATTATTAATGGGATAAAGAAGTAAGCTTAGTGTAGCATATCACCCGTTTGCATTTATGCAAACGTGAGTATCAATCAGTAGTGAGTATAATCAGTAGAGTGCTAGACTATTATCGATATCCTTGCTGCTGTGTTTTGCATGAACTGGTCTTTTACAATGAAAAAATGGCTAGGAAGCAAGCGAGCTGGTGAAGATAATGCATAATGTAAAACCCCGAGACTAGGCAACACGAAAGGTCAAACGCAACACGAAGTCTCAAACACAGCTGAAAAGTTATCACAGATTAATTGCAATTATGTGTCACAACCCCCTTTAACTTAAGCAAAGTAGTCCTATTCATTAATGCGGCCTACATGTCCAGATACGTCTGCACGACTTGCAAGAACTCAGCTCGCATAAAATTTGCATGTTCTGGTTTGCAGAGGCGCATCTGATCAGCCAGAACATCAGCAAAACTTTCATGCACATCTTTTTGTTTCGGCTGATTAAGCCGTGCATCGATGGCCTTGATCTGGTTGACAATATCTTCACTGTGATTGTGTGTAGCCCTATTTCGTTTCCTCTTTGTTTGGGGGGTGCGACCTGGCAACGGAAAGGTTGGTGGTGACTGTGATTGAGGTGATGACTGTGATTGAGGTGACGGCTGAGAGTCTGCACGGAGAGAGTCTGCAGATGACTGCAAGATGGCAAAGGCTGTGGAAACGTGGTCGTGTCATCTCCAGCCTGGCTTCCAGTGCAAGTCAGGTCACACAGTGGGTCTGAGGCGTGGTAGTCAGTCAGTGGAGTGTATACAGATTCTAGTATGGACTGCTCTGTCTCAGGTGATCTCTCTGCTGTGTTGTCGGGGTCAGGCAGATTCCCAGAAGCTCTGTGTAGGAATTACATTACACTGATTAGAATAAAAGATGCCTGTAGTCTTACACATTCTGGTACTCAAAAACACTCCAAGAGCCAGCTGTGTGCAGTGAACTAAGGATAGCAATAAAACACCACCAGAAACACAACTGATTGATTGATTAGGTACAGAAAAATATGGAGATAGACAACAATTAAAAGAAAGCAGTACACTAGTAGTACTCAATGAAATGTAGCAGTGCTGGTGCATTACTATATGAATAAGAATATGGCATGCTATTTGAAGCAAACAATTTGAATGATTCCAGAACATCGAGGAGCAGCTATTAGGGCATTCCCATCTCTTGAGCGCCTTTCAAGTGAGATAATGTTGATATTAACATTACCTTGAGTTCGAGGGGAAAACACAGGACGAACACGGGACGAGATGAACAGATAGACTCGTATTCATGAGATTCGTAGACAGATAGTCGTGAGTCTATCTGTTCATCTCGTCCTGTGTTTTCCCCTCAAACTCAAGGCAATATTAATATCAATTCAACACCAGCTAGCTTGCCTGCTATGTTCATCGAGATGTTGTTGTCCTATCACCGCAACCTCAATTAGCATGACATGTTGTGCATATGTTAATCGATCGTGTGGGCATTATCAAGTGGGCATTACATGAGGGTACATGAGTCAGTAAAAAATAAAAAGGAACGGAAAGAAAAACAACAGAAGAAACAGGATGTACACACAGAACACACAATGTACAACTTACGTAATTCAGTGAAAAAGAAAAGAATACAAGTTAGCGCGAAAAATAATGGGATCACAGATGAGAACGAAGGCTTTGGGAAGTCCATATACAGTCTCTGGCGCTAAGCGGGAAGAATGATTCCGAACAACATGAAGCATGAGTAGTGGGACGGCAGACTTTCACATATTTCATTTCACATATATTTGCTTTTTATGCTGCTTGAGGCAATATTTGTAACACGTAACAGGAGAAAATAGACAAAAGCATACCTCCTCGTCTGATACATATCCTTCAGGAAAAGCATTTGCCGAAAGTATGGCCAGTCGATGCTTCCTTCAGATACATCTTCAACAGCGTCTGCCCCAGCACCGCTCTTACGTGCCTTTTGGAGGGTTTTAAACCGCCTGCTAAACCCGTCTCTTAGGTTTTTCCACCGGCTTTGCACTTCATCAACTACAGTGAAAAAGCAACGAACGACACTGTAGTTCTCGATGTTCTGCAACCTCACGCTAACTTACCAGTCCAGTTTAAGTCTGTAGCGGCCCGTGGACGACGATGACAACGACGTGCCTCTGCTGGCGCGTGCCACTGCGCCTGCCAGCCAGTTCTATCGGCACCGTCCTAGCGTGAGGCCACGCACATCTGCCCGCTGGGACATTCCATCATCGTCGGTCAGGACTCATGTAGAGGAACACCACCTCCTCTACATTTGGTGACCCGAACAACGAACACCATGTTCAGCGTAATTCGGCCATGCGACATCCTAAATATTTCGGCAAACCAGCAGCGAACAACCCTCTAGCAGACAAACACCGGGATCACTCTTCCACCGGGGACCGGCAGGGACACCACACTAAGCTGACTTTCCGGCCTCCACCTGCTTCATGATGGACCTCCCCGGCACTTCTCTGGCGGCAACCTGCATTCACGCTGTCGTACCGGTCGCGGTACTGTCGCCCACTCAGCAACGCACTCACCCAGCAACAATGAGCACTCCGCAACTCACTCACTCAGCAACAATCAACGCCCGGCAGGAAACACTCAGCAAGCACTCAGCGCACTCAACAAGGGCTCAACGTACTCAGCAGACGCTCAGCACAATCAGCAACCACTCAAGCACCCAACCACTCAACCAATCTGCATTCACATCCCATCACTGGAACACTCCCGGATCGCAGCGCTCTTGTTCCCGCCATCCCGGTGCTGCTGCATCAACAGCCACAAGCACAAGCTGTGTGCCCATTCGCCCACCATCTACGAGCCGTCATCATTCTCCTCTTCATGGTATCGACGCGAACCTCAACCGCATGCACCGCTCCGCGTCTGAGGGGGGGGGGAGTGATGTGGCGGCCCGTGGACGACGATGACTACGATGTGCTCTGCTGGCGCACGCCACTGCGCCTGCCAGCCAGTTCTATCGGCACCGTCCTAGCGTGAGGCCACGCACATCTGCCCGCTGGGACATTTCATCATCGCCGGTCAGGACTCATGTAGAGGAACACCACCTCCTCTACAAGTCTTCCGCAATTTGCTGCCACAACTGCGCCTTCATTTTCGCGTTTTTGTAGCTGGGACTGCGGATGTCCCACAACGCCCGTCGCTTCTCAACTTCCGCAATAATCTTTTCGTTGACAAGCACACGAGTCGATCAGAGAGTCGCCATTTTTCCAGACAGGAAACCAAGAAACCCGCGCAACCAGATGCTGCTCTTCCAACTGCTTTCCGATTGGCCAGTTCGTGGGTGCAGCTTCCACCGCCGATCGTTCATATCTACTCAGCTCGGACTTCGCCGGGAGCGTCGCGCGCCTATTGTTCCACGACGCCTTGGCTTGACGCTCGTCAAACGCCGCGGCAGGACGCTCGATAAACTCTGGAGAAACGCCTCATGCGGTTGGCACTTAAGAGGGCATATCAGCTCTCCGTCCCAATGTATTTCCTATGGAATAGTTTTTATGCTTTTTCTCGGTAACCGCCGCGCAGATGTTGACGCGGGTGGTTTCACCATAAAGAGGAAGACGAGATGAAGAGAATTATGCTACTAGATTTATCATACATGTCGTATGTATTTTACAGCGACGTCACGAATGCGAAAAAAATACAGAATTTTTCTCCTCCCTCTTTGAACAGGTTTTTATTAAACTTCTATAGCCATTTCGAAAAAAAAACTTTATCTGGAAATATTTCAGGAATCGATAGGCATCAAATTTATAAGTCTACCACTTTCCGTTTTTATAAAAAAGCGTGAAATGTGAGTACGGACCGTCTCAAAGCCCCGTAAACCGCGTCATTCTGTGTCGCCCTCTAGCCGTAGCACAGGAAAAACCGCGCGGAACATTCTGACCGTATCCATGCGCCGACCATGCGGCGCGCACGCGCACCGTAGTGCTCCCAGCAGTACAGCAGTTTACTACAAAAAGCACTGCCACGTCGCGTGCAACAAGCGGTGGTAAACGCGAGGCCGACGCTTCACCATGACAACCTCAACGTGGACATTCTGCTCCATGCGGTTGCAAAGCTTCGATACCGTTCCGTTCACGCTGAGTTGGCGCTCCGTTGGCCCGATTCAGTTGGCAAAAGTTGCTCCATGCGGTTGCCGCCTAAGAGACCACCGAGACCAATAAACCTCTTCTTTTTTTCGGTGCGCTTATAGAAAAGTGAGATGAGTTTATTAGCTTCACATGAAACGTCAATTTGCTCGATTTTACCGTTTCGGGTTTGTGCTTACTCAGTCAACTGTCCCATAAGGCTAACGACAATCTCCCGTATTTACGGTTAGTGGAAGGTCGAATTCACAAACATTCCGACACCGTTCAACAGGACTGCCCTGTAATGTTCGTAATGTTGAAACAGCCAGCAAGCGGATTACACACAGATAAATGTTTCTTAGGATAACGGCACTTAGAACTGCAGCTTTATTTGTTGTTTCTCTTTCTTTCTTTTCTTGATCGATTTATTTTTATTTTTATCTTTATTATTTTATTTTATTTTCTTCTTCTTTTTTTTCACGAACGCTCCTCGTGAACCATAAGAAAAGTCGATCAAGCGGCCGCTGCACAATTATTTCCGCCCACGCAATGAGCAACAGTCTTTTCGGGAATCCAAATTCACGTTCGCGAAGCAAGGAAAACCAACGACAGCGACAGGGGAGGGGGGATATAGTTATTAGACAAAAAGGAAAAAAAAAAAACAGGCTACAGGTCAGCCAAACGAGACGTCGGCTTGGTATTCCGGAAATACATATATAAATAAATGAATAAAATTCAGAAATAAGAGATAAATGAAACGGACGCGACGGAACAGCACGTTAGTTAGTTGATTGTTAGGTTAGTAAAAGTTCGGTGTTTGCATTTTCATGTTCAGGTTAGTCTAAGTGGTCTTTGGAAGTTTCCGCGCAGAAATAGCCAAATAACATTTATTTACAGTAGTTTATGTTTTAACGGGGACTTCGATCACGTTATTTTGAGATACGGCCAATTTTCCGATACCGGTTCCCTGGATTTTCCATCTTTCGACAATCCTTGCTAGTTGCACGTTAGATGACCCAACCTGTACCCGTCTGTCTTTGCACGGCGAACAAAGGGAGGTCTTCTGAGGAAGATAAGCAAAAGCTCCGGGTCACTGGGGATTCTCCGCTGAACTAGTGTCTACACTGAACGAAAGGCCTGGTGTAATGTGAAGTACCCCGTGAAAACCAAGGAGTGTCTAAAAATATAGTACTGAAGTTTCCGGGTAATAATGAGATGGAGTTCAATGAGTTTTAGGAGCTTCCTCCTTCTCCTTTTTCTTTTTCCATTTTTTTAATAGCTGTTGCTAAATGCATTGCGTTTATTTAGGCTGATTGAGCCTATCAAAAGGCCGAAAATTATAACGCCGAACTATCAGAAGGCCGAGAGCCAAAAGACCAAAAAATCATAACGCCGAACTGTCAGAAGGCTGAAAATGGAAAGGCCAAAGAGACACAGGTTGAGCACTCCAGTGAATGACCACTGAATGGGATGATGTAGATTATGAAAAAGTTTTGTGGCTATTGTATTAGAAATCAAATAACTGGAATGCATAGCATTTGATGCTCGCAAATAGACTAGCCAGCGAAGATGAAAAACAATAATTAACGACATGTTTACTACGAAAAGGGAGTGTGTGGTGGGTAAAGTGAGGAAAATTGTGCATTAAAAGCCCCTGAAATATAGATGAAGTAAGAACTGAAATCTAGACAGCCGATGAAGCACATCACAGCCGACCGAGTGTTATCGTTGGCTTTGCGGATTTGTTGAAATTGTGAGACATAGGGTTCTTTTTCTTATTTTTTTATGTGTTAATAATGAATAGTTAAATCTACATTCGATTCAACAAGCAACATAAAATGGATATCGTTCGCTGCATTAGTTCGCTAGCGATATCGTTCGCTGGATGCTAGTATTTCTCTACTGTCGGTCAGACGCAGGTGTTACAGTTGTCCTTACATCTTTTTCTGGGCCGATGTTTATGGGTTATAAAAGCTCTACACCCACTTATTCAGGTGTTTCATTGCGGTTTCATAGCATTGAAAATACGGTTCAACAACATAGAAAGTATAAGACAACTACTACTACATCATTGTGTGACCGCCACCAACAACAAAACAGAACTATATATGAAAATACTAGTATTCCGGTTGAGTTGGGATCTATACGTCCGACGATATCCACGTTCAACGAGCGTGAAGTCAGAGCCTCAGGATAGTGGGCATTTGCGTTTCATTTCATTGATACGAATACAGAAGGTAATGCGTCATTGCGCTCAGTATCCCAGACAGAACACTATCTCCTGCGGATGTCCGAAATAGATCCCAACATCCATGTCCTCAATGTCAGGTGGACATCCCTCGGAGCTACATGAATGGACATCCCTAACCGTACATCCGCAGGATGTACCGTAACGGCCGGTTGAAGAATTGTCCAAATAGGATCACTGACGGGATGTTACGTGGAGCATTATCGCAGGAGAGAGAGAAACATGGCTAGGCACATCGCGGCGTGAGTTCGACTTTCGATGAAGGAACTAAACGCCTTACACCAAAAGGAGTAAGAAACACAGATGTTGCACCATAATGAGTTAATGCGCAAAGCCGTTCTTCAGTCCACTGTTATTGTTATACGCAATCACGTTAAACTTAAACACCCCACATTTTAGTTGGACTCGCAGGCAAACTGAACTCTCGAATTTGTGGAAGCTCGCGAGACAAGCAATATATAGTATCTGTTTTCGCTTTGGAAAGGTATGCCACTGCCTTTCTAAGTGATCTTCATGGTTCTAAGATATTGTGTATGTACATCTTTATTTTTGCTTTTTAAAACTTTATGCTCATTGTCCGTAACGGAGATACGAGAAACAAATGAAAAGGAGCAATGATGCAGTGGTCGGACCCGAAACAAAATGGCGAAAAAAAAAAAGCCTACGGGTCTACTAAGAATCTGTCCACTTACGCGGCAACTCAATGAAGCAGTATGAATAATAATGAGAAAATGCAGGGCCCTGAGCACGTGCGCAAGTAAGCCCGTGCAACGTCCGGGTATCTCCGTGTAACTTCCTGTGAGGACAAACGACGGATACTGTATTTGTGGGAAGTCCAAACTGTGGCCACTCGGAGATGTGGGGGACGTCCGTAGGAAAAATGTCTGTCTCCCAGGGAGATCCGAATTTCCGGGAAAGGATATCCCCAGAAACACCATGGGAAGTTTTGTTCCGTTTGGGATTCTGTAGTACTCCCCTTTATAAAAGAACGCGGCTAACATATCTGCAAGAAATAAGTAGAAGGTAGCAGGACCTTGAAAAATCACCAGTGATGAATCACTGATTTCATCAAGATTTCAGACTGAATCATCAAGAGACTGAAGAGACTGAATCATCAACATTTATTTGTTGTTGGAGAATCGCTTCCTAATCTTACCGCGTTGTCTGCACTCAGCAAACTTTGCGAGAGAGGAACAGAAAGAACAGATGTAATCGGCACAATGCAAGCGGCGCAGTGGGTGTAACCGCATTTATGTTCCTTGTTCAATGGTTTTACTGTGCATTAGCATGCATGTTAATTCAAAAAATCCCGTCTCCCAATTTAAACAAATAATGTTATAGCACTTGATCGGCTATGATCCCTTTTCTCAGGTGTTCACAACGGCGCTCCTGTAATTTCCGGGATACGGAAAAATCGTCCCCGGTGGGAACCTAGGTTAGTTTTCGGGGTTAGGTTAGTTTAGGCTTGTTTTTGACAGTTCACCGTGCACAGTCCATCGCATCGTCCTCATCACATTATAGCTGGATATTCCGAAATCCTAAGCTGTTTGGAGAAAGCGTTTGATCGAAGACCGCTTGGTCGAAAGCCGTTCGATCGAAAGCCGGTTGATCGACGCCGTTTGTTCGAAAGACGTTTTTTCGAAGGGAGTTCGAAGCTCGCAGCGTGTCCTTAGCACATCTTTTTCTGTAACTTTTGACTCATATGGAGCATGAGGCAATCAGTGTCCTCTCCTTTTTTGCTTGTTTGTTTCTTTCTTTTTTTTCAGCTAAAGAGGGGAGACCACTGGTTATTTGCAGACCTTTGTCATTCACGAACACCACAGCCTTCTGGCTTTTTACTCTCTCTCATCCGAAAGGAAATAAAATTGAATAAAATTGAATTGAATTGAATAGAACAATGCGGAAGTATCCCGCGTAGCAGTAGGACACATCCCGAAGAAAATGTCTGCAAGTTGGGAGCAGCCAATAGTCTGTGCTTCTTCTGGGCACCTTTTTCATTGCTGGGATCGGAAATGGGATGGTGATATGGGCACGAAAGGCACTCGAAGTCTGAATGCTAAGAAGGAAATTTCGCCATAGTATAAAATACAGATATTGTATTAACAGCCATATAAAACTTTAGTTCAATCTAGTTTAGAGTATGCATCTGCTCGAAACGAAGCAATAGAAAAATGAATCAAACGACCGCTGCCGTTTCGATCAAACGGTGTTCGATCAGATGGCTTTCGATCAAATGTTCCGCGTTCGATCAAACGGCTTTCGTTCTTCCGGAAACGATTTCTCCGGGGGACATTTTTCCCTGGGGACGGTTCTTCCTGGGGAAATTTTTTTCCGGGGAGGAAAATCCGGCATCTCGGGCGAGCTTTGATTATATGAAACGACTTCTCCGTGATCATTCCTTCATTTGGCAACTAGCGCTCATATTCATCTCTGGAAACCCCAATTTTGTAATTGCATCTGTATTGCCCTTCAAGATTACTGATTTTCCTAAAATACGCATAAATTTGGCTGACATGGTGTCCACTTCTTCAGCTTTTCCACGATAGAATTTCACGTTTTCAAGTTTGGATTCAATTAACTGAGACATCAGCATCCAACACAAGGAAATCTGGAGTAAAAATTTACGCTTCAGAAGTTCTTCTAAAAAAAGAAAAGAAGGCATATGTTATCCTGTCCCACATAATAAGGAGGCCGAACTGCACTTTTTTGCAATACTCAAACAAGAACCTGTTATGTTGTCAGGTGACCATTGTTATTATTTTTCTACTCTGTGTCCTTCTATTTTTTGTCGAATCGTTCCTCTTGGCGTCCAGGAAAAAAAAAAAAAAAGACTGTGTTGGGAATATCGCGACTCCCGCTGCGAGGCCTTGCCGCTGTCCTTTCCATATCTTATTTGGTTGGTTTCCGTGTGTCGACCCGAAGCCTTTATCGCCCTTCACCTCCTTTGTACGGTTTTGCAAACTGGCACACCAGAAGAAAGGGAGTCCCCTGTCACTGGGGTTGTCGACTGACATCATTTTTCTGAGCGGGTGTAAGGTGAAAGAAAAAGAAGGGAGAACATGGGGGAAAGGAGCCTTTCAACTATGTTACTGAAGTTTCCGGGTAATAATAAGAAGTGTGTTCTACGACGGAAATTTTGAAAAGTCTTTTGCACCAACGCCTTGTAAATGAATTCAGATATTGATAATGCTTACTTACCAGAAATGTCCATATCAAAATGTCATTTTTGCACGAATAATAGAGTTATTATCAAGGTAAATTGCATGTAAGCGAGTGCAGAAAAAAAAAAAGCATACCGTTTCGAGAACTAGATTTTCCAGACTGGCATTGTAAGCGCTGTGTGTAGGCAATGTTTATAGCCTAATTTACACGACGATATTTCTCATCAGCTCCTCCACTGTCAGCGTCACCACCATCATCGGGCCGTGCTCTGGCAACATCTCTCAGAGCTTGGGTGCACGGACGGACGGACAGACGTTTCTCTCGCAACACTCCTTGGCCCTGTGCAGCGAGCTAACCAGTGGAGAGTCACTAAAGCGGTGCTCCGCTTTCTGCGTAACACGGGTCTCCTGGGCTCCCTGTGAGCCATGTGCTTCTCTCTCGGCCCAGTGGGCAGTCACCACAGCGCTCCTCCTTCGAACCTTGTCAACGCCTTGTGATTGTGTGACTGTGTGTGTGACTTTTCAGTTTTAGTTTTGTGTTCTTCCTTTCCTTACCTTATCTCCTTCGTTCTTAACTCTTTTTTCTTTTCCTTTCCTCTTCTTCTTTTTCTTTCTTCTTTTCCTTTCCTTTTCATTTCTTCTTCTCCTTTCCTTTTCCTTTCTTTTCTTCTTATCCTTTCCTTTCCCTTTCTTTTCTTCTTTTCTTTTTCTTCCCTTTCCTTATTCTTCTTTTCTTCCCTTTTCTTTCCTTATTTTTCTTTTCTTCCCCTTTTCTCCTTCTTTCTTCCCCCTTTCTCTTCTTATTTTTCTTTTCGTCCCCTTTTCTTTCCTTCCCCTTCCCCTTCTTTTGCCTTTTTTGTTTGGAATAGCAAGCCGACCTTCGTCTGGCTGGCCTTTCCTTTCTTTTTCTTAATAAACATATCCCCCCCCCCTAATTTACAGCCGCTGTTCGGAGCCTAATTTACAGCCGATCCAGTTCGGAGCCTCCGAGATACCGGTATCCGTACTGTCCGATCACACTTGTACGTCGGCATACAGTAAGTATGCACTAGTAAAACAATACGAAGGGCAACTAAAAAATCCATACTCAGTCAGTACAGGCGCCAGTGACTTGTGAAAACAATAATTGTAGCATAAACATATAACAACAAAATAAAAATAATGCACTCATATAGCAATAGGAGACAAGCAAAAAGACGTGAATGTCTCGAATCGAACTGCGGACTTTTCGTGGCGAAGTCCGGCACTTTACCTCTCTGCGTGTGCGTTCAATTAAGCGTTGTGGCAATTCCAACGTAAACAATCATCTGCTATATTGGAATGTGAGTGACTATGGTCAAACAAGTCTCAATAAATATGATACCGTCTACAATACCATCTGTGATTCCTAAATGTCAGTACGACAAGGTATGAAGGAATGGTAACATAGTGCATGTTATCCAAAGCAAGTTTTTCCACATCCCACACACACACAATCAGAAAAAAAACGGGTCTTGGGTTTGCCTCTGGTAACATAATTTAACTACACAAATGCAGATATGTGCAATCAAACACCTTTGCAAGGAAAGCATTAAGATTATTGCGGTTGCAACGGCCATGTCAGTAGGTCATGCACACCCTGGTATTTTTGAAATTTCTTAAACAACTCCACATCTTTTATATTCAACGTGCTGGACATCTAGTGTGCAACACCTGATATCGAATCAAAATATGAGCCATTATGGGGTCATGAACACACCGGTGTGACATCAGCAACAATAAGGAAGACGGAATGTCAACAAGTTGCAAGCCGCTGTTCCATCTTGCACATTTGTAATGCTAGGTATTTTTGAAATTTCTTAAACAACCCCACATCTTTTATATTCAACGTGCTGGATATCTAGTGTGCAACACCTGATATCGAATCAAAATCCGAGCCATTATGGGGTCATGAACACACCGGTGTAACATGAGCAACAATAAGGAAGACGGAATGTCAACAAGTTGCAAACCGCTGTTCCATCTTGCACATTTGTCATGCTCATCTAAGTATTTTTGAAATTTCTTAAACAACTCCACATCTTTTATATTCAACGTGCTGGACATCTAGTGTGCAACACCTGATATTGAATCAAAATCTGAGCCATTATGGGGTCATGAACACGCCGGTGTAACATGAGCAACAATAAGGAAGATGGAATGTCAGCAAGTTGCAAACCGCTGTTCCATCTTGCACATTTGTCATGCTCATCTAGGTATTTTTGAAATTTCTTAAACAACTCCACCTCTTTTATATTCAACGTGCTGGACATCTAGTGTGCAACACCTGATATCGAATCAAAATCTGAGCCAGTATTGGGTCATTAACACACCGGTGTAACATGAGCAACAATGAGGAAGACGGAATGTCAACAAACCGCTGTTCCATCTTGCACGTTTGTCATATGCTCATCTAGGTATTTTGGAAATTTGGAATATGAATAGGATGAATAAATGTTAACATAGTGCATGCTATTTGAAGCAAGTAGCAAGTTCTTACACATCCCCCCCCCCCCCGCACACACACTCAGGCAAAAGAAGGTCTTTGGTTTGCCTCTGCACATGTAGCTTCTCTGATGAAATTACCTAATATTGAGACAAACAGTCTGCAGGGCGCACACTAAGATGTTCAGCACATTGAATATAAGAGATGTGGAAATGTTTCCCCTTTGCTCTCGAAATGAGGACATTCAGGCATATATCTCCGCGAGCGGAGAATGTAGTCCGAGCTTGACTGTGGGGTCCACTGATCTATATAGTATATGACTGGATCGCGCATAGGGTGCGCCAGAGCGTGGTCACCGGCCACTATATTGGTGGGCCCAACACGTACTGTCGCCTGCATTTAGTTCGAACTCACGCGAAGAAAATAATTGCGTAGCCGTGGTAGTGGAACATATCATGTGATAAGATTTTATGTACTTTCCATCTCAGATATGTGTAATTTCAACAAATCCGTAATGAATCGTGCGATATAGACCGCTTGTATATGACAATTTGATCTGACTGCTGTCTTGATGAACGCAATGCCCATTGCAATGATTACAATTACATCTGGTCAAGTGTATTTCAATTCTTCGTTAGCAAACCTAAAAAACTCCGCCGTCAATCCCAGTGGCCCTTCCGACGTTGATGTGCAGATATTTTTATAAGTATTGTAGATTCGGCATATAAATTCTTGCACCTTCAGTTCTGTAGTTTGTACCATATCTCCGAATACGACCATGTCTAGGACGTATTGAAGTGCAGCGATAATGGAATTGTTTCGCGGCTCTTCCGTTTCGAAGCAGTTTTTTTATCACATCTTCCCATGACTTATGGTAGTGAGTACAAAAAATCTGTCCATTTCTTCAATGTAGAGCAATTGTCTCTTCTCTTTTCAAGTGCGCGTCTACACTTCATTAAAAGCATATCTATGCTCATTTTATTGATTAAAATTTTATTATCTGGTTTAGAATGCTATAATATCCACCTGTCGTGAGAATTATGGAAAATGATTTACAAAAGGATATGATGAGCAAGAAAAAACGTGTGCTTCTGTATTCGCGCTGCTTGCTTAGAAATGATTTGTCTGAATTAATTATTGTTTTGACTTTGTTTCAAGTATTCACTCGACTCATATTCTATGAGTTGTGAAGTTATTACCTGAAATAATTATTGTCTTGTATTTGTTTCAATTGTTCACTCGATTCACATAAGTAAAAATGATCTCTAAGATGGGAATGCCTCATATCTCTGAGTTGCATTTCACATTTGATATTTCTGCGTGGTTCATCTATATAGAACTTTCTGTTGCAAGATATTACAAAAATTGATGTAATTAAATTTGTTTCTCGTTTTTGATTGAGTATTGTTGCTATCTAATAATTTGGACTTTCTCTACATGTTCAATAAAAAATATCACCTCTCTAGACGAAAGACTTCAGTTTCAAGGAGAGGATGCGAAAAGATAGTGATCCCAACGAATAATATCGTCAACTATTTGCCCTGCACAATAAAATACATCGCCGTTGTACTATCTTATCTGACTTCGAGAGCGCCCTGTTTGCTGGAGGAAGGAATATAGCCCCCAACCCTTTAAGTGATAAAGCATGGGACTTGCTCCGTTTTGGTCATATAGATAGGGACATAAAGTCTACCAGCTTTGAGCAAAAAGAGTGAAAACCGATATGAAAACAGTGCATATTTTCTATATCTTGGATACCTCCATCAAGGTTTGTAGCGTTCGTTAGAATGAAAATTGTATTGTGTTCGATTAGATTAAGGCTGCGTTCCAATACCCCGGTTAGTCGACTGCCTAGCGGTCTAACCGGAAGTGCCGCCATGTTAAATCTCGTTCCAAATCTCGCTAAGTCCGCTATTCAGTCGGCTACCGTCTAGTGCGCATCGATGCAGTCTAGTTATACGCCTGACCATCTGACAGCCGGGATGGAGACGCGCGTTGACGGTACCAGCGTGCCCGCTGTTTCTACTGGCTTTAAATGTAAAGTTGCACATAGTGGTATGTTTTTTAAAACTGCGTAGAGAGTTGCAACACATGTTTAGTTGTGAAGGTGACAGTTTATGCACTATTGGCCTACAAACTTAGCGCGTTAGAGTCCTGCTGCGCTTGCGCCGTACGCATTTCTTGCGTGAGCAACGAGATGGCGCCACAGGCGCCTCGGCTAGGCAAGCGTGTTCCAATAGTGACAAGCAAAGGGGTCTACTCAGCTGCCTAGTCAGGCGGCTTCGCGGGCGCGAGGTATTCGAACGCAGCCTAAGTCACGAAGATGATTTTATGATAGTTCAATGATAGATTATTTTTCTCTGTTGTTGTTTACGTGGCGCCGTTTAGAGTGTTCTCTGTTCTTCAGCGTTAAGTCTGTGCTATTCACAGTATTAGATTGTAATGTTTCTTGTTTTGATAGTTTGTTTCGTTATTGCATGTATCTGATGTTTGCGTGTGTGCTAGGAGCTGCAGGTTTGGCTCTCTATTAATGCTAGCTGTTGATTGTGTTGTTTCTCATTATTTCCTCCTATGCTATTCTAGCCTATGTTATTCACTTAATAAGAAATTGATTAACTAAAAGTTGTGTAATGTTGGAATAATCAACTTATCTTCCCTATTGCGCTCGAAATATTCATAACTGTCACAAAACAGGCGTACGCCTCCCGTCTTCAACAAATCAGGGCAGATATTATTAGAACTGGTTGTTGGCTAGGAGCGTGCTGTGCGGTGAAGTTCATTTTTAATATATCTATTTTCTGTGTTGGATTCAAAAAACAAAGTCAGGTTTGTAGAGTCTCTTAGAATGAAAATTGTATGGTGTTCGACTCGATTAAGTCACGAGGATGATCTTATGATAATTAAATGATAGATTATTCTTCTCCTCTGTTGTTTTGATTAAGAGTGTCTTCTTTGATTAAATATGGTGTTATAGATTTTATTTCCTCTTGTGTTCGTGTCGTTCTTGTCGTTCGTGTCCCGTGGTCTTCCAGGGTCTCTGCTGTTCACAATTAATTACATACAACTATCAGAACTTTCCGCTATTGCAATGATGGTTCTCACATATAGGAATATTAGACTTTTTATAATACAACTTGTAATTTTGATTGTAATCATATTGATTAAGAATATCTCCTTTGTAGTGGTATAGATTTTATTTCCTCTTGTGTTCGTGTCGTTCTTGTTCCGTGGTCTTCCAGGGTCTCTGCTGTTCAGAATTAATTACATACATCTATGGGCACCCCTCTTCAACAAATCAGGGTAGATATCATTCGAGCTGATTGTTGGCTAGGAGCGTGCTATGCGGTGAAGTTCATTCTTAACATAACTATTTTCTGTGTTGGATTCATGAAACAAAGTAAGGTTTGTAGTGTCTCTTAGATTGAAAATTGTATAGTGTTCGATTAGATTGTGTCACGAGGATGATTTTATGATAGTTAAAATGATAGATTATTCTCCTCCTCTGTTGTTTTAATTAAGATTATCTTCTTTGGTTAAATATGGCGTTATAGATTTTATTTCCTCTTCTGTTCGTGCCGTTCTTGTCATTCGTGTCCCATGGTCTTCCAGGTTCTCTGCTGTCCACAATTAACTACATACATCTATCGGCACTTGTAATTAAAGCTCTACTATGGTGGTCACATATAGGAATATTAGATTTTTTATGATAAAACTTGTAATTTTGATTGTAATCGTATTGATTAAGAATATCGTCTTTGTAGTGTTGTAGATTTTATTTCGTCTTGTGTTCGTGTCGTTCTTGTCATTTGTGTCCCATGGTCTTCCATGGATTCAAGTATGGTTGATATTAAAATGTGTCTTTTTCAGATTATCCAGTGTGGCCGCAGTATTGAATGTATTATTGAATGCGAATGTAGTGTCATATAATAATAAGTCATTTTTCAGGTCGTTGGTGCGGGGGGCTCCGTAATTGAACAATTGGTAAGCAATTTGATGAATGTTGATATTATGATTTCTTTCAGAATCTGATGACTTGAAATATTAATAGTGAATAAATTTTGTATATTCTTTACACGTACTGTCCTGTATTGTTTCTTCTGTTTCAGGTTGTGAAGGTTTTTCGGCTGGGTTTTTCTCCTTCACCTGATTGGCATCACAACTGGCAGCACTATTGGCATTACAATTGGCAATAGAATTGGCATTAATAAATATAGTTTCACTTGTACTTTTGTGTATGGCTATCCTTTGCATGTCTATACTTGCATGTAAACTGCACACCTGTTGTAGCGGGGGGGAAATTGTAAGGGAAGTCGGCCCAGGTGGAAAAATGGCAAAAGAAGTCGGCCCATGCTGAAAAATACGCTACGATAAGCGCACGCGCAGCCCTCCGAGCACGCGCCGCCCACCGGAAAGCGCGTGACTCAGGGGTCAACGGCACAGGGTCCAGGGGTCCAGGTTGCCAACTCTCATAAGTCGTATACTACTCATGCTGAGTCTTGCGAACATTTCCACCTCAAGCTAAATGACGAGTTCTCTTACAGGTTGCATGTCTCATCTGAGAACAGAATCAAAAAGCAGTCACGGTTTGCACTGTCAACATCAATGTATCAGACCCTATGTGGTGCACATCTTCAAATAGTAAAAGCACAATTCCACTAGAGAGTAAGCCTAACTCAACAAGGTAGAGTGGCTGTTTCGTAAATCGTATACTTAATCTACATGAGAACTTCCATGCAATAGAATTCTCAAAAAATAATAAATGGCAATCTTAGCTGCAAACAAATGAGGCGTACGAAGGGCAGTAGCGAAATGAAAATCGTTTCGTACCTTATACTTTTCTGCGATTCTAGGATGTCCTAGGAGCATCTCGCGGACAGTCTCCGTAGAGTTTCCCGTCAGGGATCATTTGGGGATTCCTAGACTCGTCCTACACGGGACGTGGACGTTGGAATCGATATAGGATATCCCCGCGCGGGTTATCATGTGTTGTATGTGCTCTATCATGTGTTCTATGTGCGACTGGAAGGCGACAGCCACAGCGGGCTCGCAGCAATTACTTGCCATTGCGCAACACCGGTGACGTAACGGGGCACAGAAGTGCGCTCTAGAGGTGTGCGTCGCCGCACCGATACCGCAAGAGAAGGCCGTGGCAAGAGCCCGTACACGTTCTTTGTATTGGTTAAATCCGAAATATAACTCTGCTTTTTCCGACAGTCGTCCATTCAGAGCATGCTGCCATTTGTACTTAAAGGGACCGAAAAGTGAAAAATAACCCCCATATTTTTGCCCACTCTCGTGCACGACATCGTTGTTTGATAAGACCCAGAAAGCATTACTTCTCAATTCGGCATATTTTTTACGTATAAATATTTTGAAGATTGCCGGAACTTGGACGGTGCTGCAAGCGAACGGCGAAAAAGAGCAACTTGGGTTTCGGGTCAGGGCTCCCAGAGATTGGTCAACCCTTACCACGTGAGAGTTGATTTTGTAGAGAACAAAAGTTCACGCACATTATCTTACAGCTAACCGACATTTAAAAAATGACGCTCACTTCCATAGCTTTTACGTTAATAAAGCATTCAGCTACTTCGCCGCTACGAGCTACGATCCGCCGCGCCATCTGCAAGGCCATCTGTGTTATCGCGTTTATTGTTTACGTCGTGGGTGGTCATGTTGGTCGCGCGAAGCACAAAGTATAAGTGAATGACATGTTCGTGGCTGTTGTGTCAATTATTCGAGAGACCTACATATGCCTGGTGTAGTTTTGGTGTTGGGGGATGCAAAAATCATGTTCGTTCACCATCGGCGGCGGGCGTTTTCTACCACAAGATTCAACAGGAGAGTGCGCGAAAACGAATGTGGTTCGAAACACTCGGTTATTAGATGTAGCAGTCGTGTCGTGTGTGCTGAGCTCATTTTGCTGCCGATGACTACGAATATGCTGTAGAAGGCGAATTGCGAAGACGTAACGATTGCACGGATGCTCAGTACCCAGTGATTTTGGTTCACCGAGGTGACGAGTTCAACACAACGTCTTAGGTACGTACAGGCGTCACACATGTATAAATTATAATATAGCGATGACGTATTCCATTTAACTTATGTTATCCTACTTGTCCCGTACTCAACATTGTCAACATCAATAAATTTAATTTTAGGGGCCTTCCAGTGTTGAAGTGGCGCAAGACTGCTTCGTGTGTGTGTGATCCAGGCACTCAAGTTGACATGACAGAAATAGCTGAAAGCAGGTATGCAAAGTCCACAGATGGAAGCACTAGATTTGTTGCAGACTTTGTGACATTTTTTTTTAGTCTTTGGACAGTTGCAGAACATTAGTATGACGTCAACAATAGGAGAAGAAACCGATGAGTACTACTAGCTTGTTTGAAGGGTACAAGAATACTTCCTGTTGAGGTGTAGTTATGACTTCATGACTAAGGAACGCTAATTAATTTTCTAGAGAAGCTTCCTCTACACTTGAATGCCCTATGAAACAGCGAACGTTCATTGTCTTTGAAGCCCCACTACTGGAATTGTTCAATATGTGTCAGAGCTGTAGTGAGCCATGCAAGGTTATCACATCATATTGGTCCTAAATTTGCAGAGTTCCCCTTTCTCGGACGCAACTGTCATTTCTCTTTATTGCACTTCAGATCCTACCTTCTGAGAGATTAGTGTGGTTCACCATACACTGCATGGGCACTGCCTTTCTCTACTCATGCTTTCGGTTTCTTGTTCTGTTGAATAAATCTTCACTTGAGTTTGCAGCCAGCACGCTGTCTACTGTGTTTGGCCCTCATCTATATTGATGTGCTATAACGGTATAGCACATCAACATGCCAACAACCTACCAACAACTACCAAACAACCTTGCCTAGTCCTACTTTTGGATGGAAACTACACGATGTGGTAACATCCACATATATAAAGTTTTAGTCGACAGAGATTTGCTGTTTTTGTACAACCTTCATTGTACATTTCTTTTGTCTCACTTAGCATGCCTGAAGAAAATTTCTCATCTTCATCAAGATTATAGTTCCTGTAATCTTTTCACCAACAGAGAATACAAAAGTGAACAAATGGTAAAATATAACAGCTTGTTAAATTCAAAAGGAAAAGACAAAACTGTTTATACGTCTCTTGTTTATTTTGTTGCAGGTTTTACAACTCTATCAAGTACGTCAAAACATCAGAGGGCAGGAAGTCCTACTCTGTTTCCTAAATCCCTGGACAATAAATAAGAAAGATATAGTTTGAGTTGTGACAAAACGTTGCTTCTGCTCTTATATTATATTTCAATCAAATGTTACGATGCATTTGTAGTGTACACTGAAGCCAGTTTCAATTTGCAGGGCTGTCCAAAGTACTTTACAAAAGTACATCTCAATTACAATAACAGAGAACTTATGCAATAAAGTATTTAGCCTTTTTGAGTACTATGCACACCAATGGTGCATGGTTAACTTTGAACCCAGATCAAGGGTTAATAATAATTGAAGTCAGCCCTCAAGTCCTCCTTTACAAATGTTAGTTGGTGACGTGATAATGAATCAGTCACAAGTACTCCGTTTAGCAAAACAGAGTTAATTAAGTGTTAAATCCCGATCTTGGTTCAAATATTAATTGACATTTGGAAATGTGGTCACTAAGAAGTGTACTAAAAGGTTATGAACACAGTTCAGCTGAATGACACTGATGAAAATTATCTTACTTACTCCTCACATATACAATTGAGACATGAGTATAACCTAGAAATATATCTAACGCCCACAGGTTACTTAACCCTCCAGGAACAAACTAGTATTATAATATGCTGTGACAGCAAAGAAAAAGGAATGAGAAAAACTTGCAGCAAGCACGAAATGAAAATATGCTGACATCAACATTTCTACAAGTCTGCTAACTGATGGGAAAGCATCCCTAATTGCATGCATGACGCAGATCGAGAACCAGTGGAGTACTTTCTATTGTATTTTCTCGGAGCACCCACTATCCTTCTTGTGAATGGAAGACCTCCTCCAACCAGGTGGTAGAACGGAATTTCCTGTAGAAATAAGGGTTTTCCGTCCAGTTTGCTGTTCAAGCAGCGCGTAAAGACCACACGGCGCTGCCGTGTATATTGCCATGCTCTTCGGTTTCTCGGATGTATGTAAAAGACACCTGCAGTACTTCGGTGTCAAGGCACAGTATTTCAAAATATTCGTTAGTTCTGATACAATTATCTGTCTGCCTTCCACACGCATTCTCTACCTCTCAGCAGCAAAAACCGTAGTATCCATCCGTAGTATCCGTCGGTTTGCATTTCACACATGAACACCTGCACGACGAAAAAACAGCGCTTGTTTCGGCTTACACAAGTGCTTCTCCCTGATACATGGAAATTTCACAAATCAGTCCATGTTCACGGCACGGTGAGCTACTGCTGAGGACGAGTGTGACTCCGACTAATCTCTGGACGAGGAATCTTCTGCTGCGAACAACACACTTTCCACCACCCTAACGCATGAACAACACTTCTGTGTGAGCGACAGTTCTCGAATGCGGAATTCCAGCGCACTCATGTTCAAGAGGCTCGACATTCTCGACGTAGAAAGTGGTCACAAATGCCCACTGCCATTTTCGTTTTCGCCGGATTAGCGCCCGGAAGTGCGCGTGTTACATGGGTCCTCGACAGATGGCGCGGGGTCATGCAATTGTTGACAGACTGCTCGGTTTCCTACTAGGTCCCTGGACATGCAATTATGGAAAATTCGATTACAGAAAAACTACAGCGATTTCAGCGGAGTTCTTTGATATTTGAACTTTTGAAAGTTCAAGCTTTTCGCTGAACATAAAGTTTCGATAGGTTTATATTCACTTTTCGGTCCCTTTAAAAGCTTCGAAACTTAGTACTTGAAAGACTATAAAACGACGGCATCGTGTTCACGCCGCACTTTTACATAACACTTACAGAAGCGGGACGAAGGCGGAGAAGGGTCACGGCGATAGAAGCAGATCGGCGTGGCGCCGCTGACGCCGCCGCCGCCGGCAAAAAAAACAGGAGATGCGCCGCCGCCGCCAAAATTGCCCTCGGTGCACACCTCTAGTGCGGTCCGTACAGTTACACCATCGACGGGAGAATGTGGGCGGGAGAGGAGGAACACGGAAGAGACACTTCAAGCGCGCGCTTCTCACACAGTGGAGCGATTTCGTCCGGAAAAATTGGTGGCATATTAGTTTCTCGGCGGGAAGAACAGACTCCAGCGAAAAAAAAGTATGGGGGTTCGGGAAATTTCATAGTCCCTTTAAGAAAGGTGACGGCGAAGATGGCTCGCGTGCCGTTTCTGCCACTTAGTTCTTCCATCAGATCCGTCAAAGAAGCCTTATGATAGGATTAAAGTAGCACAGAAGTCATTTAACACCCGGTTTTCTTCTTATAAAGCTGTTAAATGTCAGCTATGCCGATATCCCAAATAGTCGAAGCGGTTGTGATATTCTGAAAGCCCACATCCAGCTCTCCCCAAAATGCACCTTCATTCTCTCAGTTCGGTACAGTACCATGTCAAAAAAATAGATAATTCATTCCGAAACACACATGTGCGCAGCCTTTTCTATGACGTAGATGCACCCGAACGGGCATTGTGACGTGTACGCGCATTCGTACTTGTCAGTGGATTCCAGCTACGGCTTCTCGCGGCTTCACGTATCTGTGCTTGAAGATGGCGGACAGCCGGGTTCCACCGTTCCGCGATAAGTAAACAGTGCAGCAGCTGCGAACTTATTCGCGAACTAACCTCTGTGCGATGTTATGACTGGAATTCGTCGTAGTCTTTTGTGAGCACGTACAATTTGTATTAAGTCGCGTCTGCGTTAGCCCCTTTACAGCACTTGCCCATTGTAGAGACTGACGTTTCGACAGCCGTTTTAGCAAGAAAATGTCGACAGCGTTTTATTCTTGCAGGAAAAAATTGTGCTATGTATTTGAGAAACCGCATACTGCAATGGACAAGTTTTATGTACGATTTAGCAATGTGCAACACCGTCGACGATGGTATGTAACGACGAGAGTCGTCAAACGAAATACAAATCACATTTTAAACTCTTTGTAGGATTCTGTGCATTTTCCAGAAGCTTTCTTTGAATCACACACTCCCATGTCACGCTGCGTTGTGTGGCACGCTACAAACTACTGCATTTTATGTCTAACATCTGGATATTGTTTGTAATGAGCACCGTAGCACAAAAACATGCACACAAAAGCTCCAGAAGCCATGTGCTTGCACACTATGCAGACGCAAAAGTAGTACCAGAGCACATATTGCCACTTAGAAATGGTGTTTTTAGAAATGTGAGGTCTGAAGGGTTAAGCCATAGCATAGATCCTAGAAATCAGGTGTACCTTATCATTCTGTAGAGTGCTGTTTCAATTCACAACTCAGCCCATGGGGTGTAAAAGTGTTAGAGGTAATTATGTGACTTGTCGTCCTGGTGACATCACTGGCCAGCCTCGGAATTAATTCCCTGCTCAGGAATTATTGTACAAATCACTTTGTATGTAATATGTATCATGTAGGACATGATAAGCAATATGTAAGTTGCAACCCTGTCTGCAGCATTCTCGATTGCCTCTTACCTTTACAGTTAGAGACACGTTACCAAACCATTTGCAAAGGGTACTCTTACAGGAGCCGTGTAACTTGGGTTTTTAATTGATAAAGTTTATAAAAAAATAAGTATACAATAAGTAATATAAAATTTATATAAAATAAAAAATAAAATTTATAAAAAGAATTTATAAAAAATAAAGAAAAAGGCTCTATGGAAGCAATGCGTTAGCATACCCAGTGCACATGAAGCACAATTATATATGCTTAGACATCATCTAATTAATCTTCTGAACCATATGTGTGGCTGCATACGAAATTTTTCATGCGCATGCTCTACCTTCCTATTCCTACATGTGCACACGAATAACAGTGTAGCGCGATCCAAGAAGGGACAACCGGGAGCCTCGGAAGGTCAATCGAAAGTGATTTATTCGCAGCGCACGGGGACCGTGCTAAGCTCGGTGCGCGGCGATGACGATGATGCTACATAGCCCCCCCGCTGGAGGAGAGCTATAGTCTCCAAGTGACTGTCTTGGGTGAAGGGCTGGATGGGGGATGCGAGGGTGGAGAGAAACTCGCCAAGGCTTCAGCAGAAAGGTCCGGATTCAGAACATGGGCCGGCTTTAGTCTGTCGTTAGAGACAGTCTCCTCTCTGCCGTTGACCCTGATGATCGAGGTCTTGGGGGTTCTCGAGAGAACGGGATGAGGCCCAGTGTATGGCGGTTGCAGAGACCTGCGTACGGCGTCGGTCCGCAGGAACACGTGGGAGGAGTTCATGAGGTCGGGGCTGACGTAGGGAGACTGGTTGTGCCGCTCGCGAGGCGGGGAAGGTCGAAGGCAGCGGAAGGCTTGCTGCAGCTTAACGAGGTAGGCTGCCGAGTCACCTGGGGAAGGCGTGGTCTGTGAAGCGTAGAACTCCGACGGCAAGCGAAGCGTGGTGCCATAGACTAATTCGGCGGGGGAACAATTGAGTTCGGCATGCAGGGCCGTGCGGATGCCTAGAAGCGCGACCGGAAGCGAAGAAACCCATTCGGCTGTGTTTCCAATGCACATGAGGGCGGCCTTCAGGGTGCGGTGGAAGCGTTCTACAAGGCCGTTAGTTGCAGGATGGTAGGAAGTCGTCCGGAGACGCGAGCAGCCGAGGAGCTTCGTGAGGGCGTGAAAAAGGGCGGACTCGAATTGTCTTCCCCTGTCGGTGACGATCTCCGAGGGAACGCCGAAACGTCTCCTCCATGGCATATCTCCTACGCCTATCTCCACGCCTATCTCCATGGCCGCGCCGGTGGAACTGAAGCCGGTGCTCCACGCGCGTGGCCATCGTTGTCGTCGTTGTCGTCGTCCGCTACAGGGGTCCCCCGGCCGTCAGATGCGTTGCGGACGCACCGCAAGAACAGGGAACAGCGGGAACAGGGGCACGGCACACGTTGGCGGCGTTTCAGAGGGGATGAAGACGGGAACAGCATCCGTGTGTAGGTAGTCATCCCTGTGGTAGGTGTGGACGGGAACAGCGATCCGTCGCAGAGAGAGTGAGGCGCTCGGTGTCGTGGTCCTGGGGTGCCGCGACCGGCACGGGAGCCGAAGCTCGATAGTCCCAGGTGGAGTGAGTGAGGTGCCGAGACGGGCTTAAGTGTGCCGAGGCGTCGGCTGCCGCGACTGCCGCAACCGGCAGGTGAGCGCAAGGCTCGAGTGTCGCGGCCGGCAGTGAGAAGCGTGAGAAGACTTGAGCGAAGAGAGAAGCGTAGGTGAGAGAGAGCGAAGAGTGCGGTAGGAGTGAAGGTGGGCCGTGTGTGCCGGAGGTAGTGCTGCTCGATGGCGTGGTCAGAAATTTGGGATGGTGAAGGGCCGAATTGCTCCGGACGTGATGTTCTTTGTCCGGGTCACCAAAGTAGCGCGATCCAAGAAGGGACAACCGGGAGCCTCGGAAGGTCAATCGAAAGTGATTTATTCGCAGCGCACGGGGACCGTGCTAAGCTCGGTGCGCGGCGATGACGATGATGCTACAACAGTGAATATACATGAAGTGGCAAAAAGCAATGTTAGACGCTACCATCATTGTGCCCCTTTAACTTTTCCACATTTATGTCTGGTGAACAGGGAATATCTCACTAGAAAATAAGACATTTGTGCATTGTTTGGCAAGCAAATAAATATATTTATTTACATTTTCCATCAATCAACAATGTTGTGACCTGGTGCAAATACTAATGTCAACAAGGAAAGTACTTACAAATTATTCCTATGTACTCAAATGCAGATATGACAATTCTCTTTTTGTACCTCAGCACAGTACAGTTTCAAAATTAACAAACTGCACAGCATCAGCAATCTTAAAGTATCTCAAGAGGGGAATCACATAAAGCTCCAATAATAGACTGTGAAAACAAAGCTCCAAAGAACAAAGTACTTCGAGAAAAATCTGAATAATCGGTTGCCGTTGTGATATGTACTACTATGCAGAGTTCATGAATGGAACATGTTACCTCATTGCATTGCCTCCATGTGAGCACTAGAACAGGCAGGTTTTTAGGTCACTCTTTTCGTGTTTTTCTATTGTCTTTTTTTGTTTTCTGTTTTTGCAATAGCAATCATGGCCATAGTGAAACACAAGCAGCCAAGGACAGGATGAGACATCTACAATGCGACTGCTAGCTCTCAACTGATATATTTATTAGCAGACTCTGGAATATACACATATATGCTGCTAAGCAAATGACAATTTAACCAATAGAATAACAGACAAGAAAAAATGGTTATATATCTCCCCCTCTCCTCATTCTATTTCACAGGCAGCCCTGTAAAGGTTAAACCTGTAACTACGAAAACATTTTAATTTTCGCCTCCATCGTCGCCAGACTGAACGACCAGTTGAATAACTCTTTGTGCTCGCTCGCGACAGCTGCTCTTCTTGGAACTCCGCCACTCGTGACCTATAGTTAATGTTACCAATTAGACGGTTGGTTTCGCTTTCTTTTGAATGTTTTGATTGGCGCTACCATGTTGGTGGGCAGCGGCCAATTTTGGTCTTTATAAGCGGACACCCGCTAATTTGCGACAGCTCGAGCGGGGACTTTCACCACCGGAACGTCTGGGCCCTTGTCACGTTCACGTCCCCCGAGTTCTTAATCAGTAAGTCTTTGCCTTGATTTGTATATGCCTTGTATATATTTATATTAAATATTGTTGCTCTTGAGTTATCCCTCTCGTCGGACGTCTCCTGCAAGCGGCTACCGTACTCGCAACACATCACCGAACCTCTCTACGGAAAGTAGAAACATTACTGGCGCAGCCGACAGGATGTGTCCATCTACGGAGAGCTGCAGCATCTCGACGGACGAGTGAATACCTCCAGGAGAACAGCAAGAATCAAGGTACGCATCGAAGTCAAGCAAGGCAGCAAAAGCAGCGGACTGTCCAGGAAACTGAGCGGACAAGTCCAGGTCATCAACGGAGAGCCACAACTACATAGTCAACGAGGACCGGGTGTGCAGTGTGTGAACGTGACCGCGTCAGGGGAGCCAGCACAGCTTCGACGACGGCGACGAAAGTGAGAAACAACGGACACTGAAGGTGTCGGCACAGTGTGAAAGAAAGCGTCATCCACGGAAAAGCTTCGAAACAATTTCACGAGGTAGGTGAGAATTGGTTGCTCTTGAGATTCACGAGTAGATAGCTACCGCGTAGGGTTTAGTTATTGTGTATCTCAGAGTTCCGGTGTGGCAGGACGATCTTTCTAGTGTCCGATAACGTCAGTTGGGTTCACATGATACCGACTGGTTAGGTCGAGCAAACAGAGCCGAGCGGAAAAACTAGGGTGTCGAACAATAGTTAATGCTTACTCGCTTGAGGGCAAAGCAAAAGAAGGTAAAATTCGACACAGAAATGGCAGAAGAAAACAGAAGTAACACTGCTTCTGGCGCAGGCGCTACCGAAACCGTTAGCGTCGAAATTTTTCGGCTCCAGATCGAACTGGAAAAAGAACGATCACGGAGAATTCGCCTCGAGATCGAACTGTAGGTGGCGCTGCGACGGATGCCCTAGTGGGGATACGATATGATCTGACGCAGCAGGCTCTGGCTTTTCTACGCAGATATCGCAGTGTTTCTGGATGAAATGCCGCTGTCAGTGCCTCACATATTGTGGATGTGTTGAAATGCGATACTTAGAACGCTGATATGGTGTGAAAGTTGACAAATATTGCTGCACTGCGAAACGCTCAAGTCGCGAAGTTGTGAAAAGAAAATATCCTGTGTGCTTTTGAAGGGAAACACTGCCTCCTTTGCTCCAAGCGTGATTTTGTTTTAGTCTTTTGCTGTCCTCGCTAGAATATTTATTCGTCGCTTGGGTATTGCTGTCTTTCCCTGTACCTTTTTATATTACGTCGAGACAACAAGGATTTAAAAAAAACACACACTCACTCAAAATTCCTGTCTCCACTGATCTAAATGTACAATGTACTAATCAAAAATATCAATGAGTCTAAATGTACAAATGTGCAAGAAAGTAAAATAAGGGCAGAATAGCCCTGTACGTATCGAAGCCCTTCGCTACAATTTTTGCAATTTTGCGTCGAGCGAGTAGGGGCGAGGTTCGAGGTTTGATTCGTGTCCTGGGCGGGAATTCACTAAATGGTGCTAAAATATGTTACGAGATGACCACACCTGTGCGGTGGACTTGAGTTTGTGTGGGGTGCTACCGGTCACGTAATAACTACATATAAAGTAAGTTTTTGGTTCCAGCGGCAGGTATATATTCTGAAACACGCTGTTGCAGACGTGCTTCATACCCCAAAAAACACGCGTGTTTTACATAGTACGTTCAGGGGTGGTGATAGCATTTTACCTTGAATGCGTGCGTTCCAATGATTACGTATGTGAAAGATGTCTAGTCTGTCATACGGTCAGATGAAATGAGATGAAAGCTTTAAATTCACACATTTAAAACACCCGTGTCATAAATATATATATATATTCATGTGTAGCGGCCCGACGACAACGACGAGCATCACCTGTGACTCACCCGCTCGCGCTCACCCCGGGTTCTCGTTCAGTAAATCTTCGCTTCTGCCCGCGACTGGTTTCCTGTGCGGTCATTTGTAGCATAGCTCCTACGCATGCATTCATATATTCCATATGTTAATACATTCGATACAACTTGTGTTTAGCGCGTGCAGAATATCCTAACTGAGCATTATGAAGTAATTTAGAACAGCTAGCACAGAAACCATTCTATAGATAACTGTGACATAGTTTTATACTTATGGTTTAAAAAAACTGTTACAACATTGACCTTAGCTCTTGGTAAATTTTGTTTGACACACACAACCGCAGTGACAAATGTAATATAACAAAGGCCGAGTGGAATCTGCATACTAGAACATATGCACGTTCTGTAGTTTTCTTCCCTGCTAAGCACGCTGGTGCAGAGAACTAGACAATTTCAAAAAAGCTTTCGACCAAGTGATTTTCACTCATTTTGAAGCGATTTTAAAAGCTCAAATGTCCAGAAATTGGGCCTTCCAAGCACGTTTTCGAGCGCGATGATCACAGCGAAAGCACCGGCTCAAGCAGCGCATCCCCACTAAAGGCAGTTCACGGAGCAGCCGCATGGTGGCGAGGCTGTTCGATCTCGAGGCGATATGAGCTTGAGCGATTTCGAGATGACAGCTCGTCATACAGTGAAACGTCGACCACACGAACACGCGAAGAAAATCTGGCCTACTTTTGCTTCCGCTACCAGCCGACCGCCAAGTGCCCATGTGGTTTGAGGGAGTAGAAGGTGTTTTCAAATCCTACAAAGTACCCGAGGAGGTTCAAAGTCACCTCATATTACCGCTTATCGCAAGCAGGGTAGGTCACTTCTACTCAAAGCTAACCACCGACGAGCTAGACGTGCTAGGAGCGTGCTATGTGGTGAAGGGGAATATCTTCTTTGTATTGGTATAGATTTTATTTCCTCTTGTGTTCGTGTCGTTCTTTGTTCTGTCTGTTGGCTAGGAGTGTGCTATGTGGTGAAGCGGAATATCTTCTTTGTATTGGTATAGACTTTATTTCCGCTTGTGTTCGTGTCGTTCTTTGTTCTGATTGTTGGCTAGGAGCGTGCTATGTGGTGAAGTTCATTTTTAACATGTCTATTTCCTGATGAGTTTGATTTTTTCTTCTGATTTTCTGAATGATAGATTACTCTGTTGTTTTGATTAAGAATGACTTCTTTGTAGTGGTGTAGATTTTATTTCCTCTTGTGTTCTTGTCGTTCGCGTTCCATGGTCTTCCATACATCTATCGGCTCCCGTCTTCAACAAATCAGGGCAGATATCATTAGATCTGGTTGTTGGCTAGGAGCGTGCTACGTGCTGAAGTGGAATATCTTCTTTGTATTGGTATAGATTTTATTTCCTCTTGTGTTCGTGTCGTTCTTTGTTCTGTTTGTTGGCTAGGAGCGTGCTATGTGGTGAAGGGGGAATATCTTCTTTGTATTGGTATAGATTTTATTTCCTCTTGTGTTCGTGACGTTCTTTGTTCTGTTTGTTGGCTAGGAGTGTGCTATGTGGTGAAGTGGAATATCTTCTTTGTATTGGTATAGATTTTATTTCCTCTTGTGTTCGTGTCGTTCTTTGTTCTGATTGTTGGCTAGGAGCGTGCTATGTGGTGAAGTTCATTTTTAACATGTCTATTTCCTGATGAGTTTGATTTTTTCTTCTGATTTTCTGAATGATAGATTACTCTGTTGTTTTGATTAAGAATGACTACTTTGTAGTGGTGTAGATTTTATTTCCTCTTGTGTTCTTGTCGTTCGTGTTCCATGGTCTTCCATACATCTATCGGCACCCGTCTTCAACAAATCAGGGTAGATATCATTAGATCGGTTGTTGGCTAGGAGCGTGCTATGTGGTGAAGGGGAATATCTTCTTTGTATTGGTATAGATTTTATTTCCTCTTGTGTTCGTGTCGTTCTTTGTTCTGTCTGTTGGCTAGGAGTGTGCTATGTGGTGAAGCGGAATATCTTCTTTGTATTGGTATAGACTTTATTTCCGCTTGTGTTCGTGTCGTTCTTTGTTCTGATTGTTGGCTAGGAGCGTGCTATGTGGTGAAGTTCATTTTTAACATGTCTATTTCCTGATGAGTTTGATTTTTTCTTCTGATTTTCTGAATGATAGATTACTCTGTTGTTTTGATTAAGAATGACTTCTTTGTAGTGGTGTAGATTTTATTTCCTCTTGTGTTCTTGTCGTTCGCGTTCCATGGTCTTCCATACATCTATCGGCACCCGTCTTCAACAAATCAGGGTAGATATCATTAGATCTGGTTGTTGGCTAGGAGCGTGCTATGTGCTGAAGTGGAATATCTTCTTTGTATTGGTATAGATTTTATTTCCTCTTGTGTTCGTGTCGTTCTTTGTTCTGTTTGTTGGCTAGGAGCGTGCTATGTGGTGAAGGGGGAATATCTTCTTTGTATTGGTATAGATTTTATTTGCTCTTGTGTTCGTGACGTTCTTTGTTCTGTTTGTTGGCTAGGAGTGTGCTATGTGGTGAAGTGGAATATCTTCTTTGTATTGGTATAGATTTTATTTCCTCTTGTGTTCGTGTCGTTCTTTGTTCTGATTGTTGGCTAGGAGCGTGCTATGTGGTGAAGTTCATTTTTAACATGTTTATTTCCTGATGAGTTTGATTTTTTCTTCTGATTTTCTGAATGATAGATTACTCTGTTGTTTTGATTAAGAATGACTACTTTGTAGTGGTGTAGATTTTATTTCCTCTTGTGTTCTTGTCGTTCGTGTTCCATGGTCTTCCATACATCTATCGGCACCCGTCTTCAACAAATCAGGGTAGATATCATTAGATGGGTTGTTGGCTAGGAGCGTGCTATGTGGTGAAGGGGAATATCTTCTTTGTATTGGTATAGATTTTATTTCCTCTTGTGTTCGTGTCGTTCTTTGTTCTGTCTGTTGGCTAGGAGTGTGCTATGTGGTGAAGCGGAATATCTTCTTTGTATTGGTATAGACTTTATTTCCGCTTGTGTTCGTGTCGTTCTTTGTTCTGATTGTTGGCTAGGAGCGTGCTATGTGGTGAAGTTCATTTTTAACATGTCTATTTCCTGATGAGTTTGATTTTTTCTTCTGATTTTCTGAATGATAGATTACTCTGTTGTTTTGATTAAGAATGACTTCTTTGTAGTGGTGTAGATTTTATTTCCTCTTGTGTTCTTGTCGTTCGCGTTCCATGGTCTTCCATACATCTATCGGCACCCGTCTTCAACAAATCAGGGTAGATATCATTAGATCTGGTTGTTGGCTAGGAGCGTGCTATGTGCTGAAGTGGAATATCTTCTTTGTATTGGTATAGATTTTATTTCCTCTTGTGTTCGTGTCGTTCTTTGTTCTGTTTGTTGGCTAGGAGCGTGCTATGTGGTGAAGGGGGAATATCTTCTTTGTATTGGTATAGATTTTATTTCCTCTTGTGTTTGGGACGTTCTTTGTTCTGTTTGTTGGCTAGGAGTGTGCTATGTGGTGAAGTGGAATATCTTCTTTGTATTGGTATAGATTTTATTTCCTCTTGTGTTCGTGTCGTTCTTTGTTCTGATTGTTGGCTAGGAGCGTGCTATGTGGTGAAGTTCATTTTTAACATGTCCATTTCCTGATGAGTTTGATTTTTTCTTCTTATTTTCTGAATGATAGATTACTCTGTTGTTTTGATTAAGAATGACTACTTTGTAGTGGTGTAGATTTTATTTCCTCTTGTGTTCTTGTCGTTCGTGTTCCATGGTCTTCCATACATCTATCGGCACCCGTCTTCAACAAATCAGGGTAGATATCATTAGATCGGTTGTTGGCTAGGAGCGTGCTATGTGGTGAAGTGGAATATCTTCTTTGTATTGGTATAGATTTTATTTCCTCTTGTGTTCGTGTCGTTCTTTGTTCTGTTTGTTGGCTAGGAGCGTGCTATGTGGTGAAGGGGAATATCTTCTTTGTATTGGTATAGATTTTATTTCCTCTTGTGTTCGTGTCGTTCTTTGTTCTGATTGTTGGCTAGGAGCGTGCTATGTGGCGAAGTTCATTTTTAACATGTCTATTTCCTGATGTGTTTGATTTTTTCTTCTGATTTTCTGAATGATAGATTACTCTGTTGTTTTGATTAAGAATGACTTCTTTGTAGTGGTGTAGATTTTATTTCCTCTTGTGTTCTTGTCGTTCGTGTTCCATGGTCTTCCATACATCTATCGGCACCCGTCTTCAACAAATCAGGGTAGATATCATTAGATCTGGTTGTTGGCTAGGAGCGTGCTATGTGGTGAAGTGGAATATCTTCTTTGTATTGGTATAGATTTTATTTCCTCTTGTGTTCGTGTCGTTCTTTGTTCTGTTTGTTGGCTAGGAGCGTGCTATGTGGTGAAGTGGAATATCTTCTTTGTATTGGTATAGATTTTATTTCCTCTTGTGTTCGTGTCGTTCTTTGTTCTGTTTGTTGGCTAGGAGCGTGCTATGTGGTGAAGTGGAATATCTTCTTTGTATTGGTATTGATTTTATTTCCTCTTGTGTTCGTGTCGTTCTTTGTTCTGATTGTTGGCTAGGAGCGTGCTATGCGGTGAAGTTCATTTTTAACATGTCTATTTCCTGATGAGTTTGATTTTTTCATTTTCTGAATGATAGATTACTGTGTTGTTTTGATTAACCAATGTAGTGATATAGATTTTATTTCCTCTTGTGTTCGTGTCCCATAGTCTTCCAGAGTCTGTGCTGTTCACATTTAACTGCATACAACTATCAGAACTTCCCGCTATTGCACTGATGTTCTCACGAATAGGAATATTAGACGTTTTATAATACAATTTGTAATTTTGATTGTAATCGCATTGATTAAGAATATCTTCTTTGATTAAATGCGCTATCAATTCTGATTCATTGAAAACTTGTGATTACTGTTAATAAAAATATTGTGTTTGATTTGTGATACCTATTCAATGCTAATGTATCATACCTGTAATAACTATATTCTTTGTTACGTGTATTGTGTTCCTTCTATTTCAGATTTTTGGCTAAGTTTTTCCCATTCACGCAGAGTCATAAAATAATTCCTAATGACTTTAATAA
Organism: Ornithodoros turicata; assembly: GCF_037126465.1. Taxonomy (NCBI): domain Eukaryota; kingdom Metazoa; phylum Arthropoda; class Arachnida; order Ixodida; family Argasidae; genus Ornithodoros; species Ornithodoros turicata. Next base: position 29,658,649 of record NC_088205.1, read on the forward strand.
ATATATTTTCACTTGTACTTTTGTGTATAGCTATCCTTTGCATGTAAACTGCACACCTGTTGTAGCTGGAAAAATTACGATTCAAGTTGACTCAAGCTGAAAAATGACGAAAGTCGGCGGCCCAGGCTGAAAAATGACGAAAGTGGGCGGCCCAGGCTGAATGGTAAACGCGCACGCAGCCCTCCGGTCACGCGACGCCCACCTGTCGCGGGAAGGAAGTCGGCCCAAGTAGGAAAATTGTGAAAGAAGTCAGCCTAGGGTGAAGAGTAAGCGCGCACGCAGCCCTCCGGTCACGCTCCGCCCACCACAGCAGCCCTCCATCCGAGCAGCGCGCTGTTACAGGTGGTGAATGTTTTTCGGCTGGGTTTTTCTCCTTCACCTGATTGACATCACAATTGGTACAATTCCCAGCACTATTGGCTTTAATAAATATATCTAAACTTGAATGGCATTACAATTGGCATTAATAAATATATTTTCACTTGTACTTTTTGTGTATGACCCTTCTTTGCATGTCTCTGCATGTAAATGGCTCACCTGTTGTATCGGAAAAATATGTGAAGTCGGCCAAAGAAGTCTGCCCAGGCTGAAAAATACGCTACGATGAGCGCGCGGACAACCCTCCGCACACGCGCAGCGCAGGGAAAAATACGCGCAGGGCTCAGGGGCAGGGGTGCCGTAGTTTCGCCCTGTCGAAGCCTGGACCAGACTGAATACTACTTACGCGCTTTGTGTCACCGACCTTCATACCCATTGGCCCGAAATGATTTGCCTTACGTCCCCGACCGCAAAGAAAACGTGTGACGCGCTGCTCGAAATCTTCTCTCGGACAGGTATCCCGGAAACTATCTGTTGCGATCAGGACAGCAACTTCACGTCGCACTTAACCCAGGAGTTCCTCAGAAGAATCGGGTGTTCCCCACGCTTCTCGACGGCAGAACACCACGAAAGTAACGGGGCGGTCGAGCGGTGGAACCGTGTGTTCCGCCGCATGCTATTTCACGTGGTACGGGACGACCCCAGAAACTGGGATAGGTACATCCCTTTTCTCTTATGGGCGTACAGAAAGCCCCGCACGACACCACGGGTGTTTCACCGTTTCAACTTCTCTACGGTAGACAACCAACAGGCCCGCTAGCAATTCTAAAGAGTACCTGGGAAGGGCAGGTAGGACCCCCAGTTCAGCTCCGAGAGGTGCCCACCAAATATCTCGAACAGTTGAGAGAAATGTTCAAGGCGGCGTCAGAAACTGCAGTGCTAGTTACCGAAAAGCGGCAAGCGCGGTACGTGGAGCAGCACAATCGCAAAACAAAGGAAAAACAATTCCAACCTGGCGACCAGGTTATTGTTTTCGATACCAGCCGATCGGCAAAGCATCAGACAAAGTAGAAGGGCCCCTACCAAGTAATAGGGAAACGACGACAGCGCCCGTATGATGTACTAACGGACGACGGAAAAACGCGCACGATTCACGCCAACAATTTAAGGGCCTAGAAGGCCAAGGTGAATCACGTAGGCGTCATTTTCCAAGGAGAGGAGGAGGGCAGTCTGTCTTGCCAGCCGAGGCAACTTCGCATTTGGGGGAAACTGAAGCCAATCAGGTCAGGCGACTATTTCAGTCATTCGCGACAGTGTTCGTGGACGTCCACGTCGTGGACAAAGTTGCAGATGTAGGTGCGCATGTTATAAAGTTGCGTGAGGGGCACGTCCCGAAACGGTCTCATCCTTACCGGACACCTCAATTGCTTCGGAAAGAAGTAGAACAACAAGTCAATGAATTGTTAGAACAAGGGCTGGTGTATCCTATCGTCAGAGCCGTATATTAAAAGGGAGTCTGGCCATTAATGAGTCATGCCTATACCTGTAGCTCCACCCACGTTTTCAGCTTTCCGACCAATAAAGTCTTGAAATATGAAGCACTATCAATCAGCCTATCCCCACTAAATGCCCCCTTATCCAACATGGGCAGCGCCATTTTGGGTGGCAAGTGGATTGGATGGGATTGACATGGATACATCTCGTAATCTGCAAAAGTAGTGGATTGTTGGTGCAAATTTGATGAGCGCCACCTAGGGAGCGTAAGGCACGTCGGGAATTGTCGTCTGCTTCCGTCGTTGTACCGCTGCCGGCAGCTGGGACACATTCTGTTGTCGGTATGATTTTTAAACAAATCCACGTGAATAGTTGGAATATAAAAGGCAAGAATGTTTATATCCATGAAATCCAGCAATTAAATATAAGATTGTACAGCACAGCGCCGTTTTTGTTATGGTTTCGTTGTGATCGCCGCGTTCACTAGGCCTAACACCGGCGACAAAACGTATTATTTTCAGTTAGATATCGATGGATGAGCATAAGTTGAAACTGATTTCCGAGAAACTTATATTAGGATGTACATTTGCAGCGTAAAATCAGGTTAGTCTGTGAAAATTTTTTGTTACGAAATCCCCGCTTCACTGTGTTTGTTTTCGTCGCCATTTTGGGTGGCAGTATGGTGTCATGGCGACCCCCTTGGTAAAAAGCAAACCAATCAGAGGAGCGAAACTGTGATTGACAGGTCGAGCCTCTTTTTGTGACTCCTCCCAATGGCCAGACTCCCTTTTAATATACGGCTCTGCCTATCGTCAGACGTCAGTGAGGACTCCCACCCCGTCGTCGGTGTTACTAAGAAAGACGGTGGAGTCCGTCTCTGCGTAGACTATAGGGCGCTTAACGCCGACACAACAGATGACGCGTACCCAATGGAACTTCAACAGGAGCCAGTTTTTCGCGTTGGAAAGGCGCGGTTCATCACCTTGCTAGATCTACGCCGGGGATACTGGCAAATTCCCCTCGAAGTATACAGCCAAGAAAAGACCGCGTTTGTTACGCATTTCGGCCAATTTGCGTGGCGGGTGATGCCGTTTGGCCTCAAAAACGCAGCAGCGACGTTCCAGCGCACGGTAAACGCCATCCTCGCGAAGCACCAGGAGCATGCATGATCTTACCTTGATGACATAGCCGTGTACTCGGAAACATGGGAGGATCACCTGCACCATTTGGAGGCGGTACTAACCACGTTAAAAGCCACGAAGTTAACGGCGAATTTATCTAAGTGTCAGATAGTGCGAAGTTCTATCCGCTATCTAGGGCACATTGTAGGATCAGGAAGTCACGCACCCGATCCAGAAAAGATCAAAACTGTATCTGAGCTGAAGCGTCCAACTTCAAAAAAGGAGCTCAGAAGCTTACTTGGGTTGTGCGGCTATTACCGCGACTATGCTAAGGATTATGCAAAGATAGCGACCCCTCGTCAGTGACGAATTCAATATCTTCCGTTTTTTTTTCTATAATCAAACTCAACTCAACTAACTCAGCGACCCCTCTAACGCGACTGACCGGGAAAAGGGTCCCGAACAAGATACCGTGGGATAACGAAGCCGAAGCCTCCTTTCTGGCCCTCAAAGCGAGTTTAGAAGACGCAGTAGCACTGACAACACCTGACCCCGAAAAATCGTATTGGGTATTTACGGACGCGTCAGCGTTGCCGGCTGGAGCATGCCTAGCCCAGAAGGACCGCAATGGCAAAGAAGTGCCCATATCGTTCGCAAGCCACCGATTTTCGGTGGCTTGGTGGGCGCAGGACACGCAGGCTCGGTGGGCGGCGATTGAACGAGAGGCGTTCGCGGTTATCTGGGGGCTCAAGAAATTCGATCATTGGGTGTTCGGGGCACAAGTAACTGTGGTGTCCGACCACAATCCTCTTTCATACCTGACTTGTACGACACCACAGAGTTCGAAGCTCGCGCGCTGGGCTCTTGCACTCCAGTGTGAATATTGTTCACCGCAAGGGAAGCGCGCACGGGAATGCGGACGCTTTATCGCGGTTGCGGTTTGAGTAGGCATTAGGCTAGAGCAGGTGCGTTACAATGTATGTGTGAACCTCGAGAGCCACTCGCTCTCACCACTTCAATGTTCTAAGGAACTTTTGTGTTTTTCCGCCATAATTTTAGTATCTGTTCAGTGTACTGACATAATGCGTTTCAACAGCAACACGTACCATTTTGAGAGCTTGTCGTTGCAAGTACTGTCACGTTGTATTGCATGTTCAGTAGTGTCACACGAACCTCTGGTGTGATGAATTTGTACACGGGTGATTATTTCTATGCTAATGTGTTTAACCCGTCTGTAGTTTATTCCTTGTGGTTCAACTGTGCCCACAACGAATCTAAGGAGGGCAGTGTAAAGGTTAAACCTATAACTACGAAAACATTTTAATTTTCGCCTCCATCGTCGCCAGACTGAACGACCAGTTGAATAACTCTTTGTGCTCGCGCGCGACAGCTGCTCTTCTTGGAGCTCCGCCACTCGTGGCCCATTTGGTCAGCTCGCTTTTGTGGCCCTATAGAGGCAATCCCTTGAGCCGAAAGCACTGTGGACACTACGACATGTCCAAGATGGCGGACGGGATTAACAGATTTAGTCCAAGTGGGGGCGGAGGATTTCACGTGTCCAACCTAGTTAATGTTACCAATTAGACGGTTGGTTTCGCTTTCTTTTGAATGTTTTGATTGGCGCTACCATGTTGGTGGGCAGCTGCCAATTTTGGTCTTTATAAGCGGACACCCGCTAATTTGCGACAGCTCGAGCGGGGACTTTCACCACCGGAAGGTCTGGGACCTTCGTATCTCGGACAGAAGCAAATCCAACAGCGGACTGCTTACACATGCAACTGTCTTGGATTTCTCTAACCACTTGTTGTTTAACCGCTGCCTTGAGCTCTGTGTTCTGGAAATTTAGGCAGCATCCAGAGTCCCTGCAATGTGTTGCCATGTTTCTCGAGGGCATCAAAAGTCTGTCCTTGGCTGCCTGTGTTTCACTATGGCTCTCAGATACGAACTACCCCACTTCAACACAGTAGGAAACACAGATTTGTAAATAGCATCCGTTGATTGCACTGTACGTACCCCCCATATATAGGATCATGATGGATACTACATCTTGCGCGATAATGTCAGGAACACAAAAAAGCTAGATTTGAAACCACTCTTACGTCGTAGTAGTAGTATTTGTGTGAAGCTACGCAATTCCTGTCCTGCAAATAATTTAAACCATATGTTTCATCTGCCAGCGTGATGATCCCCTGAAAAGCAATTCACACTTGGCCGAAACTACCGGTTCTGCGAAACCTATCCCTGACATGTGTAGCCGCATCAGGGAGGAAACCCAAGGGCTGCGGTGGAAACGACAAACACACACGGGCTATGTTCTCACTGTGTATCAGCTGCTCTGGCTACTAAGAAGAACATGTTCCAAATTAATATAACATGGCTTGACATGATACGCCGTCGAAAGCTAACCAATAAAATTAGTAGTTAAATGTACAATACATAAACACTTGCCATAACATGACAGTTTCGTTCCTGCATTCATGCGCTACCATTCAACCCACATAAAGAGTGTACTGAATTTTTTATAGCATTACACGCTCGTTTGACAGAACTTGAACAAGATTACATAGCACACGATAAAAGTAGAGTGAACATAATGTGCAGAAAAAATGGCTAGGAAGCAAGCGAGCTGGTGAAGATGATGCATGATGTAAACCGACTAGGGAACACAAAGGGACGTGTTTGTGTCTGTCCCTTCGTGTTCCCTAGTCTTGGGGTTTTACATCATGCATAATGTGCAGCTTTCCGTTCACACTTAATGGCCGTAGCAGTAAAGCATGAAGGCCACTGCTAAGTTGTGTTGAGAAACACCACTTTATGTTTGCCATGTCTAAATGAAACGTACCTGACCTGATCCAAATTAACCGTTCTGAGTCTGGAACACACAAAGAGAAAAACGCAACACACGCCACAACATTAACAGATAGGCAAATGAGCTGTGGCGAGCTTCACCTTGGGACAAAGTCAAGAAGTAAGTCACCAAAAGTCAATGAGTGCCTGAAATGTAACATCTCTGACTGGTAGCAGGACGGTCCACGTTCAACTCCTGGTGCTAGCACTGACTGGCTTTTTCATGAATTATTTGTTGAAGTTTCGATGTGCTTGAGAGCATGAACCATTCGTCAACCATTGTATCCTCATGAGGTGATGAGGGTTTGTCATCCCAAAGAGACTCCCTTTCTGACATGTGTCCTTATGGATGCTCATCACTGCAGAAAAAAAAAGAAAAAGCATTTAATGGCAAGAAATGGATAGTCATATTTACTTTATAATGATTGTGCACAACAGGAAGAAGACTTTCGCACAGAAGGCTGTACTTCTTGATGTCTAACATCAAGTTACAAAATTCCAGAATATATAAGACATGTTGTAAGGTAGAGAACAAGTAGAGTTATTGAGTTGTCGAGTTGAGTTGAGGGGGGAGTTGTACCCCCTTTTTATTTTATTATATATGATTGTATAATTATTTTTATATCTGTACCAACCCTCGCTCTCGACATTACAACATGTTTTATATATTCTGGGAATTTGTAACTTCATGTTAGACATTAACAAGAGCAGCCTTGTGCACGAAAGTCTCGTCTCATTAAAATTTAGATGCTCTCAACAGTCTTCTTTCTGTTGTGAATCTCTATAGCAGCATACCTGCACATTGCACATTCTACGTAATGTGACTTTGTAGTAAGAGTATGGACTTTGGGTAAAAAGACTACACAGCACTGCTCAGGTATTTTTGCCTATCGAACAGTATGCATACAGTATTTGTGCACCGGACCCACTAAAAATGTAATGAATGTGACATTGCCCACTGTAATGCACCAAGTTCAACACAATTATTGTAGAATCCAGGTATTTTAGCTTACATGTCAATACAGTACCACATCCAGTGTGAAGTTGTGACAAATAAATAGTTTCCATTTTTCTTAGCTCTCAGAACACAGACAGTGAATTAATAAGAGCATGAATTCTGGGCTATTCTTCAATTAAAGATTCACAGATAGTAAAGGCACCTTCCTCAATGGACGTTGATGACACTGAAAATTCTAAAACGTTGTCAGAGGCGACATCAGCTTCTGCGTGTCAGAAAGGATTGTATGTCCAACAGTAATCCAGCTAACAGTAACAAAAATGTGCAAAAGACAAATTAACTGAACTAATGTAACGTACCTTCTATATCAAAAAGTGAAGCTTGTAACACCCCATCCACAGGAGCCAGTGTCCAAACAGCAAAAGTGATTGAACTGAAAGATAGCAGCTAATCGGAATGGCAACCTTTGTTTTCCACCCTGAAAGCACAGGTTGTAACTTTGAGGGCAGACTTAAAAGTGGTGTCAAGATGCCTGCATGCGAGCGCACATGAAAAGTTGAACATAAATGAATACTCAAATTATAACATCACATTGTCATACCTGTTGGTGGAGGTAGACTGCAACTAATGTGTCAGCAATTTCTTCATGCACCAGATGCAAGCCAGGTCCTGCTTCATTTCCGCCTTCAGCGTGCACCATAATTCAGAAGTTCGATTATCAATACTATTGTGTTGTTAATCGTGGTTATATCAGAGTAAGCGCAGTAGGACAGCTGCACAATCGATTCATTAAGCTTGCTATTTTTTATATCTGAACCTCGACTTACCTTTTTTGCTCTCGTTTTTTGCCTTGATCCTCCGTGGCACGTTCAAAATGTTGTGCGTCGGGCACCTCAGATTTTCATCAGACGATTTCGTGCCCACATTCCAAATTGCCTCTGGAGTCGCGCGTAACCTATGATAACATTCGTGGACGAAATCCTTGCAGTGGAAATTAGCAGGTACCACTGTCAGCAAAGAGCTTCGCACCGCTTGGTCTTTTGGCAGCTTATAATAGGTAACACTTGAATGCTCCGATGCATTGTTCTAACAGCGTAGCACCGTCGCATCTTCGAGAACTTCGCCGTGGCATATCACGTATCATATCGCTCCAGCCCATAAAAGGCAAGGTCAGAACAAAGAAGTGCACTTTCCAAACGACGCCGTGCCAAAAAAATATTTACATGCTTTGTTTCCGGCCTAGCAATAACATAACAGCTGTTCGCTTATGTATGATGCACAGAGGACGAAACGAAAGAAACCAAGCGGCCAAGCCAAGAGTTCATGTCAAGCCAGATAAACCGAGAGCAGTGACGTCGATGCGCCAGTGCGCAGGGTTTGCCGACGGTCTGACGGGCGGGCTTGAGAACTACAAAAAATGTTTTCTAAAAAACTACGAACAGTTGGACCAAGATATTTCGCCATAGAGCATATCTCGTGCGCGCCTTCCCAGGGAAAATGGGTGATTTTCTGTGATTCTAAAGCCGCTTTAGAGACACTTATGACACCGGGTACACACCACCTCTCAGCTCCTGTACTGAATGACATACAAGTAGCGCACCAAAAAGCAGTGATCGCTGGCCATGACGTGATTTTCCGGTGGATACCTGGCCACTGTGGGATCACCGGTCATGATGCGGCCGATCACAACGCTGGGAAAGCACATGGAAATAGTACATTCCGCAGTGTTTACTTCACGAAGGCGGACGCCAAGAATGCCTTAAAGTCTCTGAGCCATAAGCCACAAGCTGTTAGACGGGCTATGACCCTGTCTGTGGCGTTCGTCGCCGCTTCGCGACATCTCCAGTGGGTGTGGGTGGATGTGTCTGGCATTCCTTTCCTTAGGTGAGCTGGGGTAGCCGGCCCTCGTGATGAGGGCTACAATCCCCATTTTTTTTCTTTCAATCATCATCATCATCATATTTCGCACACATATTCAGTCTTCACTAACGAACACACAGCGCGAGTATCGCTCAGTTCTGCGGCACTTCAAAATCGGCATACCTGACCTTTCAAGGTACTGTAAAGCAGCACCGATCAAATGTCATTTAGTGTGGCTATTTGATAGTCCAAGCCACCAGGACAAAAACTGCGCAAGTTGCATTCCAATCGACGGTGCAATTAATTAGAAAATTAGAATTAAATATTACGGGCAACACTGTACTAGGTATTCGAAATGTATCTGTACTCCTGACACATACGGCGCAACCACATTGCATGCGTATAACACTGGGCCCGACATAACAATCCACCACAATCCACTATAAAATCCGCCCCTGCAATCCACACAACGATCCACATCTGAGGATAAACGGATAAGCGAACTGAAATGAAATGCTGAGCCGTTGAAAAAAAATGTGTCAGACGTTCAAGAAGCCAGACAGCGTCGGGACTTGTTTGTTCACAGAGGTTCTCAGAAAGATTTTGTTCGTTCGAAAGAGGCCGCGAACAGAAGGAGCGCGCAGGCGCAGCAGAGAAGTAGGGAGAGCCTCCATCGAACAGCGGCCAGCGCTGGGTTGCTTCGCAAAAACAGGGGTTAACCGGTTAAACTGTTAACAGGAGTTTCAGAATGCATAAGTGGACAGGAAAACTAATAATATGGTTACTAAAATAACGAAGTTCCGATGTAATAGCGTGTAATAATAATTTTCAGTGTTGCCCGCTGTACAGGGGGTTGTACCAGGCGTCGCACCGCTCCACTACGCCGCATCTTTCATGGCAAATTAAAAATATTTATAGCGCGTTGTCGGTCGTATGGTTTCGCATATATATTTAGAAGCAACAAAGTCTCTAGTCACATTACCGGCATATAATGCTTGTCTACTGCTTTACAGTACCTTTAAGTAGGCCAGTAAGATGCACCACGTGAAGTAGAGAGAGAGAGAGAGAAATACATGATGACGATGATATGCGAAGTAATTCACACCACAGAGCCATAATTGTCGCAGAAATTCAATTTAAAGTACGCCGCAAAAAGCGACCGTGCGCAACGGCGGTGAAGAGCAGTACCAGCCTGTGATCTGCCTGGAACCTCGCGGTGACGCCATGGGCGTCGGCAGGGGGGCGCAGAAGGGGCAGTTGCCCCGCTCGAGACACGCACATCACGACAGCTACTGATATGTACTCTGACTTTCGCTTCATAGTGTTCTTTCGCATGTCACACGTAGAAGTGCTGCGATCGTGCTGTACTTGTTGGATACTTTGTTTTCTGATTTTCGCGTCTCTATAGCTTTAGACCCCATCGGCCAGTTGCGAAGCTGCGGTTTGACTTCCTGTTCGCCACCCCTCAAGTCAAATCGTACAAACGCTGAAGAGGTCCGCGAAAGAAGAATTCGGTGAACGAAGAAAATAGGGCCATAAAACATCTGTGTCCTTCTGGAATACACAAGAGGTGCAAACCGGGAAAGGGAGAAAACACGAACAGAAATGATGCCGCACTCGTGGCCTTCGAGCATTCGTGCACTACAGCCGTAACGGGGAAAGGGGGTTCAGGTCCACACGAGCTTATATCTTTGGCAGTGCATTTGGGAGGAGAAAAAAAACGAGAGTAAAATCCTCCTCCTAAGTCTAAAAGTTTCCATAGCACCCCTCCCGAAGTATTTTGTATTTTTCTCCCTGTTACTGCACTACGCACTCTTAAAATAGGAGGGAACAGGGCAGCTTTCGTCAAAGCGAGGGACACCCCGCTGGATGTTCTTCGCTACGGTGAGACCTGCCGACTTTTCCTCCGCCTTTTATCCTATTGTCACGAAGCGAAATGGGTCGGCGAGTCGTCGAATAAACAGCGAACGGTTTATTAGACTACTTGGTAGCAAAACACAAGAGTGATAGCTCTCTGAACACAACTGAGTCCAAAGAATGAATGCTCTAGCTTGGAGCGCACAAGCATTTAAGCGTCGCGCCGAAAAGTCTAGAAACAGCACATGCGTTTGCCAGAGAGCAGGCGATGTGTCTGGAAGCTTCTTGCTTCTTCTTCAGCATGCGCCGGGATGCGATGTACCGTTTCGTGGCTGCCCTGGAAGTTTCGCGATGATGATTCGTGGCACTATCATCGGTGGCACCCGCTCGTATCGAAGATCTTGAGGCGCAAGCACTGCAAGGTCCGCTCGGTGATGACTCAGCTGAAGCCTAGCGTCCCGCGTTTCGTAGTGAAGACAGTGGCTTCCAGTGCCCCTCCATGGTCTCTGTCAAGTCCAGTCACCCGCCTAACTGTTCCTGGCCTGCATGGAAAGAAAAGGGATACAGCCCCGTGTGTCGCCAAGCAGCTTACCCTGGGCATGACGAACGACAACTACACGGCGTCAACGTCAGTTTTCACTGACAGGTCACCTGCTCGGGGTGGATCGTCCTCGGCATTTGTCATTCCATCTCAGTCAGTCTCCTGTGGTCACCGTCTTTCTCACAGAACATCGTCTAGGTGTGCCGAGCTTTACGCCATTCTATTTGCTATGCAAAAAATATCAGCCAGTCCAGCTCAGTCCTGGGTCGTCTTTACAGACTCAAGACCCGCGACCCAGTGTGTGGCCAACTTGGGGATACGTGGATTCCTCGGTCCTGTTGTCTTTGACATCCTGCAAGCTTATAAGAAGGCGACCGTTGCAGGGCACACTGTAGTATTGCAGTGAATCCCCGGACATGTCGGTATCAGCGGCAACGAAGAAGCAGACAGAGCCGCATTGAGCGCCCACCAGCACGCAGCTTTTTCCCCGATAATCATGTCGTCGGGCGACCGAAGACACCTCCTCTCGACACTCACCGGTCCCAAGATGCAGGCTCAGTGGGAGCACGACGTAGCTCACTCCCTTCTCTCTGATGTAGACCCCACGCTTTCTCTCGTCCTTCCTGCGCGACTACCGCGCCCCTTAAAGCTCAGCTACGCCGATTTTCGAGTGTTACAGAATAGAATTGTACTCACACGATGTGTTCATAAGGGAACATTGATTATGTATGCAAAACAGTTATCCCAAACTCCTCGCGGTTTTCCGAAAAAGTGAATTTTTAATTTCACTGACATTACCTTCTTGTGGCCCGCAAACCCTGTGTCGACGACACATTCGTGGTCTGCCCGCGCTCCGGCTTGGCATGACTTTTGGCTTGGTTTCTTCCGCCAAGCCGGCCAGTTTCTCCTGCCGAGCCGTCTGCTGCGCAGATTCACATTGGGGAAGTGATAAACAGTTCGCTATTAGGGAGCCAGTATATTTATGGACTTCACTAAACCCACGAGGAACGTGAGTTTTGCTTCCTTCGACTGCAAAGCATTTGCTAGGCCAGTACAGACTTCCTGGTGTGATTCGTGTTCTGTGCTGCGTGCCGAGAATGCGTGAGCGTTTTGCTCTCGTCTGCAAGAACACTTCAGCATGCAGTTCCAATGTTTCAAACCACAATTTTCCGAAAGGTGAAAGAGAAATCTATTGACTGCAACAATCGGTTACAACTCCGACTGGGTGCCACTTTCGAAAGCAGTGATCTGTTCATCTGGCTCATACGAATGTTACGGAAGCAATGCGCAACTTGTTTCACAAGAAGCCGAAGATGTCTCGTCCGGGATGCCGTGCCAACCTTATCTGCAGCTGGAGATTGCAGGGGCAGGACTAGGCAGCAGATAAAGGTAAGACGCGTAATGTTAGACAAGTCAGTCATGCGGTGCAAATTGCATGACGTAGAAGAGAAAAATACGCTATCTGTCAGTTACTGCTTCATCCTTTAGAGATTACGCCCCAGCGGATGTATTCTCAGTACAGATTCGGAATTGCCTTATTTGTTAAATGATTTCGCAGGCATTCTGGCACCACCGAAAAGCTTGCACTCCACGTCTCAACTATCACCGTCTGGGTTTCAATCTGAAGGCTGTCACCAGTGCCAACCAGACGCCCCTTCAAAGTTCATCTGTTTTTGTTGACGGAACAGTGACACCTGGTACTGAGACATTTCATTTTCTGATTAATCAAGTGCATTCCACCACTTGTGCTCAACTTCTTGTGTTCGTATACCCTTGCTGTTGCTCGCCAGCTTAGAGCTTTCAGAGTACATTTAAGCAGTATCATCGTATCACATGCACGGCAGCACATCTTGTGTATTTTGAGTAAGGTATAAATTCAATGTTCGCTCAGCTGTTGTATTTTGGTCACAAATAAGGTGTTCTTCCAGAGCGCTCAAGGGCAGTTCAAGCAGTTTCATGTGTGCAACAGCACATACTTTTTCTCAGTTTTGACTAAGGTAAATCGAAATCTTCCAGTTGATGTCTTTCGGTCATAAATTATGTTTTTCGGGACATTCAAACAGCATCATGTGTGCAACAGTACATACTTTTTCTCAGGTGCTGCAGAAGCTTGTGTTGCATTCAAGTGGTATCATGTATACAAAAACTAGTTTTATGCCTTTCTGTAGCTGCTGTACTAATATTGTGAGTACAGAGACATTCCTGCATAGCATATCGGAGCATCTTGTGTGCTATTGTTGGTATGATCTGCAGCAGTATATTGATAATGTTAATTATTCAATGACTTTAGCTAACATTTACATTCTTACTTCCAGGTAAACCTGTCACGCAGATGCCCTACCCCTTGGTATGCATAGTTCAAGATTGTACCGAAACAATCCACCTGGAGCATTATTCTTCAATTGGCAGTGGCATTACTATCACAACACACCACATACTTCATGTGTATGGTGCGTGTACAATGCATCAAACCTATTCTCATGTACAGACCAGCTGGTACGCAACTACAACATGAAACAACTGACACAGAGACCGTAAAGTCATGCCTTTTCCTCCGCGCCTCGGGTTTCATGTTATTATCCTCACATGCAGCTCAATTCGCCTGTGCTGTGCAGCATGAGCAAAAGCATATATTGTTTGTGGTCACATGACACGGAACATAAATGCAGTGAAACCTTCCTATGTTGGACACCAGCGGTGCAGCCGAAGCATCTCCTACTTATAGAGGTGTCCGAGTTACAGAATATGACGGCAACAAAAAATGGAAGAGATCACAGCTGTGAGAAATGTCCCCCTTCTTCAATTTAAGGTCCTTAGTGGTACCTGGTGGTGGTGCCTGGTAGTGGTACCTCTACCCACTCTTCACTGATAATTATTACTGATTTTACTATATTCAATTCCGTTCAGATTCTACTCAATGGCATTACATCCGGAGCTTTTCGAGCAGCAAGGACTTGTCTCAGAAGCGTCAGCCTACTTCTCATAGCTTTGGTGCAGTGCTCGTTCAAAGGCTCTAGACAAACTGAAGACAAGTGCTCACGTAAAGAATTACAATGTAGACTGACAGCACTTGTTTTTGGACTCGAAAAACTAAAGCAACAAAATGCTGAGACCAGAATAGGGGAAAAAAGGGGCAAAAGTCAAGGCCACTGGCTCATTTTGGGTCTTTTTGGTGCAAAGATGGGCCGACATTGAGGTAATTTGGCCAGGGTTTTGTCCGACTTTGCAGGGAAAACCCTATCCTACTTCCAAGATAGGGAGGTGTCCGACATAGAGAATTTCGTCCCCATGTAGTTTCAATGGGAGCCTGCCCGTGCAATGAAATCATGTGGAGTTGTCCGAGGTAGGGAGGTGTCCGACTTTGGAGGTTTTACTGTACTACAGAGCATTCTACATCATGTAATCTAACAGTTGTTCACGTTTGGATATTTTAGCCATGGAATTTACCCTGCATGCACCATACGATGTCCAAACACTAACAACTGCTAGAGAGCAGCATGTACTGTTTCCGCATAGCACTTATGGTGTGTGTCCTGTGATCGGAAACAGTTGTGTCTTTTTTCTGCTACAACCAGTAAACTACAGTAAAGATTTAGAAATACTGTGTCATACCATAAAGCACTATGGGAAATGGCAGTTTGAAAAACTGGAGAAGACTGTCATTAGAATGGGGGACATGTTCTACGGTGAAATTTCTTACAGTGTGTGCTGTACCACGTAATGCACTGCAGGCCTACCACAGTATGGTAACGCGCTGAATACTGATTTGCTCAAAAAAGGAATGTGTACGTTTCTTGTACTAACTTCCCATTATGCAAAGTAGTAGAAAAATGTTCTCAGCCAATGGGGAGGGAGAGGACATCATTCTGGAGTCTCGTTGACCTACAATGTGTCGTGTGTGAATGTCATTTTGAAGAGTGTAGGTGGTACAAGACTGTGTTCCCACATTCTTGGCAGTGTTGACTAATAACCATAATAAAGTAGAGGGTACATTTGTTGCTTCATATATTTGTGTCATGGCAAAGCATGTAGAGATACATCTTCCTCAACATGCAGGTGACAAAACTGCTTTTTATGCCTAAACTATGACAAATAGTTGTGTGTTCAGCACCACTAATCATGTGCCAGCCTCCATGACATGTCTGTGACATTCCAAAGTGATTAACATGTCCCATATATGTGTGCAATGCTGAAGATGACTGTGTACCTTCCATGAATTCTTGACTCAAGAAAAGTACTGTGTGATTTGCTAACAGCGCCTGGCTGTACCTTCACAATTCTACATAAAAATATGTAAAGTTTGCCGAAGGAAACATCATGAAGGTCCATAGCGAAAAACCCTGAGACGAGGGATAGGAAGGGACATACACAATGTCTCAACATAGCGTGTTTATGTCCCTTTTTGTATCTCCTCTTCAGGTCTCGCCATTATGGACACTATCACCAGCTCGCTTGCTGTTGAACCGTTCTTTCAACGATAAGGGTCACTTTCATGGACTGGATGGCAGCCAACATGCTGTCAATAAAAAGAATAATGGAAGGAGCTCAATATGATCCTTAGGCTGTGTGTGGTCATTGCTTTCTGACAAATGGTGACTTAGAATTTCAGGACAGTGCTTGCAGTGGTAGTATTCTTGTGTTCTCACCCTTGACGCCCATTGTGTGTCATCGGTCACAAGTAATCTGCTAATATGCACATAGCTCAAACAAAGTATATTTGTATTTCTTTGAATACAGTTGGTACAGCACATTGTTTTTTACATGTTCTTTGGAAAATATAAATAAATTCTCTACTCTGCAAGTCTCCTGTCAGCTCTACAGAGCAGCTTCGAATTTCACTAGAAGCCACGTGTGAAGCCTAGACCAAACTAGTGGTGAAGGTCCGTATAGGTCATAGAGGGATACTATTGTTATTATTAGATCATATGTCAGGCTTAGGTCCTGGTTGGTAGCAACGCATTTGAATCTTATTAAAAATGGGTGCAGGAGATGACCAACTTAACTAAATACACCAACTGCCTCTCACAAATTTTGTGGTGTTATACTTTTGAAACAACATTAATATGCCGCAGTGGTCTTTTCTCTTTTGTTCCTTTTAACCTAGAAATATTAGGTCTTCGGCATCACCAGCCTTAGTTGCTGAGCATGGAGTTATTTACGTTGAGCACTGCAGTTTCATATTTGTTTCTCTGGACAAGCAAGCCCGCTTCCCCATTCTGATAAGAGTCTTTCAGCTTTGACAGGGCATTTGTGGACAAGGAAAACATTTGGACTATTGTGTATTTTGCTATGAAGTGCACCGTACCAGGCAGAGGACACCATCCACCATTTCCACTA
The DNA here is from genome assembly GCF_037126465.1 of Ornithodoros turicata. Classification (NCBI taxonomy): domain Eukaryota; kingdom Metazoa; phylum Arthropoda; class Arachnida; order Ixodida; family Argasidae; genus Ornithodoros; species Ornithodoros turicata. The sequence goes on from NC_088205.1 coordinate 29,674,982, forward strand.
AGGTTATTAAATTTGTGATAAAGTACATGTACCTTTTGTCACTGACTAATTTGGTGGCAAAGTTGCTTGAGTGGCAGTTGTGCAATTTTAAGCACATGTTTAAAAAAAATAGGATATGGGAAGTGCTGACTTGGTGAACATGTGGAGTACCCAATATAATAATTGGGGGTTTACGTCGCGAGACAACTGAGTGTGGAATACACAGCACAGTGTAATGTTCCTTATTCTGGCAATGTTAGCATGGTTCAAGAAGTGGGAAATGTTGCACTACCCTTAATAACATCTGTTGGGCCCAGCAAACAGGGTACACATACCCTGATTTGAAGACACTATGCCTAACTCAAAAGCAATATGAGATCGACCCGTACGTGTTTATTTGCGAAACTATTATGAACGAAATATGGCCTGTGTGGTATAGAACAATGCGCACACTCAAGTAAACATGCAAAAAATACGTATAAGGGCTCTCGACCTACATGCCGCGATGCGCTCTACGAGATAAGCAACACACTACAAAACTACATCCAACAGTTTTTGTGCGGGGCAACTCTAATGAGCACTTCTATATAACCGACGAATGGTTCAACGAATGCAGTTCGAGTGGTCACGATACATTCCTACGTCGTTCATTGCAGTCGCGCTATGATGCTGCACAATATATGTATCTCGTGTAACAAGCCTGGCAATCGCAAGATGTGCATGGGCAGAAATACGGCGTTCTTTCTTTGAAGACCAGTCCTCTGCAGGTGTGTGCTCAAACGATCACAAAGTCTCACGTTGTTGCTCAATCGCTCCCATTCCTGCACTTGTAGTAAAAGCAGCAAACGGGTTGACGTGAATGGCAGCTGAACGGTTGAACTGCGAAGTTCTCGAGCACATAATCACAATTTCACGCTGAAAATGATGTTGAGGTGAGTTCGCGGTTGTTGTTTCCATCGTTCAATAGTTCTCGGGATTACCTCGGCTACGATGAGCGTTTCGCTCATCGTAGCCGGCGGCCATAACTGGATTTCCTCGCAAACGGGAGAAGACGCCAGGGAAGTCGGAGAAAGCCTCAGCTTTCATCCAATCAGACGCACGATTCTCTATCTACGTAGATGGAGCAGGTTTATCCCATCTACGTCACAAAAATGGCTGCGCCCATGGCTTGTTTTGGTTTCTTTGATGAATTAATTTTCGTAATAGGAAGACAAAATTGAGAAACGAGGGTGTGTATCGGGGGCAGTTGGATGTGCTCGTTCTGAATATCACAACCGTTTCAACACATCGGGAAATCGGCGTAGCTGACCTTTAAGGCTACGGTCCCACTCATCACCCGAAAAGTGTCATTTTCAGTCAAAGGTTACACGGCTTCTCGGCAACTTACGTGAAATATGTTGGTACCGTTGAAAAGCTTGTTCTTTGGGCAAGCTAAGCCAAAAACTCGTTTTTTTATGTGATGATCAGCTGTGGCGTTATAAAGCGAGAAGGACAACCATATCTTCCATTTTTGGTGTTTTTCAGTCAAGCATGATGCGAACACGAAAAGAGATAGCGCTTTCAATCGTTTTTCAAAGTGACGTTGCACAGTATACAAAGGATAGTCAAGAACTTTTTTTCTCGCGTAAAGCGTCATTAATTGATTATTGCCTATCAAATTTAAGAAAAAAACGCTACTTTTACACTTGCCATAAAAAGCTATTCTGTACTTATTCTCTGCTGAAAATATGATCAGCGGGCAGGTAATTATCAGCAGGAGTGATGTCCAAAGTTTTATCGCAAATGAAAGAATAATAAATAAACTAGCGTGGTTCAAAATCGCGCACAGAAATGCAGAAAATATGGTGACAAGCGCCACCTGCCGTACGCGTTTGAAACCAGCGGCAGCTTCGCGTTGCAAGAGGTTGCCGAGAGATGGCACGGGTTCCTATGTGCTGATCACGTGATCACGTAGCGGTTCTCTGACCTCCCTGACTTACGAAACGTTGGCCCCGTGCGTGATTCCGTATACGCAGGTTCCTGCCGCGTGTATTTTTGTTGATCGTACGGTTATATTGTGTCCGTTTGACTGAATTTCGTGCTGAGGAGTTGCATTATTCTCCATTATGCTGGTCGCCAATCGTCCTTTTGTAGTACTGCAGGGCTGCACACTGGCACGTGTGGGCACGTTGTCATCATGTGATTTCTTTATTCATATGTGTTGAAGTCAGGAGTTGAGAGCACCGGGCCAACCGCATGGAGCCAGTTTGGCTTAGATCAGCCAGTTACCCACATACTGCAAGCAAACACCACTGAGCATTCACACTGGAATGGTGGAACAGATGCTCTTGGTCGAAGTTCGGCCTTTGTCACGTTATGCGCAGTAGTAATGACTGGACACAGACTGTCCGCAACTCTACAAGGCTTCTGGACACGTTTAATTAGCAATTAGAGCTAATTGGGACCCCTCACATTAATCAGGACCCACCAGGGAGTCATCACACTAATTGGGGAGCATCTAGGACGTGTCCAGACCACCCTGTGCGTTGCGGACAATCTGTGCCCATAAAAAATAAAAAAATAGGTAGAGATAGAGTGGAGAGAAGGAGTTTAGTTGAAGATCAACGACGCCATCTTGAAGGAAGCGGCCCGGAAAGGCCGCTGACCATCGCCGGGCGACGGAGCACAGAGGCAGGTTGCAAAGCATCCCAGCTATGACCACAAGTTCCGGACATCCTGTGACGTCAGCTGTGACGTCATCATGGCATGTCTGGGCAAGTTAGGACAGCTCTGGACATGCAAGGAGAAAAACACTCGTAATACACAGGCTGGGAAAGCAAGAGTATGCAAACCATCAATAGCTAACAAGAAAAAACAATTAGTTACACAACACCAGCCCACCAGAGCCCACAACATGAGCCCACCAGAACAGGAGCGCAGAACGATGCGACTGCTCCATCCGAGAGGCAGGCAGAGAACTGACTCGTAATGGTTTTTTTCCTTCTGTATAAAGCCCCGCAGCTGCATCCCCTAGCGGTTACTTTCTCAACTAATCTCACAACAAAATCATTAAGAATCACGCCAGCGCTACTCCCGTTCCCAAGGCAGAAGATGATAGAAAATGCCGGGGATGCCCGGACAACAGCAACCAGCACCCGACGTGCACGGGCACGAAAATCGCAAACAAAGCGGGAACAAAGTTGACGAAAGCATTAGTTACACAACAAATCACCTCACCACAGCAGGAGCGCAGACCGATGCGACTGCTCTCCGTGACAACCAGCCAGAAACTGAGCGAGCGCGGGGAGCGCACGTCTGCTTTCTGCGACAGCCGGAGAGAAACTGACTGGGGCGCCGCTCCGCGGCCGCTACGCATACGCGCTCCTAGCGCCCTCTGGAGCGACCACCTCCGAGAGGCTAAGAGTGAAGAGCATTCCTGCGCCCCCTGCTGGCCGTTCTCATTGGTCGTGAGGCTAAGAGAGAAGAGCATTCCTGCGCCCCCTGCTGGCCGTTCTCATTGGTCGTGACGTCATCCTATTGTCTCAGGGCTACCCTGTTTTTTTCCACTAATGCTCCTTTGGTCAATCTACAATGAAGCCACAGTATGACGTCATCATGCACCTGCGTGGCTCAAGGACGCGTACGCTCTAGACAGGGGACCTATTATTTATTGAATCACTATCCCATGATTATTTCCTTTATTCTTCTATAACGATTGAATAGGAAACTATTGCAGAAGAGCACCATGCATGAAAGCTGATCGTAGGAATTCCAAAGTCTTACTAAATGAGACTTGCAAAAGAACAAAATATCCTAACACGTAACTCCATCAACGACAAATAAGAGGACTAGGCACTCAACAAATCAGCACAGAGTACGGGTAACCAGGAGCGCAGAACTCAGGGCAGCACTATCGTCAAGACAACAATGTTCCTTGTCAAAAGAGAAAAAAATACTAAGTGTCAACAAAGGAAAGCATGCATATCGGGGCATGTCATGACACGTCAGGACAAATCGTACGACTGCTGGGCAACAGAGGAAAACAAACACTTGAACAGAGTGAAAAAGGCACTCACCATCATTTTTCCCGTTCACAGCATTCCCTCATTGTAAATCCGCTCGTCACAAAATCCACCTGCATCGTCGAACACCATTCACCAGTGACGAACCACACATCCGCACCCCATCAGAGGCAGACAGAACCCCACCGAAGCTACGCTCTTCCACTGACGGCCAACGCCAGGAGCATAAATTGCGTGTCGAGACCCGTCAGTGTCAAAGAGAGAAGTGAATCCTTGCGCCCCCTGCAGGCCATTCTCATTGGTCGTGACGTCATCCTATTGTCTCAGGGCTACACAGTTTTTTTCCACTAATGCTCCTCTAGACAAGGTCAACCTGAACAACAACACTCTCTAAACTCTGAACTCTCTAAACTCTCTGAAACAATAGTCTCTTGGTATGACGTCATCATGCAGGTGCGTGGCTCAAGGACGCGTACGCTCTAGACAGGGCACCTGTTATTTATTGAATCACTGTCCCTAGATTATTTCCTTTATTCTACTATAATGATTGCGTAGGGAACTATTGCAGAAAAACACCATAGACAAGAGGAGATTGTAGCATTTCATTCCCAAAGTCTTACTGTACAGGAAAAAAAAAATGGTTCAGCAAGACATAAAGTCACACACCTGTCCCCCTCGCGGTTACTCTCTGAACTAAATGAATCGCAAAATTATTAAGAATAGCTCTACTCCCATTCAAGGCAGCACTGACGTCAAGAATATGCCTTGTACAAAAAAAAAACTACATGTAGAAGGAAAGCATGTCAGAATAAGCCCAGGCATGTCAGCACATGTTTGTCAGACAAGGGGGGGAAAAGCGAAAAGAAACAAAGAAGGAAACCAGCATCAAACTATTTCTAAGCACACGCACTCCTCTTATTCAAAAACAGTGCTCATCATAAATCTGCCCAGGACAATACACACTATTTTTCTATTGCCACACTTTTTTCCAGTAACGGTCAATGCATTGCTACAGACTGCGTGACGTCATCACATCCTGTCTGAAGAAGAAGACACCGGCAAAGACTCCTATTATTTATTGAATCGCAAGATTATTTCCTTTGTCCTACTCTTAATGACATTGATTCTCTCATTAAAATTCGACAAAAAAGCACCCCGCATATTAACGATTTTCACCCCAAAGGCTCATCATGGTCATTAGAATTACAGTAAACTGCCACTGCTCTTTTAAAATGATAAGTGAGACCACTCAACATCACCTCCAGGCTTATGTAATACATGACCCTTTCTATGCTCATACATTCGTTGTCTGAGGCTACACCTGCGAGCAAAAAAGGCGCGAAAGCCGGGGGCAAAGTTCCATTCGCGCATTGCGAGCAAAAAGGCGCGAAAGCACAAGACAGAACGCCTTTACGGGAACACGATAGCATTCCTATACTATATTAATGATTATTGCATTGCAGTTTAGAAAAACTACAACTAAACTATAATTTTAGGAGCCCATTAAAATTCTACTTTCTATGGAAACTATAATTACCCTATTACTTGGATCGCTATTAATGAAGCGCTCCAATTTTTTCTCTCTTCCCATTTCAGCCTTGTCATGCAGGGAAGCAGACTCATATCCAAAATAATTAATTTACACTGAGGGTGCCGTGCTTCAGGAATTCCTATCCTGCGCTCAGATGCAAGCATTTCTTCACGGATACCTTTAACAGCTGACTTCCTCAACATATCGAACACCCAACAAAATCAAACAAACAATCAGAGAAACCCTCTTCTCAGCTGTACCATGCGACTGTCTTCTTCGTAAAATCGGTGATCTGAGGAAGAGAGCAGCGAAAAATTGCGCGCACTTGTGCTTGACTTAAAAAACCTGAAGCATATGCCAATAAACCAAGAAAAAGACACTCATGTCTGGTATCTGATAGCGCCACATACACAGACGCATTGCCCTTGCGTAAAGAAAGCACAGGACAGGGATACACAAATATCCTTAGGTGAGCAGGGAAAAGGCTTAAGACCTCAGGTCACCACACATCGCCACGCGGCTAGCACAACATGACACCAACAACATACTAGCGGCGGGAAGAACTGCAACACTGCTAAACAAGTCCAGACATGCCACGATGACGTCACAAATCACGGGAAAAAGCACACGCATGCACGCACAGAGGACAACGCATTAAACACACGGAGCGCTCTGGAATAATCGTAGCGTTACCGCACATCGCTACGAAGCCCAACGTCTAACACAAGACGGCAGCAACAAGATATTAGCGAAGGGTAAAAATTGCAACACTAGTGTCTAGACATGCAACATCGTCTAGCGCAACAACAAGTCTAGACATGCGACATCGAATGCGAAAACACTGGTGATCGGGGAAAAGGCCTAAGCCTGCGGCGGATCATCATAGAGCATACACAACTTCATTTTTCTATTTTGCGTAAACTAAACGCGGTCTGCTTGGAAAACGACGTACAAATTTTCTTAGGGAGCAGCGAAATATATAAATTTGTACTCCGTGCTCAGATACCAGCATTTCTGCTCAAAAACCTGCAAAATTAAGCTCTGCTTACTTCGTCAAGATATCGAACAAAATCAAACAAACAACCCCAGTTCCACTGGTAGAACACTATTCAGCTTTTACGCAGGGGGCTTTCTTCTACATAAAAAGTAGAGAAAATAAGAAAAGAGCAGCGAAATATTACACGCACTTTTGCTCGCATAGCTATAAGAGAAAAAAATAAATAAAAGAACGACGCACACGCTAATAAACTGTGACAAAGACACCCATTTCTGCTATCAGATAATTATTGCATAATGCTAAATACTCATTTGCATTGGCCCTGCGTGAAGAAAGCACAGGACAGGGATACACAATCTATCTTAAGCGAGCACGGAAAGTCACTTCTACTCGAACAGCTTAATACCATAAAGTCTGAATTTTTGCAAAGAGAATAAAGCCTGAACAGCGCTACGAAGGTGACAGACACATACTAACAAACAAACAAACACTTCTTCGGGTCTGTATTATCTTTTAAAAAATAACGAAAGCACACATAAAAAAAATCAAATCGGCTAGGTAGCCTACCAGACGTTGTGCCTTAAAGTTGGCTGCACGCAATGCGCGAAAGCATGCTGTGAAGCCAACTTGCGGTTTTGCTGGATGCACATGAAGTCCGATTCCAATTGGAAATCGCGCTAAGGACGTGCCAAACGTGGAATTTTCGCAAGATTAATCCCAATACCTGGAATTATGTTCATTTTAGTGGGAATGCTGGCGCTTGTGCTCCATCATTCGAAATTTTCGAATATTCGAATTTCTCGATTATCAAATTTTCGAATACGAATAGGGTTCGAATATCAACAATATTCGAACAATATTCGAAATTTCGAATATTCGCACACCTCTAGTGAATACTGACACTAAACGATATATAACAAAAACAAACAAATTCCATTCTCATGAACTCTCCTCTGCCGAGCGGCTTTCTCCTGCTCTACCTGGATGCTGACTTTTTCCCCCCTCACCTACATTCTGAGTAAAAGCAGTGACAGAAGAAAAGAACCGCGAAAAATTACACGCATTTGTGTCACAGGACAGGGATACACAAATTTCCTTAAGTGAGCAGGGAAAAGGCTTAAGTCGTACCGCTCAGGAATAATCGGAGAATCACCGCTTATCGCTACGCGGCTAGCGCTCGAACAGCGCTACGAACGTGACAGATACATACTAACAAACAAACAAACACTTCTATTCATTTCTATTGATAAAGGCGTAAACCACACTACAAGGACAAAGCACGCTGCTTCAGGAAAGCGTATCAAATGCATCGCAACAGGACCGTCTCTCATAAAATAGCCTGCCCAAAACGAAGACTTCACCAGGTTCGCAAGGTAAATCCATTAAAAACGCTCTCGGTCTATCCTACAGATAGCAATGCAAGCGCTGCTACCCTTATTTTTTAAGCCACTATTCCACGCAATAGTACATAAATGTATCACTCGTGTCACATGAAAAGGCACACACAAAGAACTTACTTGTCAAGTGGGATCCCTGGTTCAGGAAAGCGCGCGCGCCCGCGCGCACACATACACAGACACACACTCACATTTTCACACTCACAAAAACAAAGTCAATTCTCACAACCACATAAATCCATATTATTCCTCAGGTCAATAATTATCCTACCATCGTCAAAAGATGGCTCACTCTTGTATGCGATCGCAAAGCGATAGGTCCTCGTTCCGGATGTTATAGGATATCGCCACTCGGCCGACGCGAACCAAAAAAGAAAGAAAGGAATGCGCGTTCGCTATACCTCCACAAAGAAAACTGTGCCGTGCTTCTACGCAGCGCTCATCATACAGGAGTGAATTCTCTTCTTCGTTTTCCTTTTATTTTCTTGCACCCATATATTTTGCAAGAATACTATAGAGCAGAACGGACAAATGTGAACATCATTCGCTACACACTGTAGCTCTCATCATTTTTAAACCAAACCACTTAACATGTGTTCATAGGTCTTCACTAAATAGGTGAGCCGATAATGACTCAAAATGAAATGAAATAAAATAAAATAATCATTCCAGCATCGCTGGCTGCAAGCTTGGGTACCCTGCTTGGGTCTGCTGGCGCTGGAATAAAAGATTTATCGCGAGGGTACTACAATGGTGAGCTCTGCTGCTGTTTAAGTGATAAAACAGTGCTCCCGAACCCGGCCCCACGCGAGCCGCGCGCGGACCCGTTCTCGGGACGCGACGCGCGCGATTCCCCGTGCGAGCGCAACGCGGGCCTCGCGGTTTGGACGCGCGCGATCCCTTTCCCCGAGCATGCGCACTGTTTTATCACTTAAACAGCAGCAGAGCTCACCATTGTAGTACCCTCGCGATAAATCTTTTATTCCAGCGCCAGCAGACCCAAGCAGGGTACCCAAGCTTGCAGCCAGCGATGCTGGAATGATTATTTTATTTTATTTCATTTCATTTTGAGTCATTATCGGCTCACCTATTTAGTGAAGACCTATGAACACATGTTAAGTGGCTTGGTTTAAAAATGATGAGAGCTACAGTGTGTAGCAAATGATGTTCACATTTGTCCGTTCTGCTCTATAGTATTCTTGCAAAATATATGGGTGCAAGAAAATAAAAGGAAAACGAAGAAGAGAATTCACTCCTGTATGATGAGCGCTGCGTAGAAGCACGGCACCGTTTTCTTTGTGGAGGTATAGCGAACGCGCATTCCTTTCTTTCTTTTTTGGTTCGCGTCGGCCGAGTGGCGATATCCTATTACATCCGGAACGAGGACCTATCGCTTTGCGATCGCATACAAGAGTGAGCCATCTTTTGACGATGGTAGGATAATTATTGACCTGAGGAATAATATGGATTTATGTGGTTGTGAGAATAGACTTTGTTTTTGTGAGTGTGAAAATGTGAGTGTGTGTCTGTGTATGTGTGCGCGCGGGCGCGCGCGCTTTCCTGAACCAAGGATCCCACTTGACAAGTAAGTTCTTTGTGTGTGCCTTTTCATGTGACACGAGTGATACATTTATGTACTATTGCGTGGAATAGTGGCTTAAAAAATAAGGGTAGCAGCGCTTGCATTGCTATCTGTAGGATAGACCGAGAGCGTTTTTAATGGAATTACCTCGCGAACCTGGTGAAGTCTTCGTTTTGTGCAGGCTATTTTATGAGAGACGGTCCTGTTGCGATGCATTTGATACGCTTTCCTGAAGCAGCGTGCTTTGTTCTTGTAGTGTGGTTTACGCCTTTATCAATAGAAATGAATAGAAGTGTTTGTTTGTTTGTTTGTTTGTTTGTTAGTATGTATCTGTCACGTTCGTAGCGCTGTTCAAGCGCTAGCCGCGTAGCGATAAGCGGTGATTCTCCGATTATTCCTGAGCGGTACGACTTAAGCCTTTTCCCTGCTCAATTAAGGAAATTTGTGTATCCCTGTCCTGTGACACAAATGCGTGTAATTTTTCGCGGTTCTTTTCTTCTGTCACTGCTTTTACTCAGAATGTAGGTGAGGGGGGAAAAAGTCAGCATCCAGGTAGAGCAGGAGAAAGCCGCTCGGCAGAGGAGAGTTCATGAGAATGGAATTTGTTTGTTTTTTGTTATATATCGTTGAGTGTCAGTATTCACTAGAGGTGTGCGAATATTCGAAATTTCGAATATTGTTCGAATATTGTTGATATTCGAACCCTATTCGTATTCGAAAATTTGATAATCGAGAAATTCGAATATTCGAAAATTTCGAATAATGGAGCACAAGCGCCAGCATTCCCACTAAAATGAACAGAATTCCAGGTATTGGGATTAATCTTGCGAAAATTCCACGTTTGGCACGTCCTTAGCGCGATTTCCAATTGGAATCGGACTTCATGTGCATCCAGCAAAACCGCAAGTTGGCTTCACAGCATGCTTTCGCGCATTGCGTGCAGCCAACTTTAAGGCACAACGTCTGGTAGGCTACCTAGCCGATTTGATTTTTTTTATGTGTGCTTTCGTTATTTTTTAAAAGATAATACAGACTCGAAGAAGTGTTTGTTTGTTTGTTAGTATGTGTCTGTCACCTTCGTAGCGCTGTTCAGGCTTTATTTTCTTTGCAAAAATTCAGACTTTATGGTTTTAAGCTGTTCGAGTAGAAGTGACTTTCCGTGCTCGCTTAAGATAGATTGTGTATCCCTGTCCTGTGCTTTCTTCACGCAGGGCCAATGCAAATGAGTATTTAGCATTATGCAATAATTATCTGATAGCAGAAATGGGTGTCTTTGTCACAGTTTATTAGCGTGTGCGTCGTTCTTTTATTTATTTTTTTCTCTTATAGCTATGCGAGCAAAAGTGCGTGTAATATTTCGCTGCTCTTTTCTTATTTTCTCTACTTTTTATGTAGAAGAAAGCCCCCTGCGTAAAAGCTGAATAGTGTTCTACCAGTGGAAGTGGGGTTGTTTGTTTGATTTTGTTCGATATCTTGACGAAGTAAGCAGAGCTTAATTTTGCAGGTTTTTGAGTAGAAATGCTGGTATCTGAGCACGGAGTACAAATTTATATATTTCTCTGCTCCCTAAGAAAATTTGTACGTCGTTTTCCAAGCAGACCGCGTTTAGTTTACGCAAAATAGAAAAATGAAGTTGTGTATGCTCTATGATGATCCGCCGCAGGCTTAGGCCTTTTCCCCGATCACCAGTGTTTTCGCATTCGATGTCGCATGTCTAGACTTGTTGTTGCGCTAGACGATGTTGCATGTCTAGACACTAGTGTTGCAATTTTTACCCTTCGCTAATATCTTGTTGCTGCCGTCTTGTGTTAGACGTTGAGCTTCGTAGCGATGTGCATTAACGCTACGATTATTCCAGAGCGCTCCGTGTGTTTAATGCGTTGTCCTCTGTGCGTGCATGCGTGTGCTTTTTCCCCTGATTTGTGACGTCATCGTGGCATGTCTGGACTTGTTTAGCTGTGTTGCAGTTCTTCCCGCCGCTAGTATGTTGTTGGTGTCATGTTGTGCTAGCCGCGTGGCGATGTGTGGTGACCTGAGGTCTTAAGCCTTTTCCCTGCTCACCTAAGGATATTTGTGTATCCCTGTCCTGTGCTTTCTTTACGCAAGGGCAATGCGTCTGTGTATATGGCGCTATCAGATACCAGACATGAGTGTCTTTTTCTTGGTTTATTGGCATATGCTTCAGGTTTTTTAAGTCAAGCACAAGTGCGCGCAATTTTTCGCTGCTCTCTTCCTCAGATCACCGATTTTACGAAGAAGACAGTCGCATGGTACAGCTGAGAAGAGGGTTTCTCTGATTGTTTGTTTGATTTTGTTGGGTGTTCGATATGTTGAGGAAGTCAGCTGTTAAAGGTATCCGTGAAGAAATGCTTGCATCTGAGCGCAGGATAGGAATTCCTGAAGCACGGCACCCTCAGTGTAAATTAATTATTTTGGATATGAGTCTGCTTCCCTGCATGACAAGGCCGAAATGGGAAGAGAGAAAAAATTGGAGCGCTTCATTAATAGCGATCCAAGTAATAGGGTAATTATAGTTTCCATAGAAAGTAGAATTTTAATGGGCTCCTAAAATTATAGTTTAGTTGTAGTTTTTCTAAACTGCAATGCAATAATCATTAATATACTGTATAAGTTGTAAATTTCGCGGTCTTAATTATTCGCGAATTTCCAAAGGTGGCCCTTCCAGGAATATTTCGCGGGACCTTATTTTCGCGAATCTTTTCTGGTGTACTTGAAGAATTCCGGGCTTCTGGAAAATTCCGGAGCACAAAGCAAGCTGTAACGTACACTAGTACGAAACAGGGCAACCGGATTGCTGCTTTTGTTCTGCCTGCCCCCCAGTGTACCCGGCTCAAAGGGCTTAGTGAATATCGCCATACTATAATAAAAGTCTTATGAGTTACTTTGCTTGTACATTTCCTTATAGAAAATTTTCATTTTGTTAATTACCGTCTACGAATTTTTCGCGGGATTTTGAATTCGCGAAAAAATTTCAAACGCGAAATTCGCGAAAATTAGGTCCTCGCGAAAATTACTACTTATACAGTAGTATAGGAATGCTATCGTGTTCCCGTAAAGGCGTTCTGTCTTGTGCTTTCGCGCCTTTTTGCTCGCAATGCGCGAATGGAACTTTGCCCCCGGCTTTCGCGCCTTTTTTGCTCGCAGGTGTAGCCTCAGACAACGAATGTATGAGCATAGAAAGGGTCATGTATTTCATAAGCCTGGAGGTGATGTTGAGTGGTCTCACTTATTATTTTAAAAGAGCAGTGGCAGTTTACTGTAATTCTAATGACCATGATGAGCCTTTGGGGTGAAAATCGTTAATATGCGGGGTGCTTTTTTGTCGAATTTTAATGAGAGAATCAATGTCATTAAGAGTAGGACAAAGGAAATAATCTTGCGATTCAATAAATAATAGGAGTCTTTGCCGGTGTCTTCTTCTTCAGACAGGATGTGATGACGTCACGCAGTCTGTAGCAATGCATTGACCGTTACTGGAAAAAAGTGTGGCAATAGAAAAATAGTGTGTATTGTCCTGGGCAGATTTATGATGAGCACTGTTTTTGAATAAGAGGAGTGCGTGTGCTTAGAAATAGTTTGATGCTGGTTTCCTTCTTTGTTTCTTTTCGCTTTTTCCCCCCTTGTCTGACAAACATGTGCTGACATGCCTGGGCTTGTTCTGACATGCTTTCCTTCTACATGTAGTTTTTTTCTTTTTGTACAAGGCATATTCTTGACGTTAGTGCTGCCTTGAATGGGAGTAGAGCTATTCTTAATAATTTTGCGATTCATTTAGTTCAGAGAGTAACCGCGAGGGGGACAGGTTTGTGACTTTATGTCTTGCTGAACCTTTTTTTTTTTTCCTGTACAGTAAGCCTTTGGGAATGAAATGCTACAATCTCCTCTTGTCTATGGTGTTTTTCTGCAATAGTTCCCTACGCAATCATTATAGTAGAATAAAGGAAATAATCTAGGGATAGTGGTTCAATAAATAACAGGTGCCCTGTCTAGAGCGTACGCGTCCTTGAGCCACGCACCTGCATGATGACGTCATACCGAGAGACTTTTGTTTCAGGTTGACCTTGTCTAGAGGAGCATTAGTGGAAAAAAACTGTGTAGCCCTGAGACAATAGGATGACGTCACGACCAATGAGAATGGCCTGCAGGGGGCGCAAGGATTCACTTCTCTCTTGGACACTGACGGGTCTCGACACGCAATTTATGCTCCTGGCGTTGGCCGTCAGTGGAAGAGCGTAGCTTCGGTGGGGTTCTGTCTGCCTCTGATGGGGTGCGGATGTGTATTTCGTCACTGGTGAATGGTGTTCGACGATGCAGGTGGATTTTGTGACGAGCGGATTTACAATGAGGGAATGCTGTGAACGGGAAAAATGATGGTGAGTGCCTTTTTCACTCTGTTCAAGTGTTTGTTTTCCTCTGTTGCCCAGCAGTCGTACGATTTGTCCTGACGTGTCATGACATGCCCCGATATGCATGCTTTCCTTTGTTGACACTTAGTATTTTTTTCTCTTTTGACAAGGAACATTGTTGTCTTGACGATAGTGCTGCCCTGAGTTCTGCGCTCCTGGTTACCCATACTCTGTGCTGATTTGTTGAGTGCCTAGTCCTCTTATTTGTCGTTGATGGAGTTACGTGTTAGGATATTTTGTTCTTTTGCAAGTCTCATTTAGTAAGACTTTGGAATTCCTACGATCAGCTTTCATGCATGGTGCTCTTCTGCAATAGTTTCCTATTCAATCGTTATAGAAGAATAAAGGAAATAATCATGGGATAGTGATTCAATAAATAATAGGTCCCCTGTCTAGAGCGTACGCGTCCTTGAGCCACGCAGGTGCATGATGACGTCATACTGTGGCTTCATTGTAGATTGACCAAAGGAGCATTAGTGGAAAAAAACAGGGTAGCCCTGAGACAATAGGATGACGTCACGACCAATGAGAACGGCCAGCAGGGGGCGCAGGAATGCTCTTCTCTCTTAGCCTCACGACCAATGAGAACGGCCAGCAGGGGGCGCAGGAATGCTCTTCACTCTTAGCCTCTCGGAGGTGGTCGCCCCAGAGGGCGCTAGGAGCGCGTATGCGTAGCGGCCGCGGAGCGGCGCCCCAGTCAGTTTCTCTCCGGCTGTCGCAGAAAGCAGACGTGCGCTCCCCGCGCTCGCTCAGTTTCTGGCTGGTTGTCACGGAGAGCAGTCGCATCGGTCTGCGCTCCTGCTGTGGTGAGGTGATTTGTTGTGTAACTAATGCTTTCGTCAACTTTGTTCCCGCTTTGTTTGCGATTTTCGTGCCCGTGCACGTGGGGTGCTGGTTGCTGTTGTCCGGGCATCCCCGGCATTTTCTATCATCTTCTGCCTTGGGAACGGGAGTAGCGCTGGCATGATTCTTAATAATTTTGTTGTGAGATTAGTTGAGAAAGTAACCGCTAGGGGATGCAGCTGCGGGGCTTTATACAGGAGAAAAAAAAACATTACGAGTCAGTTCTCTGCCTGCCTCTCGGATGGAGCAGTCGCATCGTTCTGCGCTCCTGTTCTGGTGGGCTCATGTTGTGGGCTCTGGTGGGCTGGTGTTGTGTAACTAATTGTTTTTTCTTGTTAGCTATTGATGGTTTGCATACTCTTGCTTTCCCAGCCTCTGTATTACGAGTGTTTTTCTCCTTGCATGTCCAGAGCTGTCCTAACTTGCCCAGACATGCCATGATGACGTCACAGCTGACGTCACAGGATGTCCGGAACTTGTGGTCATAGCTGGGATGCTTTGCAACCTGCCTCTGTGCTCCGTCGCCCGGCGATGGTCAGCGGCCTTTCCGGGCCGCTTCCTTCAAGATGGCGTCGTTGATCTTCAACTAAACTCCTTCTCTCCACTCTATCTCTACCTATTTTTTTATTTTTTATGGGCACAGATTGTCCGCAACGCACAGGGTGGTCTGGACACGTCCTAGATGCTCCCCAATTAGTGTGATGACTCCCTGGTGGGTCCTGATTAATGTGGGGGGTCCCAATTAGCTCTAATTGCTAATTAAACGTGTCCAGAAGCCTTGTAGAGTTGCGGAAAGTCTGTGTCCAGTCATTACTACTATGCGCACCATTTCGTCGTGCATTCGATCACCCAGGATTGTAATCAGACTACCTAGAAAATCACTCTCTCGCAAAAGCAACATATTTCGTTACTGCCATCTTTCCTGCATATTTCGTGTTTCTGTTCGTGCTTCCGGATTACTGTTCGAGCTAAATTTAGATAGCAAAGAAGAGCGTTTACTATTATTATTTTTGGTGTGTGTTGTTGTTGTTCTACCCTGACAATTACGTCCCCCGCGGGGTGCAGGTTTGATAGGTATTTTCTCAGTCCTATTTTAGGCCCCCTTACTTTTCTGTTGAAATTATTCCTGTACGGTGTGAGAAATTTTCTACCTTTACGAATAACTGGACTCGAAATGTGGTACGTTACCAGATAAAGATGGAACGCGTTACTTTCGTCGTTACCGCCCACGTGATCAGAACAGTGCCCGTCGCGACGTCGTTGTGTACGATATAACCAGGTCACGCCGGAGCAAGGATGATCAAACAGCATCGAGAAATACACTCAAAGCAAATATATTCGCACTGGAATGGCGGGCTGCCCATTGTGGTACTGTCACCGCGGCTGCCGTGCGGAATACAGACAGGTCTAAGAGTAAAACGCGCAATTTCCCTATTTTTGCTTCGTTTATGCCATTTCCGTATTACGTGCATTGATGCTGGTCAGTTTCCGTGCGCAGTGTATGCCAGTATGCCATTTCCGTGAGCTGACTTTCGGTGTGAACTGACTGCTCGGTTCCATAGGGTAATTTTATAAATAATTTCAAGCTGAAATAATAGAAATAAAGGTGAAAACACATAAACAAGCAACTTCACAGCAAAAAGCTGTTGACTACAATGTCTTTTTTATTATGATTGTTTCGTTATCTTGCATTTGAGAGGAATTCATTTTTTGCACACTGTACGTCACATGGCATGGACGCGGAGGCAGCACCATACATAGAACGGTGTGAATGTTTGGATTTTTGAGCACCGAAGCGAGTAATCGTATATCCTATTCCATTTCTTAATCAAATATGGAATTCAATGTTCGAATTCTAAATCGAATTGATGCTTCTACTAAATTGAATATATTTGAAGAGACCCGGCACATGGAGAACAAAAAAAAAGAGTAAGCGCTATACTTACGCATACATATACGTACCGTACATGTTTGTATTCCAATATATGTTGTATATGAATCCAATTACGGTTATTCAACGAGCAGCTTAATTTATTCGTATTCAATTCCATTTTAAAATGACTATTCACACGTAGCAATTCTTTGTCTATGTAGTCGCTGTGGGTCAGTTTTGGTGAATTTACTTCCTTGTGTCTTGCAACAATGTGGCCTGTATAGTCATGGGGCTCCCGAGATGTGATACCGCTAGATATATTGAAATATATTTTTGCCTGTCAATTTTTTTGCTTTCCCCCCGCATTTTATTTCCCTCTTTACACATCACACCTCTCGTCATCTCACACAGCGATAACACGAATCGCAGCCAAATAGAAAAAAAAAGTTATCTTCACCTACTAGTCACGGCCGCTACTATGCGGCATACGGACAGGTTACATAGCGTATAATTGTCGACTTCCCTATTTTACTTCGGTTATGCCATTCCTTTGATTCTTATCATATAGTGTGCGTACTGTGAGTTGAACTTCTAGTTTCAACAGGAGTGGTAATTTCATAATTCATTTCAAGAAATCCTGTTTCTGTAGGCTGTATCGAGATGAAACTGCTACCGATCGGCACGTGAACAGACTCTTCACAGCTGACTGCAATTATTTAGTATTTGCGTCCATTTTTTATGACGGTTGTTTGACCATTTTGTGTTTGAGATATATATTTTTTTATATCTCAAATATATTATATTTTGCACAGTCTTCGTCACACGCTACGCACGCGGCAGCTACCCCCGTGCTACTCAAACCACGAAAGCACCAAAAATCAACTCGCCGTCTTGCACGACAGTTTCAGAAGGCTTTTACGAGACAACGCTCCCTTTTACACACGTATAAACACCGGGTACAATGGCATACAGAAGAAACTGAAGGTCAAAGGGTCCAGTCGGGAGAATCGCGCGTGGGACAGCTGTCCCCCGCGCGATTCCCCCTTTCGGGGTCATCCACGGAAACCGCGACGGTGCCGCCCCGCCGTAGCAAGTCCGTAAGTAAATTCAAGATGGCTACCGTGAGACCGTAGGCTTAACCACCTTAACTGCTCTCTTCCACCGCATGAGGCTCAACGTTGCCTTTACACCTGCCTTTCAACACCATCTCGGCTCCACCTCGCCTTCCCTCTGCCCCACTTGTGGAGTACACGGCGACCTCAGCCACGTGATCCTGGCTTGTGGGCAATACCACCACGAGCGTGCACTAATGGAAGTCTCTAAGCAACGCATTGACAAGCGGCCGTTCAACCTAGCGAAGATCCTCGGTCCGTGGTCGAACGCTGCCCACCAGACGCAGGGCCTTCGTCTTCTGGCGGAGTACTTGTGCTCCACCGGTCTGGCGACGGCTCTTTGAAAGCCCCCATCATCATCCCTTCATCCTCTCCCAACGCGAAATAGGGCAGTGTACCGCCTCAGTGGCGGTGAATCGCCCACCCCATCACCATCCAATGCATGTGTGTGTGTGTGTCGTCAAAAGAAAATACACAATAAAAATGGTTCGAGTCCTTCGATTCGGCGATCTTTCGCGCCAGAAATGACAGGGGCATTGGAAAAGCAGCAGAGTAGTTATCCGTGTTTTTCAATGTTGTTAATTGTTATTGGTGTCGCACCGTCTCTGTCACTTATACGTCCGTGCCTCAGAAAGGATAAGCAGTTTATTTGTTACGGTATCCAAGCGTGCGTCACGGTCCGTCTGCAAATGTTGAAGGTAAATATTGCCGTAGTACTTCTTCCTCTTGGCTGCTTGCACAAAACGAAGAAATTCATAACGAGATCCAGCAGTATGTGCATAATTCGATTTGTTGACTTTTAATATCGCCCTTCAACTCCGCAGAATTCGTTTTCTTGCATGCTTGATGCAGGCACCTCGACGAATTCTGCTTCCATCCTCTGATGAACAGTAAGCATTAAAGTCCATGCAGTGATGATGCAAAGCCATTGTGCCCTCCGCAGCGCAAAGATGGAGATCCATAAAATGCGGCCTTGTTTGAAAGACAGGTCAGAGCTTATTTGAAATAAATACTGCAAACGTATTTTTATTCGCGATGTATTAATTTTCGCGAATTTCGCGACCGCTAAAAAATCGCGAAAAATTGTACTCTCAAACACAGCTTGACATTGATCCCGCTGAAGGAAACAGACCTGGGAATCGCGAATTTAAATACTCGCGAATAACTTCCCAAATGCAATTCGCGAAAATTAATACATCGTGAATAAAAATACATTTGCAGTATATCGCCGGTAGGTATGCTGTGTCACAGTCAGGAGTGTTTAAGAGGCCGTACCAGTCGGGGAGCAACTCCGATTTACGATTTTCCCGATTCTAGATGGCGCCACGCTCGCCGTCCTTATCACGCCGTTCGCCTCCGACTCCCGAAATAATCCCCATTGTGCATGGTTGACCTCGCGAGTTTAAGGCGGCTCGCGCCCTTTGCGTTGTTTGTCGAGTGGTAAAGTGTCGGACTTTGCCGCGAAAGGTCCGCAGTTCGATTCGAGACATTCACGTGTTTTTGCTTGTCTCCTATTGCTACATGAGTACTTTATTTTTATTTTTTTGTTCTTATATATTTATGCTACAATTATTGTTTTCACAAGTCACTACCGCCTGTACTGACTGATTATGGAATGTTTAGTTGCTCTTCGTATTGTTTTACTAGTGCATACTTACTGTATGCCGAGTTGCCGACGTACAAGTGTGATCGGATAGTACGGATGCCGGTATCTCGGAGGCTCTCGATTGGATCTACCAGCGGCTATAAATTAGGCTATAAACATTGCCTACGCACAGCGCTTACAATGCCAGTCTAGAGAATCTAGTGCTCGAAACGGTATTCCTTTTTTTTTTTTTTTTGCACTCGCTTACATAATAATAATAATAATAATTTTACTCAAGAAAGCAAACTACAAATATAATAAAACAGGCCCGTCTAAGCCGAAAGGCTTGTGGCACTCGCCCTCAAGCAGCCCGTGGCATACAGTTTGACAGTATATGAACATATAAAGGTACTACATCCTATGATAAAGTTGCCAAAGCGCTTTTTTAGTTTGTACTTTGATTCCAAAGAAAAACTGTCGAAGGGGAGCTCATTAAAGTTACGAGGTACATAGCATTGCCTGCGACAAAGTCCATATTTTGTGTGTGAGAAATGCACAACAAAGTTAACCCGCCTGCGTCTAGAAGGGCGGCATTCGCGAACCGGGGTCCTATATGAGGGGTCCCAAAAATGTTTTTACAACATGCAATTTACCTTGATAATGACTCTATTATTCATGCAAAAATGACATTTTGATATATATATTTCTGGTAAGTAAGCGTTATCAAATATCTGAATTCATTTACAAGGCGTTGGTGCAAAAGACTTTTCAAAATTTCCGTCGTAGAACAGACTTCTTATTATTACCCGAAAACTTCAGTAACATATTTGAAAGGCTCCTTTCCTCCATGTTCGCCCTTCTTTCTCTTTTACCTTACACCCGCTCAGAAAAATGATGTCAGTCGACAACCCCAGTGACAGGCGCTTCAAGTCAAGAGATCCAACGAGTCAAGAGATCCATCGAGTCATGAGATCCAACCGGTCACGTGACAGGCGAGTCAAAAGATCCAAAGCGTCAAGAGTTCCAACCCGGTCAAGAGATCCAACGAGTCAAGAGATCCATCGAGTCAGGAGATCCAATCGTTCACGTGATAGGCGAGTGAAGAGATCCAACCAGTCAAAGCGTCATACTGGTCAGGATTCCCGACAAAAAAAGGAAGTCTATCCCTTACCATGTTCATTGCAGAACGATTGCGCTGTACGTAGTATTAGTAATATGCCCGGTAACGGCGAAGACTTTTCGGTGTTTTCTCTCTTCTTCCCACACACGCACAAAAAAAAAGAAAAGAAGGTAAGTGAGAAAATCCTGAGATTGTGCTGTAGGCTACGGCGGCGAATCCCCCTTTTGCCTTTGCACGTTTATGCCCATTGCCCCTAGCGCTGTAACACGCTATGCCAGAACGCATGCTTGTTACCAAGAGTATTGAGCTCAAAGAATCGTGGGCCGCAGGGCTTAAAACTTATACTTGTCGCGTTCTTTTCATTGGCCCCCACCCTTATCACGTTATTCTATTCTTTTACTGACCGTGCGGGAAAATACTGTCTGACTGTGCATTCCAATCAACATTGACCGGTCACGTTCATTGACCTCAACCCCAAAATGCAGGGTATACTGCTGGACTCAAGTTGTCTTTGTACTTCTGTGTCCATTGGCGCAGCCGTCCCCACGTTATGCCAGAACTGATGTTTGCTACCAATAATAATGGGCCCAGCCGCAAAGAGCTTTGTCTTTGTCCTTTTGTGGACGTGGGGAAAAATTAAGGGAAAACTTGATACAGAAACACATACACGCGCGCACACACACACACATACAAAAAAAAAGATGTTCGGGCATGAAGCTATCTTTCGTACCCTGAGAGAGTCCATGATCAGACGGTTTGAATAACCAACGTGTTTGAAGAAGCAGCCGGCCCACCCAACATGAGTGTACGTAGCCCACGCTAACTGTAGAAATAATCTCTAACACGAAGCGCTGTTGAAAGATAAAATCACAGCACTTCTATAAATTCTGTGTTACAAACAGTTTGATCTTACAATGCAACCACCTGTTTTTAACACAAATGACATAAGAGAACTGTCGTCGCTTCTGGGACTCCGCTATGTGTTATAAAATAAGTAACTAAGTAAAAAAAAAAAGATATATTGATTTGCCACCTGCATTTGTATTATATTTATACCGCACGTAAAACGAGTCCCGCGTATTTCTATACGAGTGATTTCTGCTTAGCGATCTTAGAGTTAACGACGTAACACAAAGGGGTCAAAAGATCCAAGCCTGGCGAACCCTCAGGCGAGTCAAGAGATCAAACCGGGTCAAGAGATCCAACGGGTCAAGAGACCCTCCGAGTCAAGAGATCCATCGGTGGATCTCTTGACTCAATGGATCTCTTGACCCGTTGGATCTCTTGACGTGGAATCGTCTGACAGGGGACCCCTTTTCTTCTGGTGTACCAGGTTGCAAAACCGTACAAAGGAGGTGAAGGGCGATAAAGGCTTCGGGTCGACACACGGAAACCAACCAAAAAAGATATGGGAAGGTCGAGAGGCAAGGCCTCGCAGCGGGAGTCGCGATATTCCCTACACAGTCTTTTTTTTTTTTTTTCCTGAATGCCAAGAGGAACGATTCGACAAAAACTAAAAGGACACATTGCAGAAAAATAATAACTATGGTCACCTGACAACATAACAGGTTCTTGTTTGAGTGTGGCAAAAAAGTACAGTTCGGCCTCCTTATTATGTGGGACAGGATAATATATGCATTCCTTTCTTTTTTTAGAAGAATTTCTGAAGCGTAAATTTTTACTCCAGATTTCGTTGTTGTTGAATGCTGAGGTCTCAGTTAATTCAATCTAAACTTGAAAACGTGAAATTCGGTCGTGGAAACGCTGAAGAACTGGACACCATGTGAGCCAAATTTATGCGTATTTTAGGAAAATCACTATTCTTGAAGGGCAACACAGATGAAATTACAAAATTGGGGTTTCCAGAGATGAATATGAGTGCTAGTTGCCAAATGAAGGAATGATCACGGAGAAGTCGTTTCATATAATCAAAGCTCGCCCGAGATGCCAAATTTTCTTCCCCGGAAAAAAATGTCCCCAGGCCTTACCATCCCCAGGGAAAAATGTCCCCCGGAGAAATCGTCTCTGCAAGAACGAAAGCCGTTTGATCGAACGCGGGACATTTGCTCGAAAGTCATTTGATCGAACACCGTTTGATCGAAACGGCAGCTGTCGTTTGATTGATTTTTTTATTGCTTCGTTTGGAGCAGATGCATACGCTAAACAAGATTGAACTAAAGTTTTATATGGCTGTTAATACAATATCTGTATTTTATACTATGGCGAAATTTCTTTCTTAGCATTCAGACTTCGAGTGCCTTTCGTGCACATATCACTATCCCATTTCGGATCCCAGCAATGAAAAGGGTGCCCAGAAGAAGCACAGACTATTGGCTGCTCACAACTTGAAGACATTTTCTTCGGTATGTGTCCTACAGCTACGGGGGATGCTTCCGCATTGTTCTATTCAATTAAATTCAGTTTTATTCAATTTTATTTCCTTTCGGATGGGAGAGAGTAAAAAGCCCGAAGGCTGTGCTGTTCGTGAATGACCAATAAAACATTTCTGCAAATGACCAGTGGTCTCCCCTCTTTAGCTGAAAAAAAAAAAGCAAAAAACAAACAAAAAAGGAGAGGACACTGATTGCCTCATGCTCCATATGTTCGAAGAAAGAGGTGCTAAAGACACGCTGCGAGCTTCGAACTCCCTTCGAAAAAACGTCTTTCGAACAAACGGCGTCGATCAACCGGCTTTCGATCTAACGGCTTGCGACCAAGCGGTCTTCGATCAAACGCCTTCTCCAAACAGCTTAGGATTTCGGAATAACTCCTTGAACTCAATCTTTATGTATAAATGGACGAGATAAAATGAAAGGAACTTCACGCGCGACGAGGTCTCGGAGCACGATTTCCGTCTCATAACGCTCTGATTATTACCCGGAAACTTCAGTACTATATATTTAGACACTCTTTGGTTTTCACAGGGTACTTCACATTACACCAGACCTCTCGTTCAGCGTAGACACTAGTTCAGCGGAGAATCCCCAGTGACTTTGTGCCTCATTGCAAGTACCTTGGCGTGACATTAGACAGAGGCATGACGTGGTCCCGGCATGTGAAAACAATAGCCACCAAGACCAGCGGTTTTGTAAATGCTTTACGTTGCATTGCTGGATCGTCGTGGGGCCCTTCATGAGCTGACCTCCGTCACGTGCACACAGCGTTGATTCTGGGCACATTGCGGTACAGCCTGCCTGTTCTACACGGCCTCAGCACATCCGGAGAGCGTGAGCTTCTCAATATTCAGGCCTGAAGCCTCCGTGTCTGTTTGGGAGTTCCTAGAACGACAGAGACCTATTCTGTCCTGGCAGAGGCACGCGAAACTCCAGCAGGCGTCCTACGAGACGTGGAAATTCTCCGGATATATGCACGGTACCTCACACAGCATCCTTACCATCATCTTCGGCTCATTGATATTGACTGTCCGGACTCCAGCATTGGTATTGCTGTTGACCGCCTGAAAGTGCACCTCCCCACCACGCCATCAGTGCTTTCCTATGCCCCGCCGATGTGGATTCTTCGCAGGCCTCCTGTATGTGATCACATTCCTGGTCTTCTGAAGAAAAACTCTGTACCTCCCGTTGTTGCTCACCAACTTACACTGGAGCACCTTAACTTAGCGTACTCTCAACGACTCCCTGTGTACACTGATGGATCAGTGTCTCAAGGCGGACCTACTGCAGCCTTTTATATGCCAAATGAAAACCTTGAAGTGGCGCACAAGCTCCCCTACGAAACGTCATCTACAGAGTCCGAGCTCTTCGTCATACTGACAGCGTTGAACCACATAGCGGTATCACCGCCTGGCGCTTGGGTTGTGTTCACGGACAGTAAGGTGGCGCTAGAAGTTCTAGCAAATTATTGTTCCAGAACAATCGGCGGCCTAGACAACATAATAGTCGCAATATACAACCGACTTCTATCCTTTGGTCGTAGCCTGTGTTTCCAATGGGTACCCAGTCACACCGGCCTGCACGGAAACACCCGCGCAGACGCCTTAGCACGTCGGGCACATGGGGACGCCACCTCCAATAACTGTCTCCTACCACTTTCAGCCTCATCGTGTCGGTTACAGACACAGCGACTCCGTTATAACGGCACTCGGCAGTTTCAAGAGGACGCTGTCCGACTGAACGACCATCTCCGGTCTATCGACCCGTTGATGGATTTCGTTGCCACACACCACTGCTCGCGTCAAGAAGCGTCCATTCTACACCGACTACGCCTTAAAGGGACAGTCGCATTCTCCGAGGTCAATTTCGAAACTAATGCGAATTCTAATTCCTTGCCGACTACTGAAGTGGGCCCGAAAATACCATTTCGATCCGCGGCGTACTTTTCGCGCAATCCGATGAAAAAGAAACGGGAATCCTTGCGCCCTCGCTCTCTAAAAGTGGGAGGAAACGTCACCCGGATAAGGCCAATCAGCGCGCGCTCTGGGCAAATGCGAGCCGCGCGCCTGTTTGGCGATCGCGAAGCGAAGGGAGCAAACATGGAGTCGGAAAACGAGAGTGATGTTTCTCTGTCTGGGGGAGATTCTGACGAACATGTTTGCGGTAGCGGCGACGAGTTAATGCTGGATGATGACCCATACTCTACGGACCCAATGCCACTGGAACTTGCCGACCATCCACGAGATGTGGCTGCGGCTAACCCGCGGGATGACATTTTTAGGTGACGTATCTCTTTGCATGGTTGCCGTCGGATGTGCAAAACAGTTTAGAATGTTGAAATTGGCAGGTTTCTGTGTGGAGTCCGCGATCCACAGGAGCACGACGAGAGCCTGTGTTGCCATTCTGTTGCCAGGGTGGTAGAAATGTGCAACGGTGCCGCCGTGCAGTGCATTGCACAACCCCCATTACTCAGGGACATTTGCCTCCGTAGAGAGCTTCTAGCCTCAATTCTGCCGCTATGATCAACATTTTAGGCGACTCAATCCCCAGGAGCACAGGTAAGCCTGCTGCAGTGCTCTCCCGTTTGCTATATGATTACGACCGTAATGAACTTTTCGGTTTAAATGACCCCCCCCCCCCCATCAAGATTCGGAAGGGTAAACTCGGGTGCTAGTCGGGTGTTGGTTATGCAAATTGTCGCACCTAAAGTGGACAAGGGCTGTATACAAAAGGGGCGACTATTCTCAGCAGCTTTTTGGCCTACACAAGTTTGCCCCTATAAGTCTATAAATCATAAGCGTGGACGACAGCCGTAGAACAATCCAGAGAATCCTGGTCCAACAATTCCATTAGGAAAAGTGAAGCAACACAGCCGCCTCAGCTAGTCTCGACATGCTCTCAATTATGCCAGTTAGCCATGGCCTGATTGTCAACACAAATCCCTGATTGATTGGCAGATATCCAGTGGGAATTTTAAACTCTGAAGGAAGGTCTTACAAGTCTGAAAACAGAAGCATTTGAGGTGCCAATGAAGGGGGGAAGCATGTTACTGAAGCATGTAAGAGTAACGTATTTTGAGAGAAATTAGATTTTGCTGAAATTGGAGGGAAGCTGGTTTGGGAGGGAGTTAGCAGTTGGAATCGGGCTCATCCTGAAAGAGGCGAACATTTTTTTGTTGTACTATGTTGCACATCTGCCAACCTTTCACATTCAAAATGCGGGAGACCCTGGAACTAAGGAAGGAATGCACAGGCTTTGAACTCTAATGTTGGGATAGTGTCTGTCCTGGCCATTGTCTTCCCAACACTGCGGGAGATTTGGCAGGTGTGCAAATGCCCACAAGATATGATGCTAAACAAAAAGAAATGTCATGTGGAGTTGTCTTTTCCAGCTGCCTGAGGTTCACGGCATACTCCTCATTCACAAGATGGCCTGGATGCGTTGTCCAAGCAATCAGGAGGGAGTTCCCATCTACGTCTTATCAAGGCTATCAGTGTTAGGACCATCGAAACAAGGGTGTCTTGACAAGAGAGACAAGCTGGTGTATACTGATGGCTGGAACTGGAGACATGTAGTGGCAAGATTTGGCAAAATTTTGCTGACATAGGCATACTTTGTGCAAGTGAGCCCTTGGTCATCCCCCTTGCCTCCCATCAGAGGTTTTCGAGAATACTATAGGTGTGTGGTGTTCTCGAAAACCTCTGATGGGAGGCAAGGGGGATGACCAAGGGCTCACTTGCACGAAGTGTGTCTATGTCAGCAAATTTTCGTCTTGCAGCAATTTTCGTCTTTTCGTCATTGCAGTGTGGGGGATGTTTTGTCTTGTCACTCTGTATCTCCGGTTGCAGTCAACAGACTGTCTACCCGTCTGTACAGCAAAAACTACTACACGTGGCGGTATTAGCTCTGGCATCAAATCCAGACCGCACTGCACTAAGTTAGTGCCGACGTGTGAATATTTCGAACTCTGTGCAGATTGTCAGTGCGGTGTAGTGAGGGGAGTAAAGAATGACCCTATAATTGTACCAATTTATTGTACAGTGGAGTATGACGGAGTGGGAATAACAAAATAGCTTAGGTTTATTTGCCTCCCATTATGTATGGCAGGCAAATAAACCTAAGCTATTTTATTATGTTGTGCTGTGATTCTAAATTAATGTGGTGTGAAGTCTGGATGGTTACAGGTATGCTGCCACAGGGATGTTAGGAGGCTTCATGTTGGCAGATCCATATCTGGGGTACTAATACGCTATGCAAGTGTGTGTCCTTTGTTTTCCTCTTCCTGGAATCAGGGGATAACAACCCCCTTGTGAGGCGCCGTGAAGTGGGTCCCCAGCACTTGCTTCAGCCATGACCTCCGCATCTGAAATATGACCTTGCGTGCTAACACTGAAAACAATACGTTGAGGGTCTAGCGGGTACAATAACAAACATAAAAATGACTATGCAAATAAATCTTCCCCTTTGTGGTCCCTGTTTCACTGGCACGGTTATTTACCTCTCGACATTACGTTATAAACGCTGGCAGCCACATCACACAAGATTTCCTTTCTTTTCGACAATTTTCAGGGCTCGTACATATCCATTATGTTGTGGGACGTGCAAAAAGAATTGCAATATTTTCGTGGCTTGACAAAACATACCAAATCCAGTTGATTCCGTTGACGTGCTTGCTGCTGCCTGAAATAGGGCCAGAAATTAGCAACAAGGCTGCAGTAGAATACTGATGCAACGTGAAGTGTCTCGGACGTAGCCAAACACAGATTGCGATGTTCCCACATCCCTGAATTCTGCCATCAGGCTTACACTATGCACTGTAGAAACATCCACTAGCTGCAATAACATTAGAATAACGCTGTCATGTGGGAGTGTTACGTTACACTCTTAAACCCGTACCTTTTATTGTAACTTTTAGAAACATGTAACTTCTATATAGACGTAGATTTCGAGATTTCTTATAGGTTACACCACTGTAACGTATATTTAGAGGTTAAAAGCGACCAAGGTCATGTCTTTACAACACGAATAGAAGTTACATCTCGGAAAAAACAAAAACAGCTTGTTGTAACTTATAAATGTACCCTCTACTCCGACACTGTAACTTCTAAGCGAAATCTCCAACGATAATTTCTTTGTTAGTTTCTTATCGTTTGTTTTCCTTCTGTTTTTCAGCATAATGCCACTTTTCAGCCTCCCATTCGAGACGACAGTTGCGAATCTACGCTGTTATTTTTTATCTGTTTCAGCGTCATCTATACGTCGACTACATGTTATCAATGCTGTATGAACACAGATTATAAGTTCGCAGTCTGGAATACTGATAGTATGTTTCTTTCTAAAGGATGGAAAACCATTGTCAATGCCGCAACCACCAAGATTTCCGATTTCGCTGCGTAGCCGAGCGTGGTCTAGGTCTATCCACACTGATAGCGGTTTCCTTGAAACGCTTAACGCTCGTCGTCCGTCCGTTAACAAGTGTAATCTGTTTTAATCAGTGGTTTTCCTCGCGTTTATCATAGTATCGTCAGGAACAACGGAAAAGCTAGATGTCGCTTGCAAACAAGGATATTTTCGGTGTTCTCAGAGGAAAGTGTAGTGAGTGAAGATTGAAGTGAGTGAAGATTGCAAAGAATATATAACCGAAAACGAACGTCACCAGCGCAGCCCTAATTCACACACTTCATACACTGGGTAAGTGTACATTTTGTGGTAGGTGCGTGCGTTATTTTGATAGCAACAGCTCTTAGCGCATGTTTGTTGTGATTATGGCAAGCGTTTTGCGGTCCTGCATATGAACGCCACTAACGCTTGCTACTTTTCAGCTCTAACCGGCGTGCATTTTGCGAGCTGCGGATATATGCATCGAGATATATAATTCGCAGCTTCCTACTTGTTGTATTCTTACGATATTCTAAGACTCAATCGCGGAGTGAATGCCTTCCCGCATTTATGCTGCTTTATAGCTTGTGCTTTGTACGGATTTGAATGGTTCCGTAAATGTTACTCTCATTGCCCAAACTTTTGTTCCCAGGATCCCACATGCAGGTTCACATACCGTCACCAGCGCAATGCAGTACCTCACAAACTCGCCCCAGAGCGCCTCCAACGCTGATAACGCAGTAATGTAGTGTCTCCTGCGTTACTGTACACTCATATTCCTCAAAGTTGTGTGCGTTTTATGTAATACTGTATTGCCATTTGCGCTCGCCTCTGCAACACGAATTCTCCATTTCGTTGGGTCTGTTCAGCTTAGCAAACATAGGTCAGTTGTTTTGACTCGCTGGCTTCCTCGCACTTTTATGCATTGCTTCTCACTTAGAAGATAGTTCTTTTTTCCACATACATGGTAAAGCGACCATGGTTTCTCCTCACATCAGAATCGCACTTGTGCACAATGTGTCACCTCTCGACAGACTTCTGCTTTTGTAATATACATATGTTCAAGATCTCCTTTTCTGCTGGTTCATTTTGGTACCTTGGTGTGTTCTGTAAAGGTCTGTCCATATCCCACGCACTGGGTGTTTGTTTTTATTCGCATCACACCAGCGCTCATTTGACAGGTGGGTTATGTTAATTTTCGCAAATTAACCCATCCGTAGTTACAAACATTTCCGACATTTCCTGACGCACGTGTTTGTAACTACGGATCGATTACTTAGCAAAAATTCACATAACCCACCTGCCAAATGAGCGCTACTCTGTTGCGAATAAAAATAAACAACCTGTATAAAAAGCCGCACGTTGGCGTAACCTTTACGGGCAGGTGCTGAATTGAAGGCCGTAACCTCTAATTAGTGGGTTTCCTTGTAACTTTTATAAAAGGTGTCACTCAGAGGGTACCTGGTAGCTTCTGAAATAGACGGTAAAATATTGCGATTTTTTACCCTTTACTAAAGGGTACCGAGTTAAGAGTGTACTCCTGCATAATACAGGCGACAGTTAGCACTGCAACAACACACCAATCTTTTTTCTCGAGAGTACGCGTACTATTGCGTCAGGATGCTGCAATCATTGTAATAATTTGTGTACATTAGTAGGCGGTGTGACTGTGACGTTACAATCGGCGGCGAGGCCAGGTGTTCGCGATGATGTTTACTGTGACAACTGATAGTTTTCATCGCAGCGTAGCTGTGACCAGGCAGGATTGTCACTTACCTCCGTTACTGGTTCCTGTCCTTGTTCCTGATCGAATATGGTCGAATATGGCACGGATGTATATATATGCACGGATGTATGGATATATATATCGAATATGGCACGGCGTCAATCTTCAGCAGTTTCCGTTTCTGCCGTAGCCCGAGCCGAACTTGCAATACATCTTCATCAAAATAGGCGTCGTCGGCGAAATGACAGGAACAGACGCGTGAAACATTCAATCCTTGGGCCACACCACAGCAGTGGCTGGCGATTGCTGCCTCCCACTTTCGTGTCGTCTCTCCATTGCGAGGTTGGTGAAATGTAAGCTCGGGATTCAGTCTTTGTGCACCCGGGCACGTAGCACCGGTTTCCTGGCTGTGAAATCGCACGTCAACGACGTGAAATCCTTGGGCACACGCTGTGGTTCAAAGTACTTCAAAGCAAACGCGACAAGACAAGAAAAAGGGTCAGACGCACGCTCAGACACACACAGAACTCCGGCGGGAAGGAGCGCCTCCTGATGGTTGGTTTATCCGGGTGACGTCATCCAGTGTCGGCGCCTTGCGGGGATTGCCGTGCGCGCCGGAAGCGCGAACATTTAAAAATCGTTTCTGGGTCAACCAAGTGGATTTGTGCGAAGAAAATTTGCCGGCGTACATTATGAACGACAGGGAACATGACCATAACAGTTCCGGAACACGCTTCCGGATGCGACTGTCCCTGGACACCTTTACTTCTCTGTAAAATGGGTCTTCTCCAGTCGCCCAAATGCCCCACTTGCGCTGTTGAAGCTGATGTGCCACACATGTGCCACACCTTCTCCTCGACTGTCACAGATTCGACACCCCTCGAGCCACGCTGAGACGACGCCTACTCGGGTTGCGGTGCACGGACTTTTCTCTGGCCACTCTGCTCGGCCTAGTACGAGATCACACGCAGCAGTCTGTGACCAAAGCAGTTCTGACTTTCTTGAGAGACTCAGGTCTGATGAACAGCCTGTGAACTCAGTCGTGAAATCTCATTCTTCTTCTGTGCCCCACTCTCAACTTCAACGCATTAACCTCATACTTTCTTTTTAAAGTCATCTTCTGTGATTCATCTCATCATTCCTTCACCGTTTGTTAGTCATCTTTTTTTGTCATCTTTGTCTTTAATCTACCTCATCCTTCTTTCATCATCTGGTAGTTTTTCGTTTTTTCCTACTTCTTTTTCTTTTTCTTTATTTCTTATTTCTTAGTTTTCTTTCTTTCTTCCTTTATTTCTTATTCCTTCCTATTTCTTTCTTTTTTTTAATTATTCTCTTTTCTTTTTATTTATTTATTATTATTTCTTATTTCTGGAATAGCAAGCCGACGTCCCGTTTGGCTGACCTTTCCCCGTTTTTTTCCCCTTTTCGTCTAATAAACATATCCCCCCCCCCCCCCAGTGACCCGGAGCTTTTCCTTATTTTCCTCAGAAGGCCTCCCTTTGTTCGCCGTCCAAAGACAGACGGGTTTTGGGTCATCCAACGTGCAACTAGCAAGGATTGTCGAAAGATGGAAAATCCAGGGAACCGGTCTCGAAAAATTGGCCGTATCCGCTCCTTGCACCACGCAGGTGGAGCCAGCGTCGTATGTCCCCTACCGGCGCTGCGCAAAATGTTGGGTAGTAAAGGGTGCTTATCCTCGCTTGCTTTGACTACACGATTTGACTGCGTTGCGGCTGTTCCCGCTCTACTTGGCCTTAGAAATACTGTAGCTAAAGTTGTTGGTTGTTGTTATGACACGGTTTCTGGCCCACGAACTGCCTGGACATTTTTTTGGACAAAGTAGCGCTGTCACAGGGTCAAGGATCTGTGAATGCACATCATTCGGCTGAAGATTTTTCGGGGTATTGTCGTAACGTGTGCTGGCTTAGACTCATGCCAAAATCCCTGACTTTTGCGAAATTCTGTTTCCGCACGCATGTAATCTCAGAAGTTGTCGATTTGCCCAATTGTTATGTTGCGGTTGAACGGTTATGGTATTCTTATGGTTTTTGTTAGATATGTAGAGTTAAAACACGCGGAGAGGTAGGTCACGGCTACGTTGGTCCCTGAGTTTGCATAAACTATTCACAAACGGTACAGGTGACAATGAATTTCAATTAAAATTGCCGCGGATACTGAGCTGGCGTTTCCTTGGCCTGGTGGCTCTCTGGTATCAACGAAATTATGTTTGTGAGAGCGCATTGCACAACTTTAATAGTATATTCTGCAGAAACGTTCGAAATGGAAATGAAATTTTGAAAATGCAGAACTGCACAGCAATTTTTAGACATTCTTTCATTGAACAGTAGACATGACGGCACCTTTAGCTTAATAATTACGTAAGGTCTCTTGAGGTTCATGATTAAAAGCGTTAAAACCCCAGTGCCGGGGAGCTAAAAAGTCAGACACATGCACTGACGCCGTTTTGCGTTGTTGCCGTTTAGAAAGCCCTGTAACGAGAGGGGTGGATTTCCGCGTAATTTGCTGCACACTTAGTACTGAGTTTCAGTATAACCGTGGTATAATGTACGCTGACGCCTTTGCGCACGTAAGGGAAAGCGTTGGTGGTTCGCACGCGGAAGACACAAGCAGCGCATTGCGCAGAACCAAGAGGCTATCCCTTACGTATACGCAAAAGCGACAGCGTACGGTATGCTAAAACCTACTATTATCTATTACGGGCCTTTCCTATCAGGATGATCGTGTAGTACCGCAATTTCACCTTTCCCTCGAATTCCACAAGGAATGTATCAAAAGAGAACACCAACCCATCCGCCAGAAACGTGAAAACGTAAAACACACTGAAAAAAAAAAAGAGAAAGAAAAGCATAAGAAGAAAAAGAAACCAGTAAAAACCAGCAACCGTAAAAATGTCAAACCCACGGAAGAAAGTGGGAGTATTCCGCTCCTTTTTCATTTCGGCGAGATTTGCCTGGCTAGAATCATGCATAGCAAGCTCGTCGCGTCTTATACATGTTTCATTACAAAAAATTACAAACGTGCAGTGTAACTTTGTCTAACCTAGAGCCACTAAATAAATGTGCGCTGTACTGAGCGATTGCAATAAGCTTCACTCGAGTGGACACCATTTAGCAAGACAAGTCAAACCGAAGGAAAGCAGGAGACCCGCCCGAAGTTACTACTCAAATGTTAACACGTAGCTGGTAGAGGGCGCTCCAGCTGCTGGAGAAACTCTACTGCAAGGAGCGGATCTCAAAATAACGTGATAGAAGTCCCCGTTGAAAAATAAACTACTGTAAATAAATGTTATCTGGCTGTTTCTGCGCGTAAAATGCCAAAGCCCACTTAGACTAACCTGAACATGAAAATGCAAACACCGAACTTTTACTAACCTTATAATCAACTAACTAACGTGCTGTTCCGTCGCGTCCGTTTCATTTATCTCCTATTTCTTAATTTTATTTATTTATTTATGTATTTCCGGAATAGCAAGCCGACGTCCCGTTTGGCTGACCTTTAGCCTGTTTTTTTTTTTTTCCTTTTCGTCTAATAAGTATATCCCCCCTCCCCCGTCACTGTCGTTGGTTGGCGTTGGTTTTCCTTGCTCCGCGAACGTGAATTTGGGTTCCGGAAAAGACTGTTGCTCATTGCGTGGGCGGAAATAATTGTGCAGCGGCCGCTTGATCGATTTTTCTTATTGGTTCACGTAGAGCGTTCATGAAAAAAAAAGAAGAACAAAACAATAAAGATAACAACAAAAATAAATCGATCAATAAAAGAAAGAAAGAGAAACAACAAATAAAGCTGCAGTTCTAAGTACCGTTGTCCGAAGAAACATTTATCTGTGTGTAATCCGCTTGCTGGCTGTTTCAACATTACGAACATTACAGGGCAGTCCTGTTGAACGTTACTGGAATGTTTGTGAAGTCGGCCTTCCACTAACCGTAAATACGAGAGATTCTCGTTAGCCTTATGAGACAGTTGACTCAGTAAGCACAAACCCGAAACGGCAAATTTACGTTTCATGTCAAGCTAATAAACTCATCTCACCTCTCTATAAGCGCACCGAAAAAAGAAAAGGTTTATTGGTCTCGGTGGTCTCTTACACGGGCCGCGACAATGCTGGCTCGTCTACCCAACGTTCTCCCCTCCCCCCCCCCCCGGCAATGCTGGCTGACGATAATCCCTTTACGAGCAGCTAAGTAAGCTTTTGTTCTGGTCTCCAAGGCCATGCTCTAAGTCTGCTGTCCATGAAAGTAAAGAGGAGAGAGGGAGCACTACAGTGCGCGTGCGCGCCGCATGGTCGGCGGATGGATACGGTCAAAATGTTCCGCGCGGTTTTTCCTGTGCTACGGCTAGAGGGCGACACAGAATGACGCGGTTTACGGGGCTTTGAGACGGTATTTATCCGTACTCACGTTTCATGCTTTTTAAAAAAACGGAAAGTGGTAGACATATAAATTTGATGTATATCGATTCCTGAAGTATTTCCAGAGAAAGTAGATGGAAAGTTTTTTCTAAATGTCTATAGAAGTTTAATAAAACCTGTTCAAAGAGGGAGGAGAAAAATTGTGTATTTTTTTCGCATTCGTGACGTCGCCGTAAAATACATACGACGTGTATGAGAGATCTGGTAGCGTAATGCTCTTCATCTCGTCTTCCTCTTTATGATGAAACCACCCGCGTCAAAATCTGCGCTGCGGTTACCGAGAAAAAGCATAAAAACTGTTCCATAGGAAATACATTGGGACGGAGAGCTGGTATGCCCCCTTAACATGTACATGAAAATGCAATCGTTCAGTTGTGGTGTTTCCGGATTTTCTCACTCTAAACACCCTCTCCTAATATCCTCTCCCTCTTCACTCATTTCTTGCACTGCCCGCCTCAAGACGAAATCCTGCCGACGCCCATTGCTGACGCTATAAGGAGAACGCTCGCTGATTGGTCTAAAGAAATGTTATCTCCTACTCCGCTGTCGTCTGCTACTCGGCTGTTCGGGGTTCTGAAAAAGCCATGCTCCTGGCTCGGTAATGATTCGGCCGCTCCTTCTATCCACGACCATCTCTATAATACACGACCATCACACTCGCACCTAACCCCAGCGCCACTGATGTAGTTTCTCCAAGCGGCCGCCGCGCGTTTGTGGCGCTGAATACGGGACCCTCGGCAGACGACGCATGCTATGCGGATACCGTTGCTGCCGTCATTCGCGTTTGGTTTTTGCTATTTTTCTCGCGGTGGACAGTGTTTGTCTCCAGTGCATGGTTTGTGCATGGTGCAGACGTGATGGTGTACTGCACCGTCCCGCTTTGCAAGCCGAAGAAAGCAGTGTCGAACACAAGTATTTCATTCCACGAGCTCCGCGCTCAAATGCTGTCTTACGGGAGAAGTGGCTCGAAATATATCGCGGCGTCTTGACACAAGTAACTTCATTGCGAATTGCGATTGTTTCATTTGATATAAGGTGCACTTTTTGGATGGCAGTGTGTACCATAAATAGTTTTATCTAATATAGCTGAGTACCTTTTACGCATCTCTCTCTGAAAAAAAAAAAAAAAAAAGACGAATAATGAACCGTGGCCTCCGACCAGGGGTGGACATAAATGCATTTTTCGAGTATTTAAATATAAATACAAAATACTTTGTTGAAAGGGGTGTTTAAATACTCTTCATAAATAATTTTCGATAGAAGTATTTAAATATAAAATATACAGTATTTAAATGCCGTAACTAGTAACATAAATACTGTGATGAAGATGTCATCTGGAATTACAGAAATAACGATGAACATAACAACAAGTCAGCAAGGAAAAATAGCATTTATTTGTTATATTATCACGGTAATTTTAATATTAGAAGTTTTTAACTGCATCACTTAGGATTCTTGTGTTCGGCCGTACAATCAGATTCGCAAAGGAGAACAGCATCTTCACTGGTGCCGATGAGCAAAGGCTTGCATTAAATTTGATGAAGATACTTCGTACAACAAAGTAATCAGCCGCGACCATTGTCTGCAACAACAGCGAAAAACTCTCCATCTCAAATCGTTTTTCGCCTGCATGCTAGCTCTGCGTGTTTTCGGCATTTCAAAGTCGAAGACTTTAGGATCGGCGCAAAGCGCAAAATTCTCAGCCGTGGCACCGTGGCTACGGTACCTTCGTTTAGTGATCACGAAGTTTACGCAGCCTTGCATCTCCCAGGAGTGCAGAACGAACACAAAAAAGGCACCAAAAGGTAGCGTCGCAGAAAAGCCACCATCAAGAAAAATTCTCAGATTGGCTTCTATCCGAACAGCATAATAAAAGTTAGCAGAGCATTGCATTGCGCGGCAAACCGCAAAAGAGAAAAAAAAGTGTAAAAGTAAAATAAAAAGGGACCAATAAGTAGGAAAACAAAACAAGCAACTGCTGATTTAAAACTGAAGTGCTTCCTTATACAACAAATTCTGTTGGACGTCGTAACAGGTGTCAGTCATCTCTTTGCCAGGAACAGTTTCTTCTTACGGTCGCATTCACCCATTCTTTGTAACTGCCCTGTATGTTAAAACGGAACGTCTCTCACGTGAAACGTAAAGTGTGAACGCGCTTGCGTCTGACAATCATAAACGCATGATAACTGGCCCAACACACAAGGTGCTGCTGCAAAGTTTATGTGTACGATGTACGGCACATAGTGCGCGAGTTTCACAGTTTTACATGCCACCTACGCTTCAAAGCACAGCCTATTTCCGAGTATTTAGTTTCAGAACTCTTAGCTCTACATGAACAGAGAACCTGCAACAATACACAAACATGTACGCACGATGAATTAACCACAAGGACCACTCATATTGCACACAGCTGAGCTACAACAGACGCTCTTCTGGGTCCCGCAAGTGGCGCCCCTGGCGGGCGCTCCGCGTGTAAATACGGCACTTCCGCTCCTCGAGGCGCGGACGGAAGTCCCATAGTGAACGGGCGAGTGTTATGGTCGTGTAGTATAGAGATGGTCGTGCTTCTATCCCCAATTCTCCGAGAGAACTGGCAAAACTGGTTTACGGCGGCAAAGGGACAAGGCGCTGACTCGCACTGCCCGGCAAACCAGAACAAGTTCTCCTTATAACGTTATTCGTCACGTGGCATCATACCTTCTCATCCTCGTTATACCTGGAGTGGCGACTTAAAGGGGCAATAAACAGGTATACAAATACAAGGTGCACTTGTTTTTAATGGGTTGTGATATGTTGCTGACAGTGAACATTTTCCAAAAATTGTTAGTGTTGTTTAGTGTTTAGTGCCTCGAGCAATGTTTATGTCAGCTTTTTCTGGGAAACAAATTGCACACATCAAAACTTTTCGCGCTGTTCGGTAAAATGACACACGCACTTTCATCACACCTCTTAATCTGAAATTTTTTTGGATGGCCTTCTCTACTCCAGGAGCATTAAAGTGGTAGCTAACATGGCAAAAAAAAACTGCTGTGATCTTGTAAAACAGTATGTGAAAAGCATTCCCCCAAAATATTTTTGTCCAAAGTTGTTTCATCGCGGCGCAATTAATTTGCAAAATCGCCCACCCACTCTCTCAAATCACTCACGCTAAGTGTGACGTTTGTGGTAGAAAGCCCCCTCATTCGTTGGTAGGAAAAACCGTGTGCTACGAACATTGCGAGCGGTTTCTTGCTGACTTCTATCCTTTATATGATTCATATCACGTTTTCTAAAAGCAAAAAACAAAGCATATATGCAGCCTGACCTAATAAGGTTGCAATCACAAGAGTAATATATCCGTGGCTTCTGTGCAATCTCAGAATTCACAGTAGCAGAAAGCAAGCGATGACGGCGGCATTGTGGCGCCACCTGTTAGGCACGTAACCAACTGTGCGGTGAAAACGGTCAGAGGCTGCACATGTCGGGAACACTGATCTCTATAGTAATAGGCTGGATAGCGGATTGAGGGTGCAACCGTACGGTCACCGGCCGCCCATCTTGAGAAGCTCAAAACATGGCTGTCTGCGACCCAACTGCATAATCTGCATGCGCCTTTGCATAGCATTTTTGTGGTGTCATGGCCGCCTGCTGTGGTTATGGGTGTACTGTCCGTACTGGCAAGGCACCGGGGACGACATTTCACAAGTAAGTGACTTAGTTTTACAAATAAATTTGATTTATTAGTCCACGAGCGGGGCGACAAAACCTTGCTGTTGAAGCATGTGCGCGGCACTTTGTGACTCGTATCTCAAGATCTAAACGTTAAACTTTAAGCAGTACGTTATCTGGATAGAGTCATCGTGATACTCAAGACTTCCTGCAGTTCACGGGTATGGTCTCGGGACGCAGCAGGCGTTGAAGTGTGCTTGTCAGGTGCGGTATCTACGGCTCAGTTTGTTGGTCACGGTATCGACGATTGCTTGAATGGATCAGCCTTGTCATCCATTCCGTAATTGATGGCATAAATAGTTCAATGCAGGTTCCCTCACAGCCGCCCAGACCATTGAAAAAAGTGTGTGGTGAATGTCAGGTGAAAGGACTGGACGCCGTCGAGGACATCACTGGTCTGCAGCAAACATTTTAAAAACAGGTGCTTCGATAGAACGGGCCAAACCGTTCGACTGAGGCCTGACACTGTGCCCAACAAGTTTGACTTCCCAGAACAACTCCAGAAAGTAATAATGCATGCACCATATGTAGAGGCCGGATTTATATGCACTAAAAGCTGGTTGAACACATATGCATGAAAAATTAATTAATCTTGCTCAAAATATGCCCCTCTAGAAATTCACTTGCATGCATTTAAAACATGCAACAAATTCACTGGGGCAAAACTATCTTACTTTATGCAGTGTACAAAAAGCATGCAGAGTTGAAAGCATAGATCGAGAAGTTACCTGTTAAGAGGACATATCACATAGGTCTCAACTCAAAAATGAACTTTTTTCTGCGATAGATGGCGCCACACGCGCCCTTCCCACTCCTCCGACTTTGTAAGAAGTCCATCGCGTCTCTGATTGGAGGACACGACAAGCCCACGTGACAGGCGGAGACCTATGAGCTGGGTTGTGTTTCCTTTATTTTTAGATTTGCTCCTTTCCCCGATTTGCTTTTGTAGAGGAGGTGGTGTTCCTCTACATGAGTCCTGACCGGCGATGATGGAATGTCCCAGCGGGCAGATGTGCATGGCCTCACGCTAGGACGGTGCCGGTAGAACTGCCGTGCCAGCGCCGTAGCGCGTGGCAGCAGAGGCACGTCTTCGTCATCACACACGGGCCGCCACATCACTCCCCCCCTCAGACGCGGAGCGGTGTAGAGCTGGCGGTTGAGATTCCGCGTCGATACAGGAAGAGGAGGAAGACGGGCGACACGCAGTACAGGGACGGCTGGTCTTGCGTCTTGTGATGAGTGGGGAGAAGTGGCGGGCTGAACGGTGCGGACAAGAGCTGGCCGGGAGGGTTCCAGGGGCGGGCCAAAGCGGAGAGCTTGCATGTAGGCCGAAGTGATAAGAGAGTGGGGCGACAGAACCGCGACCGGTTCGTGAGCGTTGAGCTCGTAGTGTTGTCACCACGGAGAGTGCCGGGGAGGACCATCGTGAAGCACGTGGAGACCGGGAGTAAAACTCACTGTGGCCTCCGTGCGTGACCCCGGTGGAACGTTGGTCCCGGTGCCCCTTGACCGCAATTGGATGGACTGGACTGCCACTATGTTGCACAAAAGCCAGGTGGGAAGGCGAGGCGGGCAGGGTTCCTCGACCGCTGGCGTAGCAGATGCGGGTGGCGCGGTCGACAGCGGCGTACCGCGACCGGTACAGGAGCGTGATGCTCGGGAAGGTGCCGCTGGTGGTAGCCCGAGGAGTGCCATCGTGAAGAGTGTGGCGACGTGACGCAGAGTGCGAGACCATGGCGACGTGATCTGGGTAGATGGGTAAGGTGGGTAGGACCATGGTGTGGCGCGGTCGGGCGTTGCGATGAGTGGAGCCGCGGTGAATTGACGTCGTCGCCTAGCGGTTCCTCGGTAGAACGTTGCACCGTACCTTCGGAGGTGGGCTTGCAGTAATTTGGGATGGTGCTTGGCCGAATTATGCCGAACATGGTGTTCGCTGTTCGGGTCACCAAATGTAGAGGAGGTGGTGTTCCTCTACATGAGTCCTGACCGGCGATGATGGAATGTCCCAGCGGGCAGATGTGCATGGCCTCACGCTAGGACGGTGCCGGTAGAACTGCCGTGCCAGCGCCGTAGCGCGTGGCAGCAGAGGCACGTCTTCGTCATCACACACGGGCCGCCACACTTTTGCGCGGTGGATTTGGTCGTCTCGCGTTTGCTCTGTACGTTTTACTGGCATTTCTCGAACATGCCGTGTGACTGTCGCGTACCGCCGTTACCACCTCGCTTTCTCGTGGATGAAGATTGCTCTGATCGGTAGCAGCGGGCTAAAGCTTTTCACCCGATACGCAGAGACTGTCCGTGGAGGTGTCTATTCGTGATATAGTGATCGTAGTTTTCAGTTTTCGTGGTGTCACAGGATCACGTGTGCCTGAGAGTATCGGGGGACTCCAGTTGAGCTGAATAGCGATTTTTGTCAGAGGCAACAGTATCCAGAAAGGACGCGGCGTTGTCGACGGTCATATATGACACTGCAACATCCCGTTGCAAAACATCCCTGCTTTTCTTGCCAGTGACATTTACGCTGTTGAACCATGACGTTCGTTGCTGTCGATTGGTGTCGTGAAAGCGCTCCCTCAGTCGGCTCGCATTATTTCATAGTAGAACTCAAGGCCGGTGCGCTCGCACAGGACTGCTAGCAAATTTCGATAGGGTTTCGCACTCTCTTTTAGAGCATTGCGCGGGTCTTGTCGGGCCGGGCTTTACGTTTTTCGCACGTGCCCGTGCCAGGTTCGGATTCGACAACACATGGTGCGGCATGTACGTCAACAGACTTCATGATACTCGACAGCTGAATGTTTGTGTTGGGTCTCGGTTCTTCTTCTACATAGGGGTTAGGAGATGTCAGCCAGATGGCTACGGCTTGCTACTCAAAATTCCACACACATGCACTCACACACGTTGGGGCCCACAGGCGTGGTGGGCGCGTTTGGACAGCAGAAGGAGCGTCCTTCAACAAAGCCAGAGAGGAGCAACCGCGTACACACGACGCTGAGACGCTGATCAAGAGGAAAGCCGAAGTGCGGAGTTTTCAGGCGTAGTGCAGGGTTCTGCACGACACGCTCTATCCTGCGGTGCGGATCCCGGTTTGGAGTTTCCCGCGGGTAGCGGGTCGGTTGCGGGTGATATTATTGACACCCGCGTGGGTAGCGAGACTGTTGCGGGCAGCGTTTTTGGCACAAGCACTGCTGGCGGGTCGGCCACGAACAAGCAACGGCTACAGCAACAACAACGAAGAGTAAAAATCATACCAAATAATAAGTAAACAAAGGCGCCGCAGCCCCTGCTGGTCGGGTCCGGTTGGGTGTGGATTTCATTTTCTGGTAGAGCGCGGGTGGCGGGTCTTGTCAGAGGATTTAGGGGTCGGGTATGGATTTCGCCCTCAAATAATGGGTTGCACGTCATACGGTCCAAATGCCCATTTCATCAAACTACCAAGTGTCCGTCTGGCTTACGCGAACATTTGGGAAAACAAAATGTGTGATAGCGCTTTTCTATAGAAACGGCTGTCTTGTCCCCCGTCCCGAGTTTCTTCAGCTATCAAACAAACCAAACAGTGCACGTATGCACAGGTCATGCGCATTTTGGCACTGTAGTCGCCTTTGAGAAGAGGTAGAGCACTGCATGGGCCGGATTTTCAGGCCCGTGCCCTGCCCATACACCAATGTTTCTATACTGAGGCCCTATCCAAACCCACCTCTGCTCTAAGTGTTCCCCAGGCTCGCAGCGGGCCCGATGGCCAGTCCCATTTGTCCATTCCAATTTTCTTTCTGTGTTCTCGGGAAGGATAGCTCCATAACGTACCCGAAAATCGTGCCAAAATTTTGGCGGCGATTTTGAGTAAATGGCCGCCGGATTTGGCCAATTTCGTGATACAGTGTGCGTGCAGACGGCAGGTATCAATTTGTTACTTCCTTCACTGTATTATTGTTACTTGTTTATGGGGTTTAATGCTAGCCGGGCCTTCCTCAACCACGATAAAAATTTCATAATTCCAAGATAAAGCAACCTGTCTTCCAGTCTGTTCAGGCTGACGTGTTGAATTGTTTGTCTGAATATTCGATATTTCGGACGCGACTGTTTATCATAGTATAGTTTGCATCAATTGCGGACTATCCGATTCAAAAATAAAAAAGTGTTTATTTCCGCGGCAATCGAACTATGATTTCATTTTCACCGTCAGAGATCGCAGGCGAATGTCCATCCATTCCGCGGTGCATATACAGTTCATAAAAGGAAGCTTTTGACCGCTCGATAAATAATTTGTTGTTTTTAGTGTTTAAACATATGATCGTCCCACTACAGCGAAGGATTCTTAGGAATACATGCAGAATGCTCATGACAAATAAATCCGGGTTTGGGTAGCGTGCCGCGAAATCTTGTGGCAAACGTCCCCACCCTCACGGTCATCCCACTATATTTGGTTTCGCTGGTCCATGAGGCCCTAAACCAATGTGCAAAACACCACAAACGCATTTGATTTTATTTATATTTTTGCATGCGGTGGGTTTGTTGTGTGGGCCCCGTCACATAACATCCGCGTCTGCACGAGCGGGCTGCCAAAGGCTTGGTGGTCGCGTCGACCTCGCGTCGACCAGACAGCTGTGGAGAGGAGGACTACGCAACGTCGCCAACTGCGTCTCGCGCACGGCACAGACGCACGCATGGTTCTCCCTTGCAGCTTCTTCGGAGATTTACTTGTTTAGCGTTCAACTGACTTTGCAGTTCGCCGCATAACGCATTGTGATCCCAGAGAAACGTAAACGATGAAAGGCGCGTTGGTTGGCAGTAGCCAGCTGAAGTTTATGACGCGCGACAGGCTGTTCGTAGACTCTGACGTGGAAATCGTCACTTTTAGCTATCCCGGAGCTACAGCGGCCCGTCTGAGAGAAAAAATCCATCGACTGCACCTAGCAGTAGACTGGATCGTCATGGATATCGGTGGCAACGATATCCAGGATGGGAAGAGTGCCGCAGCTGTTTTGCGGGAAGTCTCAGTAAGTACAGATTGCAACGATTTCAATCTCCGTGCTGCTAAAACCCATTTCCTCTGACACGCCAGGGAAGATTAATTTCCATGAATTGTCTTTCACAGGATACCGTTGAGGTGGCGAAAGGCTACGCGGAGCATATATTCCTGTATAAGCTGATGCCACAGACAAGGCGGCCTGAACTTTCTGGCACAATTCAGGGATATAACGCGATGCTGCGCACGATTCCAGCTGTCCGTGCCGGTGACGCTACGGTGTTGAGCATTGACGTGAGTAGTCGCTTCTCGAACGCTAACTCTGGAACTTCCTGGTGGTCATGGCAGGTATTTTATAATGCTCGTTAGTTTTGGAAAAACAGTGCGACAAAAAGTAACTGGGGCTACCTTTGTGGTGCTTGAATTACAAACAGGTGATGGTCTTGATGCGGTGCCTGTTTGTAATTCAAGTATCACAAAGCTAGTTTCCAGTTGCTTTTTATCGCGCAATTTTTACGAAAATAAAATGCGTACGAAGTACTGGCACATGCCTACCAGGAATTCCGGTTTATTTGTATTGCTGTCTTTGTGAAGTGCTGTTTGCAAAAACATTCCGTATATATGTTCAAATATCTTTTTCAGCACAAGGTCTTTACCAGGAACAAGGAGGTGAAAGAGGGGATGCTTTCACGGGATGGCTATCACA
The DNA here is from genome assembly GCF_037126465.1 of Ornithodoros turicata. Lineage (NCBI taxonomy): Eukaryota > Metazoa > Arthropoda > Arachnida > Ixodida > Argasidae > Ornithodoros > Ornithodoros turicata. The sequence continues at coordinate 29,718,733 of NC_088205.1, forward strand.
TTTCGAGGGGACGGGGGTTATCGTGCCTAGCAGGCATCCTCCGCACAGCCCTCGTGAAACGCTATGGACGATGGCTGAAAGCACCGGGTCCGCGTCGTGGCATCGTACTCAAGCCAATGGAGTCGTGTGAAGAATGTCGTGCTAAGGGACACCCCACGAGTGCATGTAGGCCTGTGCGCTCACCGTGGTGAACGCTCACCATTTTAGCCGCCATGTCATGACGACACAGAACGATGTTACCACCATTACCTGCTGTATTATAACAACCACGTCATCTGATCCCCAATCCTATGCTCACTTCTGTCAGCAGCAGCAACGTAGCCAAAGCTTTTTGTAACCTGTTCCTCCTGCCATCGCATACTTTGTCCCATGATTAGTGTACAAATGGCCCACATCTTACACAAGACCTGCCCGATAAAATTTTGTAAACAACTATCATCATTCCAATGGCGATTTTGTAATGGCTCCATGCCGTCTGCCAGCTTCCGGCTGGGCTGTCTGCTCGTTACCCTAGGCACCCTGAGACCAGTAGTTTCCTTAGAAGTTGGTCCAGGGCACATATGTCCCCCTCCCTGTGACATTTCCTGGAGCAGAAACTCTAAACACAGCGAGGTGGTGCATGATAATGCGTGTGAAATTTGAAATTGAAAGACTACTGCATTGCTTGCCACTATGAGTGCGAGTCACTGATGCCCACTGTAGCCTGAATGAGATGGCTGGGTATTTTCCTACGGGTGCAACTCGTGCGATATGTTTTGGTTAATAAAATATATTATGCTTCATAGCAAGCTTTTCAAGGGAAAAAATGTATTTCTCCTCAAATTTGTATTGTGGTCCGTACAGATGTGTTTGCAGTGTTCCCCCGGACTCAAGTTTTTCTTCAGATGAAATCTGGTCAAGGTGACCAATAGCCATTGTTAGTAACCACTGGTTCACAGATTCCTGCAAGCAGAAAATCCTAGACAGCCAGCACCCGAAAGATTAAAAAGAAATCAGTAGCATGTGTTCGCTATTGGTAGGTAGGAGATATTTTATTGAAGAACGCAGCATGTATACATCGTCACGTTTTCTGCATTACTTATGCGTATCAGCTCATGCTTGTAGTCTCAGAATGTTCATTCGTGGATACAGTATCCAACAGCACATTTCATCATTGGCGATGTGGCATACACACATAATGAAGTACCATACAGTCCGCTGCATGTAGGCGCACTTTGACATGAAGGTCTCGCACATACGGCATCAACATATAGCATCCTGGTGGACAGAGCCAGATTCATAATATGGGAACAGTAAAAACTTGGAACGTGTTACTCAGCAACGAGTTTCCTTTTTGAGCAATGAAGTAGCAACTGATAGTTGCTTTTGCCATGCTTGTCAGTTGGCAGCTAAAGCCTCAGAGTGTGTGTTTATGGAAAAAAAATGTCCAACAGGGCACCATTCATCATTGGCCACATAATGCTGAACCAGGTACAACACTGGCAAGGGCAGGTGCTTCATAATCAGGGAGAGAGTAGGAAATTTTCAAATGACAGGTAAAGACAGTAACACTTAGGAAGTTTGACCTTTGGGTGTCTGGCCATCATATTTGCAGTAGTACTGGATACCTGAATCTGAAAATACAATTTTCATATGTTGAAATGACACCCAAGGAAAGGCAAGATGGCAAGAGGACGTAACGCAGAGCGACACGTTGGGATGTTGCTCGTGCTCAACAATGCGGGGAACTGGCGACAGTTGGGAGACAGCTCTGCACAATTATGATACTTACCGACCTTGTCAAAATATCAAAATGGATTCATACTCAGGATGTCGACATCTGAACAGGCTGGTGGAGCTTCAAAAGTGCTAGGAATACCATTCATGTTTCTTTCCACAATTTTCATACACTCAAGCAAAGGTAGAATACCATGATGGCCTCACACATATAGCATCAACGTGTGGACGTGTTTCAACAATGCCTGGGAAGAACGACGGTTTGGGGACAGCTTTGCTATATCTTCATACACTCAAGCAAAGGTAGAATACCATGATGGCCTCACACATATAGCATCAATGTGTGGACGTGTTTCAACCATGCCTGGGAAGAACGACGGTTTGGGGACAGCTTTGCTATATCTTCATACACTCAAGCCGAGGCAGAATACCATGATGGCCTCACACATATAGCATCAACGTGTGGACATGTTTCAACAATGCCGGGGGAGACGGTTCTACGGTTGGGAGATTGTGCACCATTCTCATACTTAGATCCTCACGTGCTGATGGCTGGATTCAGATTTCACACTCTTACGCCATGTTTAAAATATGACAAGCATCGCACGACTAGTCTGTGGATTTATACATAGAAATATATTAATATAAATATTTAGGAAAATTGAAAAATATGCACAGTAAAAATGGAAAAAGGTAACTTAAATATGAAACACAAACGTGAAGATATGCAGCCTGAGCCAAAGTCGAAGACATGCATATGGAAAAACATTCAGTAAATTATGAAGCAAAATGGATGAATATGCATTAAAACACATGGCAAAGGTGGAGCCGCACAAACCAAATGACACGTAAATCCACAGTCTAGCCATAATTACAGAACAGCGGCAGGTGAGGTATCTTTACCAGTCTTCCGTCTCTTTCTGGATGAATCGCCATGATTGGAAGTTGTTTTGGCGGCATCACAGAGCGAGGCAACCTGATGGTCACTCTTCTTGTTATCTCTAAGCTGCAGCCCACGTGACTGACGAGGGTCAACCAACTCCGGTAGAAGGCTATGCGAGTAGAACAGTTGAAGGTGGCCAATCATTTTGCTCCAGAAGCCATCATTTCTCTCGATCTTCTGGACAAAAATTTCCTCACCAGAATATACCACAAAAAGACAAAACTGACGTCGAGTGATGTGGAGCTGTCCCTGCACCTGATAGTGGTAGTCATGGTTTTCCTTCAACGAAATATTACCAGAGTTATCAATGGTGCAAAAGGTGTTTTTTTTTTTTTTTGCCCTCACTCCCTCCACAGGGGTAAGGGACCGAGCCGAATAAGGGCACTTCACTTCCACGACAGTGTCGTCACTGACAAGCCCATCAGGTGTTGCAGCAAGGTATGCAAACTCCTGATCAACAACAAGGCCGCATGGTGAAACAGTCACCCCCAACTCATCCTGCAGCTTAGCAATTGCAATGGGCTCAGTGTCGCGACCATATCGGAGAGCCTCAGTGTCAAAATGACCATAGAGCAAGGAACGAACAGTACTTGCACTGCTCGTTGCATCTCGCATCTTGCATACCTTGCCAAAATTAGAAGCGGTGAATCGCTTTCGCCTCTCCTGCATCCACAAAGTTCTCCCTTCTTGACCTCGAGTATCAGCGTCGAGCTGCTCTGCATCTGGTTGGGAGAGCACAAGGGAATCCTTGTACGCCGCAGCAGCTTCAACATAGTCATCGTGGTTCATGTCTGGAGCATCCACTATGGAACCATAGTGGTTGTCGCTGGAAGCATGCTTGCAAGGCACACCTTCAAGTGAACGCTTACAGCGAGCAGCCCCAGAACTCTGATGCCTTATGCAAGCAGCACGAACAGCTGATTTACGCTTCAGCATAATTTTTGCATACTTCCCAGGGCTGGTGTTGTACACTGCCTTATGTACAGCACGATGGTACTGCTTACAGTTGAAAGACACGACAGCTCCTGAAGCCCGCATTCCGAATGATCCCCTCTGGGAAAAGTTTATTCTTTTACCGCCAGAAAACTTTGCAACGAGAGAATTGAAATGTTCTGCAGCATTATTGTTAACGTCAAGGATCAAGCTGCTACCATTGTTTGCCAAACGACTCATCGCTACAAGGGGGGGGGGGATATATTTATTAGACGAAAAGGAAAAAAAAAAACGGGGAAAGGTCAGCCAAACGGAACGTCGGCTTGCTATTCGAGAAATAAGAAATAATAATAAATAAATAAATAAAAAGAAAAGATAAGAATTAAAGAAAGAAAGAAATAGGAAGGAATAAGAAAGAAATAAAGGAAGAAAATTAAGAAATAAGAAATAAAGAAAAAGAATTTGGAAATAACGAAAAAACTAACAGATGATGAAAGAAGGATGAGGTAGATTAATGACAAAGATGACAAAAAAAAAGGATTTCATTGAAAAGTCCGCATTTCCTGAGCTCTGGGACATGATTGACTTCCCCTTCTTTTGGACCACTGCAAAAGTAACCCGCACATTTTGCGTTGTCGCCGAACACATGGAGTGGCCCATTACGGATATCAGCCACCAGGTTCCGAATCTGATCTTGTTTGCTGAACTCGGCCTGCTCTTTGCGATAGTGAATAGCCCTAGCAACTCCAACTCTTAGTCGAACAGCATTATCCAGAAGTAGCTTCTTCAGCGATGGGGGAATGGGAGTTGTTCTCTTTGCCAAAGCAACATCTCGAAGACGACTTACATAGTTTCGAAGAAGGTGGTTGCGACATTCTACCTTCTGAACTACCTGATGCTGGTACGGTGCAGCTTCAAGAATTGACTTGTATGTGCTCGAATCACCGTCAGCGATCAACTGCAAGTACTTTACCCCGTGCAACTCAATGCTGCGCCTGAAGCCTTCAACGACAATATCCTTCTCCATACTGGTAGAGCTGCTGTCCCAGTTCTTGAAGCACAGATGCTTTTTTGGGCTCGACCCTGCCTTGCAACTTGCGCACAGTGTACAAAATTTGTTCCGGACGCCTAGGAACAGTACTTTCTTTGTGCGGTACCCAAAAATTATAGCCTGCAAAAACGAAAAAATGTCAGGATTGTATTCCACAAAACTCTACCCCCAATGACAATGTTTCCAGGAATCATGCACTTGTACGCGTATCGTACGAACTAATGCCACAGGATGTATACCACTCTAGAAAGTGTGTTTAAAGATGGACCAAAGGCCGGGAACATACATCTTTAATTACCGAAATTCACACCGGCTCACAACAATTAAAAACAGTAAATTAAAATTGACGTTTCGGAATCCATCCGGATTCCATCATCAGAATGCGGTCTAGGTGGTCGTCCCCGCTCTTTTATACATCAAGGGGGCGTAGCATTCGGGTAACGGGCCGGGATGTCTGTTCATGGTGTTATCTATCTTCTTGATAAACCAGGACTCCAATTGTTTACGTACCCCCCAACGTTTTTCATGTGCCAAGATTGCCGGTTTTTCTAAGTTCACCTGGTGCCCTGTTTTCAAAACATGATCACAGAGCTCTGTCTGCTTACTAGTATTGTATTTCATATCCCTTTTGTGTTCTTTCATTCTCGTTTTTGTTTTCCTACCTGTCTCCCCAACGTAAACCTCGGGACAATCGTTGCAGCTTATTTTATATATAACCCCACGTTCGTCCCCTTGTATCGTCTTATCCTTAGGGCGAGATATTAAGTTCTTTATAGTCACCTGTGGTCTAAAAGCAGTGCGTATACCTACCTCATCAAGAGCCCGCCTAATTTGTTCTGAGACACCCTTTGTGTATGGAATGGTTACAAATGGCTGTTGGCCAGAGTCCTCGCCTCCACGGTGCTCCCTGTTCATTCGACGGCACGTGTCGTCGATGAAACTGGGGGGATATAGTCTATTCTCTAAGCATTTCCGTGTAGCTTCCAACTCGGTTAACGTAGCCTCGGGATCGGAGGAAATGTCGACCGCACGAGAGGCTAAAAATATAAATATAAATTCAAATATAAATTTTACATCAGAGGTGGAGTCCCACGGAAAGATTTCATTTCTTGATGTTCTAATAAGTAGGGGATCGAATGGGCTGATATCCACCACGGTCCACAGAAAACCCTGTGATACTGGACAGGTCCTCCACTATGCGTCGGCTCACCCTTTAGAACATAAAAGATCTGTAGTCCGGTTTTTAGCCTCTCGTGCGGTCGATATTTCCTCCGATCCCGAGGCTACGTTAACCGAGTTGGAAGCTACACGGAAATGCTTAGAGAATAGACTATATCCCCCCAGTTTCATCGACGACACGTGCCGTCTAATGAACAGGGAGCACCGTGGAGGCGAGGACTCTGGCCAACAGCCATTTGTAACCATTCCATACACAAAGGGTGTCTCAGAACAAATTAGGCGGGCTCTTGATGAGGTAGGTATACGCACTGCTTTTAGACCACAGGTGACTATAAAGAACTTAATATCTCGCCCTAAGGATAAGACGATACAAGGGGACGAACGTGGGGTTATATATAAAATAAGCTGCAACGATTGTCCCGAGGTTTACGTTGGGGAGACAGGTAGGAAAACTAAAACGAGAATGAAAGAACACAAAAGGGATATGAAATACAATACTAGTAAGCAGACAGAGCTCTGTGATCATGTTTTGAAAACAGGGCACCAGGTGAACTTAGAAAAACCGGCAATCTTGGCACATGAAAAACGTTGGGGGGTACGTAAACAATTGGAGTCCTGGTTTATCAAGAAGATAGATAACACCATGAACAGACATCCCGGCCCGTTACCCGAATGCTACGCCCCCTTGATGTATAAAAGAGCGGGGACGACCACCTAGACCGCATTCTGATGATGGAATCCGGATGGATTCCGAAACGTCAATTTTAATTTACTGTTTTTAATTGTTGTGAGCCGGTGTGAATTTCGGTAATTAAAAAAGTGTGTTTACCAAAAGACAGCAGTGCCACTAATAGCACCAGAGGGGTCAACTTTTTCCTCCAAATAAATGCTCATAGTGTTCTTTCCACAAATGGTGGGCACAGACTTCCTGTATATCCCGTCCGCCAAGCGGTGTGCAAGATAAATCCTCCTTTTTCGGGCACCTTTATTAAGTGTAGATAAAAATATTTACTTACCAAGCCAGAAAGAGCGTCGTACTTGTTCTTGTATGAACGTTTGCACCAAGCACTATCCGCAACGACCGTAATTATAGGAAAACCGTCAGCATCGACGTCCCCAGCCTCCCTAGCTAACCGAGCTTCCTCAATGCCTGCTTTTCTTATTTCTTCCCAAGCTGTTTCGTCGATTCCTTTAGCAACAATATCCTGATACTTACTGTACGTGCTACTAGCCATGCCGGGTATGTCCAGAGCGTCCAGAGCACCTAGGAGCTCGAGAAGGCCTGAGAAACCAGAACCTATAGACACGATACCGTTCACTGCTGAGGAATTGACGTCCATGCGTTGTTGAACAAGTTGATCAACTGGTGCCTCCGTTGTGACTACATCTTTCCTCAGACACATCCTGCACTTCAAACTGAAAGAGCTACACAGACCTCGCCGATGTTCTGATACAATTTCCATGTCAGCCAGGCCGCAACCAAACGGACAATGTACCGACAAACTTTGCAAAGACGAGAAGAAGTGATCAATCTCCACTATACGCCGACCATTCACACTGCTTGTGCGCTGACTCTGTGTCTGGTGAACATTGCCAGTATCGAAAGATGGAGATCGACTGGGTGTAACAGCGGCAGTGATTGGAACGGGACTTGCTCTGGAACCGGCAAGCTCGTCACAACCTGAACTGCAGGGGACTATATTATCTACCTCAGCTGAATCAGCAAATGACGAATTTGAAGGGCGAATTTCGCTTGTGCTCGAAGCGAAACAAGCATTCCGACCGGCACCACTTACAGTTTGAGGAACAACACTACCACCAAAGGTTGAGCCTACAAGGGTATCTGCGCGATGTGGAGTCGTCGAAGTGCAACGATCACTGGGAACAGCACGGCTGGAGCATCCTGCATTACCAAAATCTCTCAAATCCGCAGGCTCCGTCACATGCCTGCCTCTACCACGTAAATTCGCAAAGTCCTTCTTCTTACGTTTCCGTTGTCCGTAGACGTGACTTCGAGCCATAATGGGTAAATACTATGAACACGCAGAAAACACACAAGGACAGAGAGCAAATGAACAGGACAAGAAAGTGAAAAAAACGCGTAACTTAGCCACGAATTGGTCACTTCAGGACGAACCGCCGAAACCACGGACGCCGATCAGCTGCTGCGCAATACGCGGATGGCGGATGTGTACGAGCGGACTACGTTCGGGCGCTGCGAGCGGACGGCGCCACCTTCCGGAATCAGTGGTAAACGCCTTGGATGCATGCCTGTACTCACTTTTAATTCTTTTTCGGAAAAACAGAATGCTAAAAACACACAAACAACCGTCATTTGAATCCTGAAACATGTCCCCGGTTAACCTCAGAAGCGGATTGTTTTTATTTGCTTTCATTTGTTTATTTGGATTCTTTGAAGCTGTAGCGACAAAATTCGTTTCTTTTTCTTTTTTAAAAAAAATTACAACGCTAGAGCGATATTTCAGTTCCCAGAGTTAAGATGCGTTGACGTCACCTTTCCGATGAAAGTTTCCGCATTCCGATCTGTGTCGTAGTTCTGCCACAAAACCTATGCAAAGTTCACATAGAAAACAGAGGGGTTCCCACCTTCAGGGGTCCGTAAAAAAAAATACAACGCTAGAGCGATATTTCAGTTCCCAGAGTTAAGAGATCTTGACGTCACCTTTCCAATGAAAGTTTCCGCAATCCGATCTGTCTCGTAGTTCAGCCACAAAACCTATGCAAAGTTCACATAGAAAACAGGGGGTGGTATGTCCTCTTAAAAGGGACTCGTTACGAAGGTACCGTGTGAAAAATGTAACCAAGTTAATAACGAAGTTATTCAGCCCGAAACATAACTCGCTGTTACGGAGTTACTTAAAAAAAGAACGAGTTACTCCCAAGTTACTTCGGACACAAAATAGTGCAGCGCGTGTGAGCAGTTGAGTTCGACCCTGAGTTACCTGCGTTGAGTTTTCGTTTGCGTCCAACAATTCGAACGCTTTGCATCTCATTCCCTGTGGGCACACAATGGTTCAGCTTCATTTCAATAGCAGCAGTTCTTACTTCCTGCAGAATACTGTCATTGACTGGACATCACGTTTTATGACATAAAATGCCATGGAAGAACCGGAGAGAAAGCAAGAAAATAATTGGACGTGAGTGAAAAGCGAATTAAAAGGAGCTTGGAACTTAGCTTAAGTTACTTGAAAAAGAAACGAGTTCCTCTGAAAGTTACCATGGCGCAAAAGTAGCGAGTTAAGTTATAAGTTACAAAAAAAAAAAAAAGGAACTTAGTTGCAGTAACGAGTTACCTCGAACTCTGGTTGAAAGTGAGTATTTGCATGAAAATCTAGCCTCTATGAATCATGTTCCCTAGTTAAGAGTTTCAAGCGATTGTTGATTATTGGAATCAGTACTGCACGAAGGGCACCTTAAAGCTGCAGCTAGTCCAATATATGAAAACACTCCTGAATTATGCATTCATGTGCAGTTAAAAGCCACTCCATATTGGATAGGACAATACTATGATGGGCAAAAGCATATAAAGAAAAAAGTATTGCAGGAAAATTTTGCCTAACATACAAACTCGTATTTGTACACGTTCGTATTCGTACACACGTATTCGTACACACCAGCCACATGTCTCTTTGGTGCGTTTCAGCATGTTTACTTTACTTAGAGACAATAAATAATTTCTCAACCTCGAATGTCTACTCTTTATTCTCCCTGCTTAAGTTTGCGACAACACATGTTTGAATGCAGCCCAAATGAAAACAATGTGATCCGTCTGATCAAAGAAGTTTCCCAGTGCTATAGCAGTATCGGACTGTACCACCTTGCCAAGGAATATACAGAGAAGGTGACAGCCAGGCCTCATCTGCGAAAGAAATACCCAAGGCAAGAAGTTCCCAAGGTCCCACTGGTCAACAACCAGTAATGCACTCTGCCCACTTATCTGGTCGACTGCTTCAAACTTGCCTTTGCAACTAGACTTGTGATACGTTGATGTTGGAGCTTTCACCGCAAGACCTTGCTACTTAGCCTTTTTATGACATATTCACTCTACCCCTGGTCATTTTGAATTGTCTTTGCCGTCACTTACCTTCCTAGTGCACATTTTTCTAGTCGATATGTTTTTACCGTCATATAGCCTTCATATCACATACTTAATCTCATCCTAGTCCTTTGGAAGTGCTGTACTGCCGTTCGCCCCACCCCCTTCCTGTCACAGTAAGTCATATCTAAACTTCCTGTGCAAAGCATAATGTTTATGGCTAAGTATTCACAGGCATATTAAGGCAGTTTCATAAACAACCGTGCCAAACATTGCTGAATACCACGACTCAATTCTGAGAATACTGCTCCCTAGCATTCCAGACCCTCAAGCCGAAAGGAAATGGGAAAAACACGAGAAGTAGCACGCGCACATGATGACAGAACACAAATGAAACGTAACACAAGGTGGTGGTGGTGGTGGTGGTGGTGGTGGTGGTGATAGGGCTTGCCGTTGTCGGCCTCACGTATGTGGGCAACGTCATGACTCACGCCCTGGGGGAACGTGCGTCCTGGGCAGACTTCTAAGGGAACTGTGCCGACATATGTCTGAAAGCGTCTAAGGAAAACCCAGGAAAAACCCCAGACAGCACAGCCGGCAGCCAACGTAACACAACAAATACAACACCACACGAAACCAGCAAATCACATCATCGAAGTTAAAAGTACAAAATTGGAACGACACGAGCGTCACACGAGTACAAAATAAACAGTAAATACGTGACAGGATCTCACACAAAAAATGTAAGGAACCTAATCACGAGGAATTTTTGCAGCGATCCGTGGCAAAATTTTAGCGAAGCAGCAAGGGAACCGCTCACAAACAGCAAAACATATCACAGCTTACATGCATTCCTGTGGGCTGTAATCGCTCTTTTCAGCACCGCAATATGGCGGCCTATTGGCGTCCCCTTCCCGCGATACCCTCGCCCATCCGCGATTCAGCCTTCTAAATGGAGATCAGTGGTCGGGAAGCACTGGGGTTTCGCTGTACAAGGCGCAGTAATTTCGGACTGCATCACTCGTTCTTCCCGTGGTGTCTGCGGTCCCAAAATATCGTGGTTGTGTCGTTGACAGCCTTCAAACCCTCCGTTTCGGACATCACGCAGCCGGAGAACGCATGGCGTCTCCGAACCGGTAGCAGACGCTCCGGCCTGCTGTGTTGCTCACCTCGATCATGTGATCCCAGTTCCAATGAGGAGCGTCCCTACCACTCGCGTCACTATGTGACGCGCGTAGCGGCGCTCATCAAGTGTCTATCGTGAAGGCGAAGGAGGGTGTTTCGCGCACTGGAGGTTCAGGGAGCTATTGCAGGCGTCCCAATTTCGCTACGGTTGCACTAATTGTAGGAAAACTGTTTTCGGCCGCCTAACATTCCATACCGACCAAAAACAAAGAAAGTTGTGTGCCTCTAGACTGCTCCTTTAAGGAACACCTCGCATTCGCAATGGCATGGCACGCTCAAAAGGAAAGTTGACGGAGAGCAGACACTGTTTGATGTCTGCTATCGCCAGCTGCCTAGGCGGAAATTGGAACTGGAATTCGAAGTGGATCCACTTGACTACCAGAGTGGTCTGAAGTGGACCGAACTGGTCCCACTTCAGAGTCAAGTCGTTCCAGTTGGGAACCACTAAGCATGCTTACCGCCGTATTATTGAACGAGCCTCGACTCGAGTTGCTCCTCGAGGCCGGTTTTGCGCTTCATAAATCGACCTTGACCCGAAACGCTCCTCGAGTGGAGGAATTCCTCCGTGCATTCCTCGAAAATCTCGAGGTAGCATCGGTGCTACCTCGAGAGCGCTCCTCAACTCGAGTTTGGCTGGTGTCATGGCGGAAGACAGATCGTTCGCTGCGTCCATCGACTGCGTTTTGTGTCACGATGGCCTTGAACTGGGTGCTGACAACATTACGACTGAGCGACAACGTTCAATAAGGGGCCATCAAACTCCTTTTGACCATTTTGATGATCACGAGTTCCTCATATGGTATACGGTACCGCTTCATGAAGAAAACCGTACGAAGCCTTTTGGATACATTGCCAGTGGAGGAAAATGTGTGCAATCGTGGGCTGCCTCTACCTCCTGTGCTACAGCTGCCCGTCGACATGTGATTTTATGGCGTTAGGACTTTTCGAACTGCCACGGGAGACATTGTGAATGTGTCAGAAACGACGGTGTGTCGCGTTGTGGAAAAAATCCCACACCTTCTCGCAAGCACACTTTTCAAGACAAGGTGTAATAAATTTTCCTTCTGTCGCGCTATTTAGCACAAAAAAGGTGTGTTTGAAGGATGCTTTCACGCAAAAAGTGGTGCAAAAAAAGAAACAGTGCATTGACTGGACATCTAAAAAAAATAAACATCTGATCTGCCTCCTGAATGTTTTTCCGTAATCTTTATACTGTATCAAGCTGGCCCAACCCCTGCTCCAGCTATCACCGAAAGGGCTCAACAAATCTTCCATTCATGATTTTTTTTTCTCTCTGTATTTTATTTTTTTTTTTCAGTTGTTGTTCCAATAGTACGAATTCCGTTTGTTGGGTGGGATAACAGGCTCCACCGTTTAGGCATAGCGCGATTGAGGGCCATAAAAGTTCGCACGGCATGCTCGCGGTGACTCGCCAAGAGTGGTCTCCCCGATTCTTTGCTCGGGATTTGTTGTAAAATCTGTTTTGTTTGTTTGATTGTTTATAGCTACCCTCAAGGCGTTGGGTAAACGTACCCATCCGCTAACAAACAGTCATTCACGCAACATATTGTAACATAATAGAAGAGTGACAAGCAGTGACATCATCTTTCATATTATTTGATACGAGGTGACCATGCCATTAAGCTAGCTGCTGCCGTTGTGGTTGCAATTGCCAGACCAGAAAACTAGGAAACCTATCAGTCTGTTTGCCTGTTCGAAACACCTGCGCCCTTCTTCAAACACTTGCAGCCCTTTGTGTTTGTATTTGTAATGCACGTTGGTCGAAATAAAGTAAAGAATTACATTTATTTTTCATGCCATAAGTGTGTTTTAAGCAGGATAATTAACATTTTCGAGTGGTCCCGAAAGGCGGCTAGGGACGAGACTACAGCTTTATTCGAGGACGGTTTCTCGAGGAGCGCCTTGGCGGAGGAATCTCCGAAGCGGGTTCATGAAACGCATGGTCTCTTCAAGTGGAGCAGCGCCACTTTCCTCCACTCGTTGGAGTCGAGGTGGAGCGTCGAGTCGAGGCTTGTTCAAGAATACGGCGGTTAGTGGTTCCCAATTGGTTCCCTTCCAGCTCGACTTGAATAGAATGTGGATACCATGAAGGAATGAAGTGATTCCATTTTGTCAGCAAGTGGACTTGGCAAGGTCCACTTTAGTCCAATCTGGTTGCATTTTGGTGATAAAGCGAAAATTAGAGTGGGTTAGACACTTGGGGTCTGAGACAGGTCCGTGGACCTCCCTCGGGCCAGTCCAAACAGCAGCGGACCGACGAGAACGACACACGGCCTGACGGGAAGCGGCCTCCACTTCCAAACAGAAATGCTTGGATCGCCATTGGCAAAGCGCCGTAGCGGTCTATATAGCAAACTTCAAGCTGTGCCACCTGCAAGATCTCCCAAGCGTCCTGACTTATTTTTCCTTTTTTTTCTCTCGTTCATTTTTTTTCTCTTAACTCCGTTTTCTTTTCTCTCTCTCTCGGGATAGCAAGCCTCCCCCAGGATGGCTAACCTTCCCTACCCCTTCACCAAGAACAAGAAGCAGAATACTTGTAGAAAGTGGGAGCATCGCCGTCTGGCGGCATCGCCATCGCTAGCGATAGCAGCTAAAGGAGATCAATCCGATCCAATCCGTATCGTTGAACGTAACCGTTGTGACGGACAATACGCTATAGATACTGAAGTATAACTGAAGGGTATCATTGCCGCGTCATTCACTTTTACAGGTGCTTCCGCGCAAAAATGTAGCTCCTACTTCTCATTGGCTGCTGTGTGGGACGCCTTGCATTCTAGTTGCCTCCGCGGGAAAAATGAAGCCATTATTTCAATTTCATCATTTTTTGTTGTGCTATTTATTAATAGGCCTGTTCTTTCACAAGAATGTTGCACGGACGGTCTTTTTCACGTTGTTGAAATACTGGGAACTTTTTGCCTGCTTTGTAGTTTGTTGGGTTTGTGTGTTGAAGGTTTAAGTTGTTGAAACCGGTTGAAGCCGTCATGGCTATAGAAGCCCGCTCATATTCGAAACGTTGAAAGTGTATCTGAAGCACGCAAAGCACTTTGTAATTTGTCAGGGGTACTGTGCATCACCGCTATGTTTCTCGTGGGTCATCATGAGGCACCCCACGCCGTGATATGGATTTGATGAAACAAATCGGATTCAAGTCAGCTCTGTATTTTCGAGAAGCCAATGAAATCATTATGTATCCAGAATTATAGTTTTCTCTGTATTTATTTATTTCTGCTATTACGCAACAACGCCTTCCGACATTACTGTGGCGGGGATACATACAAATAAAAGTAAGCAATAAGTACAGCATGCAAAAAGAAAAATTAAAAAGCCCACATGTATAAAACAACACGTACTCAGGTCCCGAAAAAATCAGCTCTATACATCCGTTGGGCTGAATTTTCCTGTGATGATCAGATGCACGATAAAGGTTCCACATGGAGGATTGCCACCCCTTATGTAATGCCCTTCGGGCCTTTAAGGGTTAAATAAATGAAATGAAATGAGTACTAGCCCGTTTAATATTATGGAAAACAATGTGAAGCATCGTTCTTGCTTATTTGCCTTTTTTTATGTCAAATCAAATCCCATTTCAAATCCGAGTTTGTCAAATCCTCTGCAAAATCCAGAAATTTTTGGACTTTGGTAGAAAACATGGCCAGGTGGTCAACTTAAGAGCGTCCTGCTGCTGTTCACTGAATGTACCTATATCGTGTCAGGTTAGCCGGAGATGAAGAATGAAGCACACGAAGTTTCAAATTTACAAATGTAACCAAGCTAACGCAGACACTTGAAGCAGTTGGTACGGTGTAAAAACAGCACAAAGAAAGAGAGAGATTCCCACCGCGACGCAGAACGTCTAACCGATTTAATAGCAGGAAAAATATACATGCACAGCAATTATTTCTTATGTAATCTCACTATTTGATTTTTCCGCAATTACAATTTTCTGGCATCTTCCACCAAACTGTACACTTTCTTAGCTCTTTTATCTTATTTTTCTTTTCTTTTTTTTGGGGGGGGGGTTTGCTAATGTACAGGCACGCAACGCTTTGGAACCGGTCCTGCAGTAAAAATTTAAAGATGTCAAGAAAAGATAAGGAATGTTTCAGATTTCGAAGACTACAAGTCGACACCTATGCGTGTGGAAACAGTCCGGGTACAATATGTGTCACGAGCAGAGGTGGGCACCCTCACGGGGGCGTGCGAGGGGGAGGGTTTCCTCACCCTCATCTCACCCTCACCTCACAATATGTGAGGTGAGGTCACCAATGAGGTGAGGTGAGGTAGGCCAATTTTTCTGGTGATTTTTGAGGTGAGGAAAACCTTCAAAAACATTTTGAGGTGAGGTGAGGAAAATCTTTTTAAAAAAAATTTAAGTGAGGTCAGGTGAGGAAAATCTTCAAAAAAAATTTTGAGGTGAGGTGAGGAAAATATTTTTAAAAAATTTAAGTGAGATTAGGTGAGGAAATTTTCAATTTTTTAGGTGAGATGAGGAAAACTGGGAAAATTTTTTGAGGTGAGGCGAGGATTTATGAACGCACACTTTATGAAAACTTTTCCCGCGCGTACACGGGATATCTTTCGTTCTTTCCGCAGCTTCTGTCTCTCATCTGGGCGGGGACTGCCCTCCTCTCTCGCCGCTGATCTGACGCCCGACTTTGCGCGCCATTCGCATACCCGCAATTGAATCTCGATTTCCCCGCAACTTTTATCGGTATAAAAATCGTTCCACGAAGTGTTTTCTGTGATTGACTAGGCCAAATCCTCCAGCAACAAGAAGGCAAAAAAAGAACGTTACATTGACTAAGCAATTTAATGAGTTCAATTTCGAAAATGTATTTCAATGGCAAATTGATCAAACTATTTGTATTTGGTGACAAACTAAATGTCCAGAAGAAAGTTGTTTACCCCATATTTTTCCGTTAAGCCGTTTTCTTATAATGGTCAAATGACACGTTTCGTGCCGCACCCTGTATGCACTCACGCTTGAGGTATATGCATTTACATTGGTAGTCACTCAAAGCGAACGCGCATCGAGTACACAATCTTCCCATCGAATACACAAATAGCTTTAAGAAATTGAGGTGAGGTGATGTGAGGAAAATTTCGGAAAAAATTTTTGAGGTGAGGTGAGAAAAATTTTTCAATAAAAAATTGAGGTGAGGTGAGGTGAGGAAAAATTGTAAGAAAAATTTTGAGGTGAGGTGAGGTGAGGAAAATTTTTCTCCCAGAAAATTGAGGTGAGGGCGAGGCTAGTGAGGACAAACGCCCACCGCTGGTCACGAGGAGCTTTTACAATTTCGCTGCAATACCACACTACTATATTAAAAACAATGGTCATGTATGAACAAATTTGTATAGTGCAAGTGAAATGATCTACTCTATAACATTTTTTTTAGTTCGTGTTTGAGTCTTGTATATCGTCCTCATCGTCTTCTGTGTTCTTCAAACTCAAGGGAATGTTACATCTTTCAATAGCCTTGTGTCCAGCTAGAGAAAAAGTTCAAGTGAAAATTGCCGAAAATCGGCCGGAGATCGGTGTTTGGTTGGCACAAGTCGCTGCAACTTGGGCTGACGTCGTCATAATGTCGCCTGCGAAGGCAGCTCGTAAACTGCGTTGGGCTAGCAGTGACCTAGCCCAAAAATATTTCTGGAGGAGTTCTATGGGGACTTTACATGGGTGAGGAAGATTTCATTATCATCTCCCTCTTCCAAATGCACTACCAAACTTACAGTTGGGGCGGGGGGAGGTAAACCCCCAAATCCCGGCGTATAAATGCGGGCCAATATTGGCCCAGCGTTGAGAAGAAACTCTAAAACAGCAGCTGCTGCTCGAAACAACCAAAGCAACGATGCCAGTCTATGTAGTTCAATTCGATGTACACAAATCCACTTCTACATTTTTTCTTCAGCTTGCAAAATTATTTTCAGACAAGGTGAAAACCAGCTTCATACATTGAGCCAGAGTGTCATGGTTAGCATTATTTAAACGAGTAGGAATTTCCATTTCCTACTCGTTTGTAATGTGTATAACCTTTGACAATAAGAGCTGTCGAGCAGGTTGGCAAGTATACAAATCTATTCCAATAGCGGCAAAACGATGGTAAGGCAGGCCACACACGACCAGCAGCAGCACCTTCACCCTCTTGGATTGTATTTTTGCAATATACACACCTGCCAGATACAGTTGTAAGGAACACTGGTGTTATAGAATAGAACATCGCGTTGAGGACTGCGGAAGCTGCGTGGGATACCTCATAACCATGGTTGGTTGACAATAGATTTGGACCATTCTTGGCCCATCATTGCTGTTGCTTCATGGGGCGCTATCTCGCTAACTAATGCCCGACTACAAATCAAGCTTGGTTCTACAATGGCCCCAATGGCAATGCATGCTGGTCCCCGTGCTTGTTAGGACGGTCTGTAACATACTGGCCCAAAGTTGGCGGTATTCAGTTGGCCCGAGTAAGGCCGATGTCAATCAAAGCTCGGCCGAACCCTCTTTTTCTCAAGCTCGACCCAACTAGGCAGAACAAAGTTTAGGTATAGGAAGGTCGTTTTTCTTCATGGGAAGCACATTGTTCTGCTTACGGTTAACAGATTCTTCGTCCCGCTCTGGTTCATATAAATTTGGTGCCCCGTGTGTTTCATTTCTTTCATTTTTTTTTCTTACAGACAGGCAAGCTTTGTGCTGATGGCATGCATAGATTGCGAACTTACCCGTCAAAAAGAACTCGTTACAAGTTAAGTTACCGTGTGAAAAACGTAACTAAGCTAATAAAGAAGTTCTTCAGACTGAAATGTAACTCGCAGTTACTGAGTTACTTAAAAAAAGAACGAGTCACTTCCAAGTTACTTCGGACACGAAATAGCATTACGCAGGTGCTGCGCGCGTGGGCGGTTGAGTTCGACCTTCAGTTGCATGCGGTGGAGTGCAACACGCTGAAGGGCGAGACACATGTACGACAAAACACGCGACACGACATGCGACGTGTCGTACCATATGCGCGTTGCGACATGTCGTATCTCCCACCCGGGGACACACGAGATACGACACCCTCACGACGTGCCGCAGTCGACCGTCGTGTCGTTGAAACAGTGTGGCCAGAGTCTGCGACCTGAATGCTTGGTTGCGTTTTATTTCACGAAAATGTGCCTAGAGAATAAAACTCATTATTTTAAAACACTTTTTTCAGTGTTTCATGGGACTTCCATGATACCCGTCCGAAAACTGATCCCGTGCCGAACTATTTATCGCGTTTGTCTACAGTTAGGTGCACTGCGGGGGCTTGTGTTGGGAACCCTGTCTGTTGTGCAGCCGCTCACGCTCGCTACAGATCGTTCGTATCAGCGCTTCATTTGCTGTGATTTTCGCCCGTGTTACAATGGATCACATCAGCCATTCGCACGAAACTTTTGCTGCTTAAGAAGAAAGTGCTGTTGCTGAGAGAGCAGCGCAAGAAAAAAAAGCGAACCTGGTGGGTGAGGCCTTCCTGGAGGAACAGGCATAACGAGAGCGAGTTCTAGACTTCGGTAAGCGGATTTAAGAATGATTGGATGGTACTGACTATCTCACCAGCTGAAGGTTCCTGAATGATTTGCAGATGGAGCTGATGCGACGAGGTGACCTGGAGTACTTCAAAAAGTACTACAGGATGACACCTCAGCAGTTCGACTTCCTTGTCGGCCTAATCAGAGGGGGGGGGATATGTTTAATGCAAAGTAAGAAAAAAGGGAAGGGAAAGGTTAGCCACGGTGTGGGCTTGCTATTCCCTAATGCTTTCAAGCAAACAAAAGAAAACAGCTTGGATACAGAAAATTATCAAAAAATGCAGAAGAAACAGCTCCTTCACTAATCGTTGCGCATAGGACGCATCAGAGAATGCCCAGGAGTTTAGATTCCCGAAGGAATCGTGTCAGCGCAGACGTGACTTCAGCGTGCTGGGTAGGGCCAAGTAGCACCGCGAGGGAAAGCTCTCGGTAGCCTAGATGAGCAAGGCGGCGCCGGAGACTCGATCGGTGATCTTCGTACCGCTGGCAGGCAATGAGAATGTGTGGCACATCGGCTTCTACGTTGCACGTTGGGCAAAGAGGTGATGAGTGCTGATTCATCTTAAATAGGAGGAGAGGAGTTCGGGCCACATTCAGCCGCAGCCGATGAAGCAGCGATTCCTCGATGCGCGGGATGCGGCCAGGCACAGCATCAGAGCTGACCAGCAAAGGGAGCATTTGTGCAGGGAGCCGCTTTGTCCTGCCCAACGATTGGCCATGACACTGAGGTTTAAAAGTCTAGCAAATTTCACAGTTTCAGTAACACATGAACGATTTCGCCTTCTACTTGTGGTCTACTGTAAAACTACTGTGGTGTACTGGTCAAACTGTAACGATTGTTAGTCAAGCAAATACGAGCATTTCAGGACATTGTAATTGTATTTAATTGTAGTTAAACTTAACCGCATTAATGTAATTGAATTAGTATTTGTATAATGGTGGCCAATTCAGGGCTGTGCTTTGAACGGCTAGTGCTATATGATTTTGCAGGTGCCTGTCGTCTGGTGACCTCGTTCAGGATATTGCCCTTGCTTTCCGAGTGGGCATCTCCACAGCAAGGGAGTCCATCCGTGAAACGTGCAGGGCCTTGTGGACGAGATTGCAGCCATTATACATGAAGGTGCCACAGTTGCTCTGTATTATTTTTCTATGCAAATTGCAATAAGTATTTCTATGAAAACTATAGGGCAGCTGAACATCTTTTAATCTCCTGTGTACCTTGCATGTGTACACCTGTTCTAACCAGGCTGCATCTTAGCCTACCATTAATTTCTGCGCCTAACAACACTACAGAAAGCACAGACCGTTTAAAACACTATAACCAAATCCGTAACTGTAACTTATTTTTAGAAGCCTGCCACTGCAGACTGGGAGAAAATAACGGAGAGCTTTCAGCGAAACTGGCAGTTCCCGAATTGTCTGGGAGTTGTCGACGGGAAGCACGTCCGAATCCGTGCTCCACCAAATTCTGGGAGCATGTATGTCATAACTACAAGGTATGCATACTTCTAATGTCAATAAATCATAAATGTCTGTGTGCAGGTGATGCAGGAATGACCGCAGTGCCCTGCTCAGGTTCGCTCCACAAGCATCAATATTTCCGAATTCCATTTCAGGACACTTTCTCAACCGTTCTACTGGCTGTAGCCGACGGAGACTATAAGTTTGTAGTGGTTGATGTCGGTGCCTATGGGAAGCGGAGTGACGGCGGCATCCTGAGGCAGTCTCAGTTTGGACAGATGCTGGACGCTGGAACACTGCAGTTACCAGGACCTCAACAGCTACCTGGCACTAGCTGCACAGCCCCATGTGTGTTTCTGGGAGACGAGGCGTTTCAGTTGCGGCCAAACTTCCTGAGACCATTCCCTGGTCAA
Source organism: Ornithodoros turicata (assembly GCF_037126465.1). Lineage (NCBI taxonomy): Eukaryota > Metazoa > Arthropoda > Arachnida > Ixodida > Argasidae > Ornithodoros > Ornithodoros turicata. The sequence continues at coordinate 29,739,240 of NC_088205.1, forward strand.
GGACTGGACAGTGAGAAGAGGATATTCAACTTCAGGTTGAGCAGAGCCAGGTAGCATTATTTTACAGGCTCCGGCTCAATGTACCATACAGTGCAAGACTCCTGTACAGGCTTGGGAAGGCGGACTCTCCTAATTGTCCAGTCTGTGGCTCAATCGAAGACGTCGAACATATTATAGCTACGTGCCCAAGATACTCTGAGTGTCGTGACAGACTTGTAGCCGCGTTAGGCCGGGTTGACAATCGACCCTTCGGAGTGCAGAAGGCGCTGGGTCCATGGTCACCGAGCACTCAACTGCCAGCTTTGCGAGCCGTTACACAGTTTTTAGGGGACACCAAGCTGTTAGACGGGCTATGACCCTGTCTGTGGCGTTCGTCGCCGCTTCGCGACATCTCCAGTGGGTGTGGGTGCATGTGTCTGGCATTCCTTTCCTTAGGTGATCTGGGGTAGCCGGCCCTCGTGATGAGGGCTACAATCCTCTTTTTTTTCTTTCAATCATCATCATCAGCATTATTTTATTGTTTCGCATACTTATCATCACATTTCAAATTCAACGAAAGTTGTGAGTAATGACACCCAGCATTACTCGGTCAAAATGTACTCATTACAGTTACTAGAGAGTCTACCTGAACTGAACCAGACCGAAACTATTGGCGTCATCTCTGAGCTGAACTTGGGTTGAAACATTAAAAGGTTATCTGTAAATGTTTGGTAACCGATTCAAATAATGGTTCACATCTGCCCAAAATTTGAGAAAAACTGGGAGAAATTTAAATTATGCTATGCGAAGCATGATGGATGTGCGCCAACAACAGTGTTGCAAAGGAACTCAAACCAAACCGACAACATTTTTGGTTCAACTAGCTACTCGTTACTTAAACGTATTAAAAGTGGTAATGCGTTACTCCCCATCTCTGCTCTGAATGGTCACTTTCCGCTATGTTTTTTCTTTTATAAAAAGGACTTGCATGCTTCAGGAAGCATAGCTATACTTGCATTACATACTTCTATTTCTTTGTCATAGGAGGTGTGTTGAGAACACTTTTGGCATAATGGTGTCACTGTGGAGGATTTTTGAGCGATCACTGGGAGAGCACCCAGAGCATGCCGAGGAGCTCGTGAAGGCCGTATGTGTTCTGCACAACTTCCTTATGACACCAGGAGCACAGGAACATCAATTTTATTGCCCATCTGGTTATGGTGACTTCGTGGATGTGCACGGAAATGTGAGGCAGGGCCAGTGGCGCGAAGAGGGGCTACAGGGTACAGCTCAGCCACTGCAGAGGACATCCTGTAGGAATTTTTCACGTGCAGCAAGTGATGTTAGAGACCTTTATAAAAGGTATTTGATCAGTGATATTGGCGCAATCAGTCGCCAGTACCAGGCTCCCGGGCTGTAGCCCTACAACACCTTTGTTGGTCTCAGAAACATTCCTGTTTGCAACAGTACTTTGGTTGAGAGATTTTACCATGCTGTGTATGATTGCACATAATATGTACAGGGTTCGACAAGCTAAACTTCGGGGATTGTAACAGAAATAAAACAAATTAGAACCGTGTCGGAAAACCAAAGTAGATGTTAGAAGACGTATTATGCCCCAAAAGTTTATCTCGATAATGCCGCTTGGTCTGTTTCTCTGCGGATAAATCGTGAATATTAAAAAATCGCTGCTGCCTAAACGGCTATACCTGCGTTTCAGCTTCTTTCCGTCAGATGGCACGTGGCGTTGCAGAGTATGATTCTGGATTCAGTTCCACTTGTTCAGATTTCGATGTCGTCTGCAATGCCGCGTTCGACCGTTTCGCCATCTGACAGAAAGGAGCTGAAATACAGGTATAGCCGACTAGGCAGCGGCGGTTTTCTAATTTTCACGATTAATCCGCAGAGGAACGAACCAAATGGCACAGTCGGCATAAAATTTTGGGGCATAATACGTGTTCTAACATTTACTTTGGCTTCCCGACACTGTTCTTATTTGTTTTATCTTCGTTAGAAACCCCAAAGTTTATCTTGACGAACCCTGTGTATGTATCTTCATTACTTGTATTGTATATTTTTCTCACGTCTGTCTGTACCAAATATGTGCATGGCATTTTTTACTCTTTCTTTGACCTGAACTATTTGTTTTAATGCTTGTGGTTGTTTATTGGACATAGTGAAGTATAAATGTCTTATTGCGAAGGGAGACAGAGCAAAGGCACAGGCGATAACACTGAACAGCCTGTCTAGTGCTGTCTCCTGTGTCATCGCTTTGTGTATCCATTCTTAATGGAGTACAATCAAGTAATCCAGCAGCATACATTGCTTACATTCTTCTTTTTATTATTCACATGTCATTTGGGGTCAGAGGCACTGCCACAGGCGACAGTGTTGGCACAATGCCAGCCTTGTACTTCAATAACATTTCTAACAAGTGCATCTCGCACGGCCCTTCAAGATGCTTTGGTATCCTTACATAGTGCTTACGAAGTGACAGCAAGAAGTGGTCCACCTCGTCTACTTTCTGCGACAGCTGCCCATCAATTTCATCAATGAGAGCATCGGCGTCTCTTCGTCTTTTCTGTGTGTGTCGTGGAGCCCGTGCTCTCCGAAAGGGGTTAGTGCCTGGGGAAAGAGTATGTGAGGATGAAGAACATTGCTGTGCTGAGGGAGCACCAGGTGTTAGTTGCAAAGGTGGGGACAAGGGGCAGCAAGGAGAATTAGGGCTTTGACTTGAAGACGTAGTGGTTAGCATAGCAGAAGAAAAAGAAGAGGCCAGTGGAGAAGAAGGAAAAGGAGACATGGATTGGAATTGGATTTAAATAAATGTATGTTTTTAACAATTGTGTCACCCTCTCATGGTCATTTTTATAAAAAGTAACTGTAATGTAACTAAGTTACTTTCTCTCAGTAACTGTAACTGTAACTAGTTACTCGACCAAGAAAGTAACTATAAGTGTAATTTAGTTACTCTTTTTGGCAGATAAACTGTAACTTAACTCAGTTGCTTTTTAGACGTAACTTACCCAAGACTGATTTGAGCAACTAATACCCAGTTTGTTGGAATAAAGAGAATATATGAATCTCAGTCCTGCTTGTTTGGCATGCTCCTGTAACAATGGGAGCTTGCATTTATGTAACAGCTCAGCAGTTGAGGTGAATCCACCATACCTGTCACTGAAAAAGCTAATTTCTGAATGTTTTCTATTTTATCAATATCTTTCGTTTCTATCTTTCCCGATAGCTTTCTTTGTATGACAATCCCATGTAATACTAGCATATTCCAGTTTACGCCAAATGACAGTTTCATATGCCATATAGTTCTAATTCAGCGTTCGCCGAGCTTACACTCTTCTCAAGGGTTCAGTGTGTTATCATATTTTCACAATCTCATTTCTAATTTCACTTTGCAATAATCTTTCGAACATTTCATCAACTGATGTGCTGGGGTTTGTCTCCACACCGCAATTTACAAGCAAAGTCATAAACAATAGCACTTCTTCTATAGCTTCTGTACAACATATACTCTTACAACATTAACGTACAACATACATGCATATGCATGCATGTATGTTAGTTGAACTCTGGGTGTTGGTTAAATAAACAAGCAGAGTTTCAAATAGCTGGACCCAGCTTGACAGACTTCTCAACGCCGGTTAACTCTGAACCTGTGATCAATTCTTTTGTAAAAACGTTCGTTGGTGACGTGATGAATGTTTCAGTGACAGTATCAGTAACTTCCTGTAATACAGCAGAGCTAAGAGTTAAATTCAAGTTAAGGGAGCGCTGATCTCGGTTCAAATGTTAATCGGTGTTGGTGAAACCTTGCCTGCTACAAGTTTCTACCGTACATACTTTCTAGGCTCCACGATGTCCCGAAGAAAGGACATCTGGTCATAATGTGGCCACGTATTGATCACTTCCTTCGCTGGGTCGCCACTTTTCCCTTTTGTGTCCCTCACGATACGGGAGTAGGAGTCGCGCAGGTTGCGCCATCGCGATTGTACTTGCTTTTCTGTAATAACATGACACTTTAGAATGCTATCAATTGGAAGGACGTGCAGTACGCCAAAATGTATTTACCTGTTGCGTCCAGTAATTCGGCCACCATTCGCCAGTTCTTGTTTTTCACGTGAATGTTCTTATACACTTTAGACCTCATGTCCTAGAGCGAGGGACGCTCCTCCACTAAAGATATTAGTTTTTCGTTGAATTCCACGCGCGTCGATTCAGCCATGTTTTTGCACAGAGCGGGCGAGGACTTCTCGTCTTCTCTACCGAGAAAGGCACACGAGACGTAGGCTCGTCATTGGCGGTTTAGCTCGTGACGTCACCGGCTCCTCACGACAACACCACGACAGGAGCCGAAATATCCAAGCAAGTCTGTCGCGATGCGACAGGTCGGAGAGGGCTGCTACGACGACCCATTTCGCAAAAATCCGTCCCAGAGTGCTTTGCACTCCGACGCGTCGCACGTCGTGTCGCGCGCTTGGTCGTACATGTGTCTGGCCCTTTAGATCGTTTTCGTTTATGTCCAACAATAGACATATCCCTGTTTGCAAACAAATGACGTCATAGTGTTCGACAGCGCCACAAATTTGGTAGAATTGAGCTACGTCCGAAGCTAGAGGTGAACAATGTCGCACCTGAAAGCCACGGTCTTGAGGGGATTACAATACGGTCCCTTAAAATGATACTCCGCAACAAAATCACCACAAAGATTGTGACATATAGCAGTAACCCTTGGTGTGTCAGCAACATACATGCGAAATATTGCGTCCCCAAAATGCACAGATTTTATTCGAACGAATTATTACGAAGTGAGCGCTTCGCCTCTGTAAAGCAGGAGGGCGCAAAAGCAACACTGCTGACGTCATCCGGCATGGAAGAATGCAAGCTTCGTAGCCTTGGAGGAAGGAAAACTAAGGAGGGAGCACGACCGTTTCTTTCCGAATCACAAAAGTGCAGTGGAAGTGACGACATATAGTACGCGTCATGAGGACGTCATATCGATCAGGTGACTGGAGGCAGCCAATCTGCGGTGAGCCTTCGCCACAACTGGGACAAACAAACTGGGGCAGCTGCCGGCGTGAATGGTGGTTTCTGGCGCCCGGCGAGATGCTAGCAATAAGAGATAGATATGAGATACTAGCAGTTAAGATTACTAAACCGACGCACAAGTGATACGGTAAAGTTCGTAGCATTGTCGCCGCACGTTGAAAACTTTCAGGGAAACAATTATGCTGAAAATTTTACTGGAGAAAGCAATCACGAGCTGCGCGGAACGGATATGAAATCCGACGATGTTCTTGTTAGCGTTACCTATTCAGTGCCGTTGAATTTGGCTCCATAACGTAGTATGGTTTCATTGTCTGTACCACGGTACTGAGAGTAACCTGCTGGATGCAACCGGGAAAGTACAGAACGCACGGGTGGTTATGCTGCATGTCGGCGCTGTACGCAAGTAGCTGAGAAAAATCAGTTTTTCTACTTGTGTTATTCATGAATATAACCTTCCTTATCTTGCTACCATTTATTTGTCTCCTGTGATTAATATATATATATATATATATACGGAATTGAAAAAAAGGTAGCACCACTGGCCACCTGTATGCACTGTACCACACACTCACCCCATCCATATGAGTTTTCAAATGCAATGTGTCGTGTCCCATCTCCGGACGATTTACTGGGGAGGACAGCTCCTTTTGCAAGTGTTTTCTAGGCATTGCACATGTGGGTGCAATACAATAGTATACTGAGAACTCTTGTGCTTGTCTTCGTGTCCCGTGTCTCTCGGTTATTCGTTCCTTCATCACAATAGTATACGCATGTGCATACATCGGACACTTAATGTTTTCTTGTTTCATGAGGCACAGAAATAGGAGGCAAGTTAGCTGGTGCGAATGCGATGAGGGAAACATCTTGAGTTTGAGAAGCAAGCACAGGGACACGGATGAAGGGGAACATGGAAAAATACCAAGAAGCAGATGAGACAGACTCAAAACCAGCAAGTAGTCTGCCTCGGCTGCTCCTTTGTATTTTTCCGTGTTCCCCATAACCCATGTCCCTGTGCTTATTTCTAAATCTCAAGGAGATGTTTCCCTCATCACATGTTTATGGCTTGTGCAGATGCATGACATAAGTTATATACATAATCACTATACATTTGTCTCAGAGCACAGATAAAACAAAAAACAAACAAACAAAAGGGGTTGGGGCCGAAGCCATGCAAGATCACTGTTACAAGGCAGCTGTCTCCACAATCTCAACAACTATGCAACGTGGCAACATGTTCACTTATTCGAAATAGCTGCAAAGTCCTAATTTACTGACCTTTAAACTGAGTCAGCTTTGTAAACATCTGCCTCACTCTTTTTACATGAAGTTTTTGTGTTGTATCCTTGCTAATGTGATGCAGCCTTATGTCAATGTACTTCTCTGCTACGCACTTCACGAGATTGACATAATGATTGTCTAAAGGACTTTGATCGAACATGTGATCACGGAGCAAGGGAAAAAGGCTCCAGTCGAGGAATTTGTGGAGCACTTCGGAAGTCATTGGTGCAAGGATGTTCTTGGCCGTGAGTCTATTTTCTGCACTGGCAATCCGGACAACTTGTTCTGATTTCTGTACAATTTTGATTACACTTTCAGATGGATAGAGCAGCCCTCCTCTGCTCTTTCGATATATAAGAGCATATGTTGGTTCCTCAGAAGGTGATGCAGTTAGTGCATTTATGCACATTTCACACAGCAGGGACTTCTGAAGTTTGCGCACAACAAATCCTGCTATGTATGTAACTATCATTCCCCCGCATTCTGAAATGTGCCCAGGATCAGGACAGTAATCGTGGTCGTCATCAAAACCCAAGTTTTCTTCACAGCTTGGCAGCAGTTGCCTTCGATCGCTTGTCCCGTTCAAGACCTCTTCAGAATGTGCGGCTCTTGCACTGCTCACATGGAGTATCGCAATGTGCTCCTGTGGCAAGCAGTTGCCAGTGGTGATGTCTCTGACTTCGTTTTGCACAATCAGTCGCTTGAATGCTGCGGCGAACTGTTGGGCACTAGGATTGTCGTTGCACCGTCCATGGGATCTGATAGCACCAAAGAAAAGTTCGAGATGATCTTGGCTCACCTTATGAGATGGTATGTACATCAGGACCTTTTTCTTCACAACCAGTTCATCATAGAGAATAAGTAGGCTTTTCATTGCAATTTTGAAGCCCAAGAATCCAGTCTTCCGATTGGTCTTCAGTAGTGGGATGCCATTTGGATGTTCTCTCAGGCTGGACAGGTAAGTGTCTGCAATGTTGAATAGGAACTGAACGGAAGAGATGTTAGCTGAATACAGTGGCTTTTTCCAGTGCTTCTGATACATACTTCTTGAGTTTAGGACGTCAAAAATATTATTAATGATTCGGAGAAATTGTTCTGTGTCTTGACTTTCTTCAAATCCATACATCCCTTGTGTGCGACATTCTGCAATGGCATCCGCAACAGACATACTTAGAACTTGAGCTGCCAAACTGACTTTCATTGGTTGTCTTCGCCAATCGATATGTGAGCTGCGGAGACGGTTAGCAAGGTGCAGTCCCTCTTTCTGTTGCAGACTGTGCAGCTTTTCGACGAAATTCCACTTTATAGCATTCCCGTCTGGACTCATTATGATCATCTTGTCACACAGCGCATTTCTCACGAGCTTCAGCATATGACAAGGATCCGTGAAAACGACAACAACTTCACCTGTTTCAGGGTGCTGGAAACTTGTCTTCAAATTTTTGGGGTCACTGAAGTTGCACCCAAGCTGTCTAAACATTGCGAAGTTTGACGGTGCCCCATCACAAGTTAAGGAGACAACAGTCGCTCCCACTTCATGGGCAAGGACAAGACTGCGTTGTACTAGGTCAGCCCTTTGTTCACCGCAGAGTCCATCAACAAGAAAATAGCAACGGGACCTTCCACCTTCCATTAATAGCCACTGCCATTATCACGAATGCTGCCTTAGCCATTGGCAAGCAATCGCCATCTGTTCCAGTGCCCATGTCAACATAGCCTTGGAATTGTTTGCCGCCCCATTGGAGCTGCTGTCTGATTGAAATTTCATCCACCATGAGACTGCATAATGTTGGAAAGCCTGACTTGCTATTCTCTGTTGCTTTCATTTTCAATGCATTCAGAGCTTCTTTTGAGAACCCTGGCCTGCCATCAACTGATTGGTACCATTTGCTCAGTGTTTTTGGATGAGGCAGGCAGGTGTCGAATACACTCCGTACATAGTTATAGGCTGAGGTGAATAAAAATGTAAAGTCAATGCAAATGCTCGCAGCTGAGGTGACTACTGTGTGGGGAGGGGATTTCCTGTGCGTTTTGCAACCTGTCTTTTCAATAATTCTTGATTTGTAGCACCAAAGCTCTCCAAAACTGCAACATTCTCCTCAAGCAGGATCTTCTGTCTTGTTAAATCCTTAATCACACCTTTCAGCCCCGCATTTCTTTTCTTTAAACGTCGATTTGCCTGTTGAAGTCTCTTTATCTGTTTGCTGCCTTTGGTATGTTGGGACGTATACCACTTGACCCGTTCTCTTAAGAAGGCTTTCTCTGGAGTATCAGCTGTGGATTTTGCCTAAAACAGATCCATATACAACAAAAATTTTGGTGATGTACATTTTTCCATTTTCTGACTTGGTATGTCCTTGTTAGAATCTTGTGAGGATGGGAAGGTTTTATCCTACAGCACACTTTGCCATCTGTGCACAGGACCCGTAAACTCTCAAACCGGCATATATGTGGTGCATGTATACATGGTGTCTACTAAACCCCTCCTTACTGTTTTCTATCATTTTAATAGAACTGTCAGGACTACTTGAAATGACCACGAGTGGGAAGGAAATTTACTTTCTCGTAAATGTTATATCCTTGTCTTCGAAATGATGTTGGGCCATGCCTCGTGAATATGTATACACACCAGTATGTGGTCTGTAAATGCCTGCTTCTGGTACTGCTTTTTGGTCTTAATTTAATTCAGGCAGATCACATACTCACAATGCTTTCTAGTCCCCACAGTACTCCAGTTTACGAACTGCAGATACATGAATCACAAATCCGTTTACAGGGCTTGCGCAAACCACATTGTTGTACCTGATGTCGTCACAGGAATAAATGGGACGTTTCCTATCATTTATTCATTGAGAACGTGTCGTGTCGTCTTTTTTCTGTTCAGTGTCTCAGGTTTTATCGTCGTTTTACATTGTGCCAGCTCCCCTGCACCCTTGCACTTCGTTTCTTTTCAGTGTTCAGACCTCTTGCACGTCATGACAAATATTGACGAAGGGAGACTGTTCTTGCAGTCCTGACGGTTTCAGTGTAATATTTTTTTCCCAATAATTAGAAACACCTCACAGATAAAATTACTGCACATATTACTACCATTCTCCCCAACAATTCCAGGTTCAGGAGGTTGGTCATCCTGGTATAGTATAGCTGATATGTGCCTTCAGACTACTGTTACAGGCTTATAGTTATATATAAAGAAAATGGGGTTCACATTTAGCCTGCAGTACGCCGTCTATAATATTTTAGACAACAATTATACTAGAGAACTTTCCATTCTACTGCAAACTTACCCCCTGTTGTAATTTGCTGTCATGATTCCTATTTAGAACAATAGCTAATTTACATAAGAACAGAAAGGACATGTAAATATAACTATTTTGCTGTCATGATTCCTATTTAGAACAATAGCTAATTTGCAATATGAACAGAAGGGACATGTAAATATAACTATTTTGCTAAAAAACATGTTCATCTTCTGTAAGGTGCATAATCTCAGGGTAAATAGTCACACATGCTTGATTTCAGAAAAATTCATTTGTTTATTGATTCACATAGAGGAGTACATTGTGCAGAACAGAGTCAGTAGATGTTAGTAAAATCATCATTGAATCATCAGTCACAAGTGTTTAGTATACATTTTATTTCGAGCAGTGAGGTTAAAATGCATGCACATTCTGCCATGTGAGAAGAGAATCAGTATGGATAGATTTAAATGCAGATGCGGCTATATGCACCTGCTCTGTAACCTAAAATTACACACCATGCAAGACAGAAGGATCCGGGGCTTTTGCCGAACGACGAATGACTGCGTAATGCTAGCAGCTGTGTGTCTGCAGCACCTACACACGGGACTGAGCTTACCCATAACTTTTGCGCACTTGTAGAAGGGCCAGGGAGGGAAGTAAATCTTTCCTCTTCAACCTAAATAGGTAAAAACATTTAGAATATCATTATTTGTGTCACAAGTGTTTGCATTGGAATGCTGTTTCCTTTTGGAGCCCTGTTATGCCAATATGCTTGCAAGAAACTGACAGCTAGGGGTTGTGAACATAGAATTCACCATTCATACCTGACTTGCATGGTTTCCAGAACCAGAGGATGAGTCTTCCTCGAGTGCAGATCCACTTGTGCCCTAGAGTTACCATTTGCTCAAATAAATTGTAATGTGTAAAATTTGCATGAAATTTGCATGTGGTGCCCTTTCAGAAAGCCACATGTACTCTGAGAACTCTACTTGGGACCCCATTACGACAGCACTCAACAGTAAACTTCAAATGTGGGAGCGTAAGGGCTACTATATTCTGTGGTTTCCAAGGGCACTTACGTCACATTACATGAAAGAGCATATATGCACAACTAGGTCATCATGGCATAGGGAGGTGATGATACCCCAAGTGAAGTTAAGGGGAGCTCTACACTGTTTTCCTTTGTCAGAGCAGAAGTACTATGTACCTCTCGTGGTCCTTCAGCTTCCTCAGTGTCCACGCTGACAAGAGGGTCCCACAGGAGTTCAGAAACGTGCTACATTTTCATAAAAACATTTACGTAAAATTTCACCAATCCAAGCTAAATGTTGTCTGGCATTATACCTGTTCCTTTTCCTCCATGTATTCTTGTGATAGCACGGGGGATTCCTGCAACAGGAGCATGACATGATGTAGAATTTACTTCATTTATTTTAAGTATATAGGCAAAACATCGAGCTCTACAACTGTTAACTTTTATGTCAGAGGCAGTGAACAAAGGAGAACCCAGAGAAGCACATTGGCACTAATATTTTATTCTGCGCTTTATGGCCTGCTTGGTGGGGTGCGCAGTGCATATAAATAGCTGCAATGCGTCTCTACACTGACTTAGCTTAAGTCACTGCATCTGGTCTGCAACAGGTCTCATTAGCAGTTGTGGAAATATTTAACACGCTGCGGAAACAATTACTTAAGGCATATTTCTTTTACCTGTTGAACTTGCTCCACAGAGGGTGCACCTCCCATCACAGAACTAGAACTCTCCTGTAAAGTGTGGAGAAGAAAGTCAGCCTGCATATTGCAATATGGATGTAAATGAAGATTTACATATTTCATTTCTGTTGAGCAAGTGCAATAGAATACCTTGGTAAACTGAACACAAAATTAAATTGACAGCCTATTGAGTAGCACATAAGCTGGATAATATATTACCGCCTGCATGTCAACCAGAGAGTCACAGGGAATTGGTGACGTGCCCTAGAATGTGAGGAATGCAGATACATAAGGCACATCAGTTCACTCCTCTCCAAAAGCTGCTGTATGTATTCATTTCACCTTTTGTGTCACGAGGTTCATCAGTGATGGTGGAGCCACTACCTGCAAAATTAATTCAGCATAGCAGCTAAAATTTCTTTAGAGCATGTAACTCAATACATTAAAAAAAATTCAGGACGTGTTTGTGCACTTAGATTGCACCTTAATGTATAATATGAAGCATGTACCCAGGGCCGGCATCTACCTTTCACTTCCAGGGGGACAAGTGGGATATTTATTCCCCCCTGCATTCGTGTTGCCCAAACTCTGTCTTTTAGGCAGCCCTTTCCACGTACTCGAAGGGGGAGGGGGACAGTTGCGCCCCCCCCCCCCAGTAGACGCTGGCCCTGCACGTACCGATAGCTGTGAACTAACTATGCGTACTTAGTGTCTTGTGTTTGGAGGAACCCCTTTCTACCCCTTCTCCCTTTTGCATCATTGTCACTTACGTTAAAGCTCTGAAACTCAGGGCGATGACCAATATAGGTACAGACCAAAGGTAGTCCTGAATTACAGGCACTGGAGAACACTGTACATTCAGCATGGCCGTTGTGTGTCTTGTGTTCATAAAATACCTGAGAAGCTCCCTCTGTTTCATTTTCTTCCTGATATCACATGAGATTACACTGTGTTACAGTTAATGGAATAAGACCCAACTCTACACCACATTTTTCAATATAGAGTTCGACAACTTTGTTAACTGTTCTGCACATGTTGAGAATATTTCGTACCATATTCAAGTGCAATATCGCATGGTAAGCAGGAATGACGCAATGTGCACATTTTGGTGAACTTTGTACGGCAATTGTGAGTGTGCCTTTATGGTCTGTTAGGAAGATGAAATATACATTCTTGTGGCAGAAGATCAGGAACACAACTTTTTTTTGTTACTGGATTGTCACTTTAACCAAGTGTATACCTATGTACCTAGTATCTACACTCATATACCCCCACATGTGGTATATTAATTTACAATTGTGTTACCTGGCTCATTTGGTACACCAGCTCAACAGGGAGGTGTTCCGTGGAAGGACTGCAACTATCCTGTGAAAAGCACTATGTTAGCTTGCATAAAAAAGTAAGCGCTTGACTCAGCGCTCTATGCGTTCCTTGCCATGTGCCCAACTGTCATCGCTGTATTCATTTTGGGGATAGAGAGTTAGCCAGCTATGAATACGCATGACTTGAACTACAAAACAAGTCTAGGAGAAACTATAAAAAGTGATGCATTACCACTTCCATTTCCATAGTGGTGAGAGGGTCCCACAGCAGCTCAAAGCTAGTCTGGAATTTGAAAACACCTATGAGCCCACAAGATGCACTATTCAGATTACTATGCAATTGCATCACTAGGGGCCTGCCGTACACACTGGGTGATGTGACGGAAGGGGGTGATGTGCTGGAGCAGTATTACACTTTCTGTACAGTAACATATATTTTTATGTATTGCAGACCATGCTACTGTGTACAGTGTATCACATATGGAAAAAGATTCATTATGGGAGAGGGGGGTGACATGCAGCCTATAGTGATGCCGCTGCTGCTATTGTACCTCTATGGCTCGCCCCTGTGTTTGCAGTGGTGTTGCGAATGATGTAGAAGCAACCTGAAAAATTAAAGCCCACATGAATGAGGCCTTACACGTCCTACAGCTTCAATGTGCATAAGTCCACGGTGGCACAGTTGCACGTGACAGCTCCCCATACCTCTTCTACATGGGGCACTTGTGAAATGTGTGACAGGGTGCTGTCTTCAGTAGGGATGTCCTGTGGAGCATATGGAACCAGTTATTCCAACAGTTATCATATGATAAACATGGGTCTTTCTCACTCGGTTTCTAGCTATAAGCTGTTATGTGAAAAACAAGCATACAGGGTGTCCCAGAACTATGTCATTGTATTCTAATTAAAAAACTACGCCACCTAGAATCATGAGGTCAACGGCATTCGTTCTTACTAGGTTTTTGTCACCTCCTTACGTGCATGTCATGTATCCTATAAGTTTTATTATGTAAATTTTTGTGAAGGTTAACTCTGAAGTTTGCCAAGTAAAGGACACTTTTTTACCCCGAAGTGCGTGCTGAATTTACTCTAATTCATGATAATTGGCAGTGATATTCAAGATCTATCCTATCGGAAAAAATAGCCGAACATCACTCTTCTCGGGGTGCTTGAGCATAACGCACGAGGACTTTTTCAGCGCAGTCGCTGTTCGACGGAAGGAGGTGGGAAACCCAGCCCACAGAGTGATAGTAGAAAAAGTGACAGCTCCTGAAATTGGAAGAGGGAAGGCATGCATGGTCCCCAGCCGAAGTCGGACACGATAAGCTATGTCTGTGTTATCTCTCTCTGCCATGCCGACGTGGGCTGGGTTTCCAACCTCCTTTTGTCGGACTGACAAAGATTTTGGTGAAAATTTCGTCGCACGCTATCCTGTGCGAGCTCCGTAGAGCATGATTTTTGGCTATTTCTTCCAATGCGATAGCTCCTTAATATTCCTGTAAATTTTCATGAATTTGAGTAAATTCAGCACTCTCTTCACATTGGTGGGGTAAGTGATCTTTACTTGGCAAGTTTCAGAGTTCAGATCCCAAAACTTTACATAGTTAAGCTTAGGACACATGATATGCACAGCAGGAGGTGGCAAGAACCCAGTAAGAACAAATGCTGCTGGCCGCATGATTCTAGGTGGCGTAGGTTTTTTAAATTAAAATTCAATGACACGTTTTCTGGGACATCCTGTATCTTCTTTCTGCTATACACTACAATACAAGATAAGCATAACTATCTCACCATTGTGCCTTCCACTGTAGCTTCAGCCCCACTTGTGGTTCCAGCATGCTAAAGAAAATAGAGGACATCTGTTAGTTTGAAATATTTCCTGAAGTATCCAGAGCGCTGTACCTTGCGAAAATAGAGATAAATGATTTTCTTTCTTCCTGTACCACTGAGCGTAAAGTACGATATATTTATATCACGTGCGACATGCAACCAGCGTGATAACTAACAAGCAGTCAAGCTAGACTACCCATTTGACGATGAAAGCATTAAAAGTATCACGTGCGCGCTCTGCGTCGTTTATGTCGTCCTACCTCATGTTGTGGGAAAAATCTGGGAACTGCACATGGACGAAGTCGGACGAGAGACTGCGTTTGGACGAAGTCGTCTGGGTGAAAGTGCTTCGAGCAAACCCGGCTCCACTCTGGCGGCACCCAGTTCACGTCTTTCCCCAAGGCCTCGATCCATTTTGCTCTTAGCTGTGGGTTTTTTTGGAAACCTACACAGTGACGAAAGCAATAATCAGCCGTAACTTAAAGTCCAGTATTTCTGACTAACAACTTCCAGTTTCCTTGCATATGAATTGATCATATACTCACGAATGGAATGAAACTCCAGGCTCTTTGCGAAGAGAGCGCGATCTGCAGCGTTGCACGCAGCAGGTAGGCATCTCATACACGCTGAAGAATGTAAATGAAGTTTCAAGTGCAACTGCAACAAACACACGCAATTCAAGATCCTTGAAACGCACGATCGCAAACCAAAACTCGCACTCACAGCTCCTCTGACAGCTGCGGAGAGCTGGGAGAGGAGGATTGTTTGTCCCAGTTGCTTCTCCTCACCCAAACTTCCGGAATCGCGCAAAATGACGTCACACTCCCTCCTTATTTTCCTTCCTCCATGTTCGTAGCAGACGACAATGCTGGGTGACGTCACAGTATCTTTTTCCGGGCGAACGGCTGTGCACTTTGCATTTTAGTTTCGGTTTGGTGTTCTCATCATTTACGAATTAATTACTAGCACAAAATGAATTTGAATGTTGTATTCGGTATCAAGGGAGCGGTCCGTGTTTCGTATGATGCTCACCTAATTTTTTTCGAATCCTTGCGAAGTCTCCCTTTAAAGGGACGCGACCCTCGGTCCTGCTTTTCTTTCAATGGGAGGCAGCGAATAAGTGCCCGTTCGTTGAACCCATCCCTCTCTTTCCGATTTGTTTCGGTTTCAGTCTGTCTACCAACATCATGATGACGTTTCTCTGGTAGAGGTCTATTCGAACGCTTTGCATCTTACTCCCTGTGGGCGCACATTGGTTCAGCTTCATTTAAATGGTAGCGGTTCCTTACTTCCTGAATAAAATACTGTCATTGATTGAATATCACGTTTTATGGTAAAAAATGCCATGAAGGAAACGGTGAGAAAGCAAGAAATTATGTGGACGTGAGTGAAAAGCGAGTTAAAAGTAACTTGGAACTTAACTTAAGATACTTTGGCAAAGTTCCCTGAGAAAGGAACGAGTTCCTCTGAAAGTTACCACTGCGCAAAAGTACTGAGCTAAGTTACAAGTTACCAAAAAAATGAACTTAGTTATAACGAGTTACTTGTAACGAGTTACCTCGAACTCTGATGGCCATGTATTTAGTTTTCCTTCAGTTGACAATTGAACCCCTGTATGCAAGAAGGGGATAAGTCGAAAAATCCCAAACCGAGAAAACTGGAAGTGAGTATTTGGTAAAGTAATTGCAGCCGGGTTTCCTCGACTAATGCAACGGAAAATGTGTAACATATATGTTTGTGTTTTTGGGTCTGTGACTTAACATAAATTGTCAGTGAGCGTGACACATCATTTTTCAATGTAACACCGCATGCACACAGGATTATCGCGCAAATACAAGCAGCTTTCACAAGTCGGACTTCGATTGCTAAAGAACCAGCTAGGGTGAAGTCACCTGTGCGGTAGCAGAGCAGTCTGGGTCGAGCGTATCGTGCTGCTAAACGAGCACAATCTTGAAAATAATGTCGTAGGTGACCAGCATAGTATGACTCCAGCAAACCAAAATCCACACCTGCGATGAACCCCGAACCACGCATTGGGGCGATGCGTTCGTTCCCCGGATGAATGCCCATCCCCGAAAAAACTCCGAAAAACGCACAACTTGGCCACCCGAGTAACATTCCTGCAAGCTCCCGCGGATCACCCGAGCGATCAAGCCGCGATGATACTGCGTGCGTCTTTTGAGGTATTGCAGTGAAGCATGCATGCAGCCCAGAGATCGCTGTAGCCCCTCCTCCCGCTACCCGCCCAGTGCCGGGACTCAGAATGGCGAAGAGCACTGAAACTACTGCTTTCGAATATAAGTAAAACATTTATTTCCTAAACACAAATGGCCTTGTACACAACACATACTACAAACGAGAGTACATAAACACTCTGTTGGAAGAACCTCTGAAGCACAGTGGAGGTGCAAAGTTCTACCTATTCTCGCTTCACAAACACATCCCCAAACTTCTCTCATCTCTCTCGGAAGAGAAAATAATAAATGGGTGGGTTGAACAGCAAACTGAGAAATGTTTGTATACAGGGTGTCCCAGCTAATGTGAACCACGGTTTTAAAACAGGTGAAGCTTCTATGCGAACTGCAGCCGCTCAACCTTGCTAACAGCGTGATCTGCCTACCCGTTTTTTCCCTCAATGCTGCTAATAAATAACTTAGGGATAACAAAGGAAACTTTTTCACTTATTATATAGGGTCGATGTGTCAACCAGAAGGTTTAGACTGTGTTGAGAAACACCTACCCCGTGTCTCAGTCAAAGTACAGCTTTTTTGTTTTTTCAAGGAAAATGCACCGCGTTACAACATGGAAATCCACAGCAAAGGTGGACATTTTCTCACATACACATGGACGCTATTCTGTCGAAAAGCACAAAGCTCGCTGAAACAGTTTTTCACTTCTGATAGTATTTCGTATTGTGGTAATTTCACTATCTTTTTGCTGCGAACCTCGTCTACGCAAGGCACGCATTGCAGCAAACACATGGGATGTGTATTATTCGAGATAGTACAAATTACTCATGCTTAATTTGTCTCAAGGAAAAGATACATGTGAACAAAGCATACTACTTTTCGAACATTCAACAACTGTTTTTGATATACAGTCGACCCTCGTTTATCCGGACGGTGCCGTTCCCGGCGAAATCGTCCGGATAGCGGGGCATCCGGATAAATGAAACGACCGAATAGAAACGTCCTACAGAGCAAGGTTTAATTAAAACACAGAAATCTCGTCAATGACAGCTGTTACATAGTAGTGTAGGCACTCGATTCCTGCAAACTTTTGCTAATTGCATAGAGTTGAGCCACGCTGTTGCGCTGCTCGAAGAATGTCAGTGCGGACGCAAAGTGTCAATGTCGGAGCCTTGTTTCTCACTGGCGTCATCGGCACTGTCTTGCTGCACATCATCGGAGGCAACAGCAGCAATCACACCGTCATCAGTCATAGCTGCACACGCGTCATCATCCTTATCATCGTCAACGTAGTCAGAAACCGCAGCATCATCTACGGCAGTCGCAGTGAGCCTCTGCATCAGGGATCGCAGCTCAGCTAGGGGAATGTCTTCATCGGCCAACGGGCCGTAAGCAGCAGGCCCTCGGGTTGGAGTTTTCCCCTCTAGAACCGGACAGGTGCTCGAGATATTTCCAAATGACTCGACTGGTCAACGTGACCCAACGCACACAAATAGAAAAGGGGGTCATCGTGCACGGTTGTCTCCCCTACGGAGGAATGTAGGTCCTTGACGTGTGACGGGAATAACCCCAACACAGCGAAAAGGGTGACGAAGCGGGGTCAGCGTCTCTTCTTACTCACGGTAGTCCGGATAACTGAAGCTGGATTACAAGAATTTTCGACTTTCGTTCCCTGGAATTCTTGTCCGAGTCCGGAAGCTGAAGTCCGGATAAACGAGAACAAAATACATGGAGGAAAATCCGTTCCCGTGCCTTTTGTCCGGATAGCGCGGGATCCGGATAAATGAAGTCCGGATAAACGGGGGTCGACTGTACAACACTTATCGCCTTGTCTTGTTACATTCCTCGTTCCATCATATGTAGCTGAGACATACTGTATACTACAAAAGTTTTCGATTTTTCCCTCGCATAATAGAGTTTCAAGGAACAACGTTTCAAGTCAGATCACAAGGAAATATTGTGTACAGTACTTCAATTGGATAAACTATGGTCCAGAAAATATCACAGTATAACTCCCCTCTGCACTTTTGGCAAGCAGATCTACTCGGCTGCGAAAAAGTATCGCATTGCGACTCGCCGGCATAAATGTTCTTTTCAATAGAGACCTATAGCAAAGAAAAAAAATTGTGCTCCAGTGGATGTAGTACTCAAGAACAAGAACTTTATTACCTGCAATTACTTTGCACTGTGTTAATAACCACTTTATTATTACAAATTTATTATTACTGTAGTACTCAAGGAAGTATTACATACCACTGCGGACATTAAACTCCACGAGAGAAAACAGGATTACAGGAGGCAAATAATCCGTCCACAAACTTATACAATGGATTAACCTTCGAGCGGGCAACATTCTAGTCGTTTGAGCATGCATGAGAACATGACAAGACAGTTTCACGGCTGCAAATGAATTATTTGAGTGTTATAAGCACTTTAGTATGCAGAGCAAAGCACATACCAATGACAATCTTGCCCCAGATTGAGGGCGCTGAAGTTCTATTTTTTTTCCTTTACGACCCTTGTAACTGAAGTTCTGTGCCACATCATTTTCCATCAGTTGACACAGGATCAGTCTAGTGGTGTCACTTTCGTCACTGCCCCCGCATCTCAGAAGAACGTGCTCTTGCAACATTAAGAAAAGCCATGAGCTACTCAACTGACGAAAACAGAACTTTACGCACAACCTTATCCCAAATACATGTAGACGATGCACCTGAAGTATGCGTGGGATTGTGCAGAACGTACCAATTATAGCCCTTGTGATGGTAAGAGACATCGAATCGCAGAAGCTCTTGACAATATTCGAATGGCTCCCTCAAGATGTCATTTTCTGCACGTCCTTCTGTTGGTGCCGTTGTTTACTTGGCTAATATGAGGCCAAGCCGCGCGGTGTGGTGCTCCTGAATAAGCTTCAGGGTATGCACCATTCTGAGCACTTGAGCTGTAAAGGCTAAAGTAAATGATATAAATTGCTTTGTGGCCTTTTGCTGGAAGCAAAGAAGCAAAGTGGAGGTATTTACTTCCGATGTGGGGAGATCTCCTGAGACCTCGAGCTCGAGTCGTAGCTCGAGAAGCACCTGTTAACACCGGAAGACCTAGAAGAAGAAACAACGTACAAAAGTAGCAATCCGCCACAAAATACAAAATCAAGGAAACCGTTGAAAGCTACATACCTGTGACCGATGTGCCAAGCACCTGCTCCGCTGACTTGCGCAAGACGTTGGCATCTAAACAGGAGATGACATTTTTTACTTCAAACCACATGATTGTTTCATGAGTACAGAGTGTTAGAAATGTGTGTTGTAGATCTGGAAATATGTGCAACATGAACGGAATGAAAAAGAAGAAAAATGGAGATGTACGCACTCGTTAAGAGCACCAGCTACTCACGCACAATATCTGGAAGAAAGAAAAGGAAAGAAATTAATGACAGAGGGAATCGTACGCTAGGTATAGTACGCGTACCTCTTTTTTTCTTTTTTCTTATGATGCTGACTACGGAATTATGATATGCAATGCACTTCTAACCTACAGGAAACTGTTCCTACCATGTGCAGGATATACACTGCAGCACTACGGGGGAGAGGCCGCTCATCTTGTTGATTTCTGCTTGGGATAGGCACAGCTGAAACGGTTTGCTTTGCAGTTAGTTCACCAAACAACAGTCAACGCATCACAATATCGTTTGGGAGCATCTGCATAGGCATACCATACTGTGAAGCTTGTGCATCTGGTTGCCTTATTGGCTGGGACTGAGACAGCTCGGCTGACTGCCTCACTGGCTGGAGTAGACGCTCATCCATTTCCCTCGTCTGCCACTGCATCGTTGTATACTTGGTGGACTGTGTGGGACTCTGTGTGACAATGTCGAAAGCCATATGAAGCACATAAAGTGTCTGTCATCCAGCGGTTCTGAAATGTGGGTTGGATTGTTTTACCGACCATGCTGAAAGCATGTTCAAACGCGGTTTGTATGGCTAGAAATACATAATTCTGCGTACCCCGGTGGGAAATTTAGGGTCCCGATGCCCAGCTTCATTCACTGCATGATAATGCCTTAATTTTACCAGCGTTAAAGTACAACGCGTTTATTGTAAGGCCACGAAACAGTGGAATGAATCACACGGTGAGAATAAGGTTGCGACATAGGTGGAGGCGTACTCCACATCCTGGATTGGTCTGCGCTTTTCGATGCTGCACCAGAGACAGCGTGACAGCATTTCTCCTATTTTCAACAAGGAGTGATCGTGTTCTGTAACAGTGTCTCACTTGACATACAAGGGCCAGGTCTTTCAGTGCGGGGAACCAGTCATGCTGCCGAAGTTTGCGTGACATAATTTTCTACAAAGAACAGTGTACTGACTCAACGCTTCCCAAATTGTGGTAATGAAGATCACATTACTTTACCTTGAACGTTGCTTAAGTCCATGTATGTCAGTGGAGAGCATCCTTGAGAATTGCAATCTAACTGAAGATCTGTCATCGGCACTTTGCGATCGGTAACGCATGTTCCGTCCAAGCGTTGCTCAAATGAGCTGAGCGGTATCTGAACCTCGCTGGTGTAACACATGTATTTCTCCTTCTGTATCTTCATCGAAAGCGTCTTGATAAATGTCCGTGACATGCGAACCGCTTGTTTGAGGACTGCGGGACAGGAATGCGCCGTGTTCCAAGAGCATTGGACCGCGGTTACTCGTATCACCATGCCCTGACTGAGGGTACAGGCTACGCTCGTTGCCGTCACATTGTTAGTTTCGCCGCTGTAGCTTACGGAACGTATTGCTTGCAAGCACACTGACGTTTCGTCTAAGTGTGCGTGATGGCATCCACATTTTTTGGCACCTACAATGTCACCACAATTTTATGGTGCGTACAATCCCGTTCCAGAGTGGTGTCTTTTCTCCCAGCTACACTCACAAGCAGCCAAACAAGTGAACATTTGCCGCTGGTAGCCATCTTAGCTGCGCACAGTGGGAAATGATGGACTTCCGAAACTCGCTCACAATTGTAACATCACACCACAACACCTCCAGCCTGCAACCCGGACGGGCCTTGCTAACGGTTTGAACGTTTGAACCTCGCTCCCACTGGTCGCCTGAAGCAGCGCAAGTCGCGTATCTTTATTAATACCACAAAATACTGGATATCGCTATGCAAAAACATGAAGAATGAAATTGATAAATTTTACATCGTGTTCGGTAACGATCATATTAAGGGTTACGTAGTAACGTTACGAAATGCAACCGCAGTTGCGTACCGCGCAAGCGCAGTTGGAGGCACGGACCATTCGCGGCGTCTGCATTCTCGCAGGCAGCTGTCACAGCGATGAATACGGTACGATTTCTCATTGCTCGCTCCCGGAGATCTGGGGGACGTCGCATGGATCAAGTCATCCCGATGAGGCCGTGAGATGAAAACGGGATGATCTGGAATCATGTGTGTTTGCCTCATGTTTTTTTTTTTCTTTTTTTTTTATTACAACGCTCAGTGTCACTGCCGGCACAGTCGTGTTAGTTAAGAACAACGTGTTTTTCGAGTGGAAGCCGCAGTTCATTCCGCATCGTATAACAAAATCTAAGCTATCATTTGTATACGTGTGTAGAATAGGGGCAAGATCTGACTGCCCATCATGTTGACACACATACATTTCTCGTTTCTTACCCACCTAGCTGTAACAGGTCAATAAATTGCAATACGGTCCTAAATTTTCTATGGCAGGTACATGCTGCTATGTGGATGTCATTGCAACAAAAATACACGAAAGGGGATTGCATTGCATGCATGGATTGCTTATTGCATACAGAAGTTCAATTACTTTGTATAGATCCATAACTTAAAAACCCGAGACCGGGAGACAAAAAACGACAAACGTCGTTTGTTATATGGATATAAGTTATGGATCTATACCACCAGCTTGTTTGCTACTTCTCTATCCTCTCGGTACTGTGTATGTATTTTTGTCATTTTCTTTGGGGACTGTGTTGCACGATTTGCCCTAAACATACCCGATCATCGTGATCATTTTGTGACCTTAGTATCAATAAAGTATCCTTGATCGAAGACAATTTGTCTCATTTTCTTATGTTTTTGCCATTTTTATCTGCGTCTCTTCCTTTCTACTTAATCTGCATATCAATATTCTTTGGTTATGAACACTTCACTTTTTGTAACTAGTTGGAAGGAGAAGTGGTCACAAGATAAGGGTATTTCGAAGCTGTCGGGATCCGGGGTTCAAGAGCAGTGGCAATCATAAGGCCGAAAATCATGAAACCGAACTATATCAGAAAGCTGGAAAGTCTGAAGACAGAACTATCGAAAAACCGAACAAAGAGGAGCCCTATAAGATGTGAAAATCATTAAAAATTGCAATTACTACATAAAGTATAGTTTCACTAAGTCGATGTTATATGTGAATTGCTGTAGCAAATGAATCATAAAAAAAAAGAAGGAAAAAAAAGGAACAGAAATCACGGGACCTGCGGTGCTGGATATACGTATATAAACTCAATAAACTGCAAATAATATTTTGAACATCTCTGAAAGAAATTCTAGAAAAATCTTGGGGGCGACACATGATTCACATTTACCACCTGCACCCTACACTAGTGTCTGTTTTCCCACGGTGGTGGATCCTCGGAAAAACCCGTTAATGTCTTTGGAAGACCTGCGTTGTGCATGAGCTATGGTGCTTTTGCGCAGATATGTGACAGCGTTACGTTTCTCATCCTCGTTGTTTAGTTTCGAAAGCGATAGCCCTATCTACCAGGATCTCAAACACGCGGCCTCTTGGTCAGCCAAAGAGAACGAAGCTACACTCTCGGAAAATTTAAAGACGAATTAGGAGTACAGATTTTCAGGCATTGTTTTCAGCCTCGCCCGCCGTATACTGCTGCTGCGCTGTCCATGTTTGGTAGAATGCATGGCATGCGAGCAGTTCTTGTGGCTGTTGAACCTCCCAAATTACGAACACGGCAACCTGGTATTCGCGTGCGGTATGGTACACTAGCACACCGTAGCTAATGCGAGGTTGAGTCGATCTTCTGTTCATCCTAATTCTTACACTAAATCAAATAGCGACATTAAAACCCAGCTTTTGAAAGAACTCAGCCTAAAAGAAAAGCAAACTGTCAGTTCGAAAGAGAGGTAGTCGAAGTGGCTGAAATCAGGCTCCAACAGCTCCCCATAGAGCCCATAGTTTGAGATAATTCACACAACACTGGGCACACGACCAATGAAATTGCGACGTGGTGGATATTATGCACAACCAGTCGGCCAATCAGGAGCCCGCATGTCTGGCTGGCTTTTCGGTCGGTCCTGGCTACCATCGACTTCTACTGGATTTCAAGCCTGCCGCCGTTACTCGGTATTCAAAATAACTAAAGCGATTTTGGGGTACAATAAAGATTTGTTTGATACAAAGCACTAATTCAAATATCTGATACATGGGTGTCCTGTGCGTACAAAGCCCACTGCGTTGCTGACACACTTGGACAAAGTTCGAACATGAAGCAGAACGAACACACCGTTCAACTCCTAATACCGAGAGCCAGTCTCATGAGTGCGTACCATTTCATGATGAGCATCTTCTTTCGCTGCCTGCGGTGCATCCATTATAGCGAAGCGAAAAGCGCTTCTGTGGCACGTAATCCTGTGTTTGTTGACAGTCCTCGAAATCCAACGGCGCCCGAACTTTTTCTTCACGCTCCAACTCATGAAGCATTCCGGTACCGCAGTTGACAAATTGTTCGTGGGATAATAGTTGTGTCCAGGAACAGCACAGCAACCGTAGACTCACAATAATGCACGAATAAATCCGCGAACATATTTCTGCGAACTGTTCTGTCGATTGACACCACCGAACACAGGAGGACGACATGCCGGCCATGCTATTTCGAAACTATGCTGAAACGGCCGAGACGCTGTACGCACATGCGCGCGTACAAAATGCGATTTCAAAACGTTCTCGACCAATCGGAGCGCGCGTTTTTAATGAGAAGTGCGGAAAGTTGGGCCAGTTGGTACATAACTGCGAAAGGGAATAAG
The DNA here is from genome assembly GCF_037126465.1 of Ornithodoros turicata. Lineage (NCBI taxonomy): Eukaryota > Metazoa > Arthropoda > Arachnida > Ixodida > Argasidae > Ornithodoros > Ornithodoros turicata. The sequence continues at coordinate 29,763,897 of NC_088205.1, forward strand.
AGCATACAGACGGAACAATGGAGAGAAAGAGCTGCTTTCAACTAAACTATAATGATAGGAAACCCCACGCAGTCATGTGCGCAGGCGCATTTCTATCACCATGTCAAAACAACGAGTACAGTGCTGGACAAATGTTACAGAACACTCTCCGGTGCATTCCTTCCTCAGAGTGAAAGCGAATTGGACCGTACGGACTTGGACATGTGCGTATAGGTAGCCCAGTCGCCTGTATGCAAGTCCGTACGGTACCATTCTCTGCCAGCTTGTCACTCTGAGGGAGGAGTGCGCCGGAGCATGTTCCATAAACTTTTGTCCAACACTTTACAAGTATGAAACTGATTAGCAATGTAGAGTGGGCTAGTTGGTTAAGAGAAAAGGAAGGTTGAACGTTGGGATTGGGGTTTTGAGAAGACCTGATTAAAATGGAACTTTACACCTAGTGGTGATCTTTTCCTGTCGTCAAAACCACGTTATAAGGGATGACACAAGTGAAAAAAAATTCTTATGCTTTGAATAAAAATTCAAATTCCTTATCCATCAGACAAATAAAACTTCAGTAACACAACTGGAAGAGCCACTTCTTATTTCAGCCACTTCGACTACCTCTCTTTCGAACTGACAGTTTGCTTTTGAGTTCTTTCAAAAGCTGGGTTTTAATGTCACTATTTGATTTAGTGTAAGAATTAGGATGAACAGAAGATCGACTCAATCCTCGCATTAGCTACGGTGTGCTAGTGTACCATACCGCACGCGAATACCAGGTTGCCGTGTTCGTAATTTGGGAGGTTCAACAGCCACAAGAACTGCTCGCATGCCATGCATTCTACCAAACATGGACAGCGCAGCAGCAGTATACGGCGGGCCAGGCTGAAAACAATGCCTCAAAATCTGTACTCCTAATTCGTCTTTAAATTTTCCGAGAGTGTAGCTTCGTTCTCTTTGGCTGACCAAGAGGCCGCGTGTTTGAGATCCTGGTAGGTAGGGCTATCGCTTTGGAAACTAAACAACGAGGATGAGAAACGTAACGCTGTCCTATATCTGCGCAAAAGCACCATAGCTCATGCACAACGCAGGTCTTCCAAAGACATTAACGGGTTTTTCCGAGGATCCACCACCGTGGGAAAACAGACACTAGTGTAGGGTGCAGGTGGTAAATGTGAATCATGTGTCGCCCCCAAGATTTTTCTAGAATTTCTTTCAGAGATGTTCAAAATATTATTTGCAGTTTATTGAGTTTATATACGTATATCCAGCACCGCAGGTCCCGTGATTTCTGTTCCTTTTTTTTCCTTCTTTTTTTTTTATGATTCATTTGCTACAGCAATTCACATATAACATCGACTTAGTGAAACTATACTTTATGTAGTAATTGCAATTTTTAATGCTTTTCATATCTTAGGGCTCCTCTTTGTTCGGTTTTTCGATAGTTCTGTCTTCAGACTTTCCAGCTTTCTGATATAGTTCGGTTTCATGATTTTCGGCATTATGATTGCCACTGCTCTTGAACCCCGGATCCCGACAGCTTCGAAATACCCTTATCTTGTGACCACTTCTCCTTCCAACTAGTTACAAAAAGTGAAGTGTCCATAACCAAAGAATATGAATATGCAGATTAAGTAGAAAGGAAGAGACGCAGATAAAAATAACAAAAACATAAGAAAATGAGACAAATTGTCTTCGATCAAGGATACTTTATTGATACTAAGGTCACAAAATGATCACGATGATCGGGTATGTTTAGGGCAAATCGTGCAACACAGTCCCCAAAGAAAATGGCAAAAATATATACACAGTACCGAGAGGATAGAGAGGTAGCAAGCGAGCTGGTGGTATAGATCCATAACTTATATCCATATAACAAACGACGTTTGTCGTTTTTTGTCTCCCGGTCTCGGGTTTTTAAGTTATGGATCTATACAAAGTAATGGAACCTCTGTATGCAATAAGCAATCCATGCATGCAATGCAATCCCCTTTCGTGTATTTTTGTTGCAATGACATATCCACATAGATGCATGTACCTGCCATAGAAAATTTAGGACCGTATTGCAATTTATTGACCTCTTACAGCTGGGAGGGTAGGAAACGAGACATGTATGTGTGTCAATGTGATGGGCAGTCAGATCTTGCCCCTATTCTACACACGTATACAAATGATAGCTTAGATTTTGTTATACGATGCGGAATGAACTGCGGCTTCCATTCGAGAAACACCTTGTTCCTAACTAACACGACTGTGTCGGCAGTGATAATGAGCGTTGTAATAAAAAAAAAAGAAAAAGAAACGTGAGCACTAAGCTAATGAGTCACATTATGCTGGTCACCTGCAACATTATTTTCAAGATTGTGCTCGTTTAGCAGCACGATACACTCAACCCAGACTGCTCTGCAACCGCACAGGTGACTTCACCTTACCTGGTTCTTTAGCAATCAAAGTCCGACTTGTGAAAGCTGCATGCGGTGTTACATTGAAAAATGATGTATCACGCTCACTGACAATTTATGTTAAGTCACAGACCCAAAAACACAAACATATATGTTACACATTTTCCGTTGCATTAGTCGAGGAAACCCGGCTGTATTACTTTACCAAATACTCACTACACGTTTTCTCGGTTTGGGATTTTTCGACTTATCCCCTTCTTGCATACAAGGGTTCAATTGTCAACTGAAGGAAAACTATATACATGGCCATCAGCACAAAGCTTGCCTGTCTGTACGAAAAAAAAATGAAAGAAATGAAACACACGGGGCACCAAATTTATATGAACCAGAGCGGGACGAAGAATCTGTTAACTGCAAGCAGAACAATGTGCTTCCCATGAAGAAAAACGACCTTCCTATACCTAAACTTTGTTCTGCCTTGTTGGGCCGAGCTTGAGAAAAAGAGGGTTCTGCCGAGCTTTGATTGACATCGGCCTTACTCGGGCCAACTGAATACCGCCAACTTTGAGACAATATGTGACAGACCGTCCTAACAAGCACGGGGACCAGCGTGCATTGCCATTGGGGCCATTGTAGAACCAAGCTTGGTTTGTAGTCGGGCATTAGTTAGCGAGATAGCGCCCCATGAAGCAACAGCAATGATGGGCTAAGTATGGTCCAAATCTATTGTCAACCAACCATGGTGATGAGGTATCCCGTGCAGCTTCCGCAGTCCTCTACGCGATGTTCTATTCTATAACACCAGTGTTCCTTACAACTGTATCTGGCAGGTGTGTATATTGCAAAAATAAAATCCAAGAGGGTGGAGGTGCTGCTGCTGGTCGTGTGTGGCCTGCCTTACCATCGTTTTGCCGCTATTGGAATAGATATGTATACGTCCCAACCTGCTCGACAGCTGTTATTGTCAAAGGTTATACACATTACAAACGAGTAGGAAATGGAAATTCCTACTCGTTAAAATAATGCTGTACGTGATACTATGGCTCAATGTATGAAGCTGGTTTTCACCTTGTCTGAAAATAATTTTGCAAGCTGAAGAAAAAATGTGGAAGTGGATTTGCGTACATCAAACTACATAGACTGGCATCGTTGCTTTGTTTGTTTCGAGCAGCAGCTGTTGTTTTAGAGTTTCTTCTCAACGCTGGGCCAATATTGGCCCACATTTATATGCCGGGGTTTGGGGGTTTAACCCCCCCCCCCCCAACTGTGAGTTTGGTAGTGCATTTGGAAGAGGGAGATGATAATGAAATCTTCCTCACCCATGTAAAGTCCCCATAGAACTCCGCCAGAAATATTTTTGGGCTAGGTCACTGCTAGCCCAACGCAGTTTACGGACTGCCTTCGCAGGCGACATTATGACGACGTCAGCCCAAGTTGCAGCGACTTGTGCCAACCAAACACCGATCTCCGGCCGATTTTCGGCAATTTTCACTTGGATGTGATGTGATGTGATGTGAATAAAGAAAAAAATGGGGATGTGAGTTTCGACGAAGTCAAACTGGCTACCCCAGTACACTTAATACAGAAAGTTCAATCCGATGATGAGATGATGAAAACGCAAAAGGATGATGTCCAGAGATGAACAGAGATGATAATGGAGTTCAACATGTAGGTCTAAAGTTCAAGAGCTGCGCCCAAGTTAGAGTAAAGTGGCGGAATCACCGGGGGCACACACAGGACACATCACACATTCACCGTGTCATAGGATGTCCATAAGCCCGGTTGCACGCAAAAAGTCTTCAAGTACCCTTAGCGCCTTGTCGGACGAAGGAGGATCTAATACGTATATATAGTTTCGTGATGTCGAAGGCTCGGGAGTCCAAACGAGAGAGGCTTGTCTCTAATGCCCTTCGAGCATCGACGTACTTCTGACACCTGAGAAGGATGTGTTCTACATCCTCTACAACGCCACACTCACTACAGTTCGGAGAGTCTCGCTTTCCGATTTTGAAGAGGAGACGTGCGCTGTACGGTACATTGAGCCGTAGCCTATGTAGGACAGTTGTCGTTTGTCGCGTAAAGGAAGGTGGTACTCGAAAGCGTAACCCTGGGTCGACCTCCCGTAGTAAACATGGTAGCTAGGATCTGTAACGCACATTTTGAGTCGCTATAGATGGTCCAGCGAGCAGCTGAAGATTGTGAGTTGATGAAACTTATTGCCAAGAGGACTCCATAAAGTTCAGCGGCCGTTGCAGAGGTGACGTGAGACAGCCGCACCGCACCCCTCTCTCAATATTCGCCTCCGGGATAACAAATGCACACGAGGAGCCGGATGATGTCGTAGTGGCATCCATGAAAATCTGCATCCTGCCTGCGGAGCTGTTTAGTAGCTCAAGACTGAACTGACGAAGGACATGCGTTGGTATATCCTTCTTTCCCGGGAGTCCAGGCACACTAGTTCTTACGTCAGGAGGCTGCAGAACCCATGTTGGGATATCTGGTAATGCATGTGGCTTGTGTTTCGGAATAAGAACACGTTGTGTCTGGATAGCTTGGGTAAAAGAAGAGTGGTGACGACTCATAATGGCTCGAAGCTGAGGATGGCGATGGTGACGCGTTGCCAACCGTACGTAGTGGCGGAACGTTTCTTGCATCCTGAGAGCTGATACAGGTGGTTCCCGTGCTTCTGCCATGGCTAAAGCGTTTGACGTTGCTCGAGGAAGGCCAAGACAGAGCTTGACGCCCTTTGCTAGGATAGACTCTAACACCTTCTCTGTGGTAACAGGGAGGTTGTGTAGCAAGGGGATGTGATGCGCAACCATCTGACTTATAAGAGATCGGTGAACGCTGAGCATTGCCCGAGGACATGTGCCCCACCGGGAACCGCATAAGTAACGAAGAACATTAAGACGACTCTCAGCTCTTGCTTTTAGACAGCGCACCTCCGCTACCCATGACAAACTCCGGTCGAGAGTAACGCCGAGAAAGCGGTGATGTGGTACACGACGTACCTGATGATGACCAATTTGTAGCTGAAATCTTTTAAGATGGCGACGCGTAAAAGGCAGCATTACAGTCTTTTCTGAAGACAGGTCCATGCCTCTCTCCAGCAGGAAGTGCACTACGCGATCAAGTGATGTCTGAAGGCGACGCTGTAAAGCAGGCCACTGCTTTCCCGATGACCATCTGCAGATGTCATCTGCGTAGAGACTAACAAATACCCCTTTGGGCAAGAGACGAGGCAGGGCAGCCATGACAGCATTGAAAAGTAAAGGACTAAGTACGCTCCCCTGTGGTGCCCCTGCTGACAATGTATGCAAACTCGTGTCGCCTTTTGCTGTTCTCACGAAAACAGACCGACCATTAAGAAAAGCAGCAATCCAGCGAAGAGCCCGGCCAGTGACGTTGAAACTGTATAGATCGTAAAGGACATGGTTGTAGCTCGTCGTATGATATGCTCTCTTTATGTCCAAGAAAACAGCTGCTGTAAGCTCACCCCGAAATCTAGCTTCTTCAATGTGAGTGACCAAGTTTATGATGCAGTCTATAGAGGTCCGAGCCTTTCTGAAACCTGCCATTTCGGGAGGTAGCAGACGCCGGAACTCTAAGAACCACTCTATTCGGCGTAGGATAATCCTTTCCATGATCTTACACACGCAGCTTGTAAGACTGATGGGCCGAAATGACGTCTACTCTCTAGGTGATTTTCCAGGCTTCAGGACTGGCACAACTTGCGACGTCTTCCATGACGGAGGGACAAAGCCGCGTCTCCAAGAGTCGTTGATCAAATTCAAAAGTAAAGTGCGCGACGTCGGTCCCAAGGAGGCTATAGCTTTGTATGAGACCCCATCGGGCCCTGGAGCTGACCGCTTCATGGACAGGTGGATGGCAGCCTCCAATTCCTGTATCGTGATGTCACTGTCCATATAGGGGTCTTCAGCTGGCTGTGTAAAAACAACCGCCCTATACGCGGCTTGTGCCGAGTCCCTGTGGGATGTTGTGCATGACGCATCTGAGGGCCTAATAAAAAGCCTACAAAAGTCTTCCCCAACAGATTTTTCGGTCGTGCCCTGATGAACGGCTAGTGCTCCAAACGGCTTAACTTGTTCAACCGGGGAGCTTAGGCCCTTGATGATCCGCCAGACATGTCCCGTGGGTGTGTATGGAGATAATGTAGAACAGAGTGCTCTCCATCTCTGCTTGGCTAGATGTTGAAGATGAGTGCGAATTAGTGATCGTAGCCTGCAAAGCTCGCGATAATCCTCAATGCAACCCGATCTTCGCAGTCTTCTTTCCGCCCGCCGACGTATTGTCCGCAACCTTTCGAACTCGGCGTCTACGCTGCGATATTTGATCGGGCACGATATCTTTTTTGTTGCAGCTGCAATACTAGATGACAGCGCCTCGTTGAATTCGTTAAAAGTGGTGACATTCTGTAGAAGTTCCTCTGTTATGCGTTTGAATACTTTACAGTTTGTGACTCTTTCTTGTCGTGATCCGGCAACCATTGGGGAGTAAGAGATGAGTATAGGTATGTGGTCGCTTCTTAGTGTATCTAAATCCGTCCTCCAGTGCATGCGAGAAACCAGATCGGGAGAGCAGACTGTAATATCCAGGCAGCTTGAATAAGAGGGACCCCGGAAATATGTCGGTGAGCCGTAAACCTAACACACAACATAGCCCGGCTGGACCCCGTCGTCGAGGCAGAGGCGTACGTAATGTAGTTTGAAAGCCGGAAAGAAGGATCCATTCGATGCTTGCTGATAGCCAACACAGGGAAATTGTGCCTATACACAAAATTGCGAAAGTCGCCTAATTTAGTTCGCATGCCATTGATATTCCACTGAAATACAGTAGTATGTTTGTACCTATCGGTCATTACTGGTCAGTGTGGTACGCTTGTTCAGCATCGGCTCCAGGGAGAGCAAAGCTTGCACCTCCGGAAGTTTAGATGCTCCAGGTATCGCTTTCAAGATTCAGCGCAGAGCAAGAATGATCAATGGCACGAGCATCTCAAGATTGACATTCGCTTGCGTCTCAGTGTGATGGGAGCTCCGGTTGCCGTGTTCCTGTTGGAGCGCACGAGCTGGAGTCGCTGGCGTGGCTGTTGCTATAGGCTCAGAAGGCACTTCTGGACTATTCTTCCCCTTCGCTGCAGTCTCAGCAAATGATTTTTTCCCCTTTAGGGCGTGTGTGTTTCTGGTCACGTGTGCTTTTGTGCACCTCTGCTGGAGGAGGAGGAGTCTCCCTTGGTAGCTGCTTAACGTAGGTAGCATTTGGACGAGTGAATACTTTGGTCGCTTTGGCCGCTTCCGTAAAAGCCCTCCGAGCGTGTGTAGCCGCCGCTGCCCGTGCAACTCTACACGCTCCGTACGACGCTGTATGTTTCTCTCCGCAGTTAACGCACCTTGGTTCACGACGCGCCGTGCAGGTTTTAAAGTGGTGCGCTCCTGCGCATATCTTACACTTATGTGTTCCCCTGCAATCCTTCGTATAATGGCCGAATCTCTGACACTGGAAACATCGAATCGGAGGAGCCACGTACTCTGTTACCACATGCGTCGTAAATCCCAGGCTGACCTCCTCCGGCAAGGCCTGACTGGGACCAAATGTGAGGATGACACTTGACTTATGGTAGGGCGTGGATGACCCATCGTCTTCTCTCTTATAGACAATTTCCCGTCGTACTGCCGTAACCCCGAACGGCTGAAAATATTCTAGTAGTTCTTCTGAGTACCACCTTGGGATGTTTTGGATCCTTCCCCTTGATCGTAAGTAGGAACCCGGTATCGAAGTTTGCACCTCGATTCCAGCCACGGTTGAAAACTGCAGAAGACTTCTGGCCGAGCCTTCTGAGGGTACACTGATGACGAGATTCCCTTCTCTCGTGATCCGGTGGGATAAAATTTTCTCCTGCGTCGCATGAACAATATCCTTCGCAATCAGATTGGGGTTGACTTTCCAGAAGGATTTCTCTGGGATTATAGGCTTCAAGATTATTGGGATTCCTGTAGGCCGATTCTTCTTATATGTTACTGTTGGGGTTGTAGGCAGCCCTATAGTCATGGGCAAGAGAGAGGTAGAGGAAGAAGTGTAGAACGGACGTAACGAGCTGCGCAGTTGGACTGACGTTGTGTGATTTTGGTGGATTCTTTGGCGGCTGTACTTTTGCATCGATCCCAAAGCGCACGGATGGATGTAGGTTTAGCAGGAGTACGCTACGGTCATTGTTGCCAGACGATACGTGTGAATACGGAGATTCAATGCAATATCTTCTTTTCAAATTGAAAGGTAGAGCAGGGTTATTAGAATAGTTAGAGCTCCTAGGGCCAACTGTGATGTAAAACAGAAAACTGCATGCGTGCTTTGTTTGTAGATGCCTGGAATACAGCATTTAATATTGAAATGTATTGAATATAATATTGAAATTTATTATTGAACGTTATTAGCAGCATTTAATATTGAAATGTATTGAAAGTTTAATATTGAAAGTTATTAGCAGAGGCACAAATGAATCAGAGGAAATGGGTGTGGCTGAGGTTAGGTTAGGTCTGGTGAACACGTATTCCATGTGTCGAGAGGGCCCATGTAGACTGTGATCCGGCGTGACTGAGGTTAGGTTAGCTCTGGTGAACACGTATTCCATGTGTCGAGAGGGCCCATGTAGACTGTGATCCGGCGTGACTGAGGTTAGGTTAGGTCTGGTGAACACGTATTCCATGTGTCGAGAGGGCCCATGTAGACTGCGATCCGGCGTGACTGAGGTTAGGTTAGGTCTGGTGAACACGTATTCCATGTGTCGAGAGGGCCCATGTAGACTGCGATCCGGCGTGACTGAGGTTAGGTTAGCTCTGGTGAACACGTATTCCATGTGTCGAGAGGGCCCATGTAGACTGCGATCCGGCGTGACTGAGGTTAGGTTAGGTCTGGTGAACACGTATTCCATGTGTCGAGAGCGCCAATCGAATGTTCTCAAACCAGGACCCGATAGTGGTGGACTGGCAAAATTCCGGGTGGTTGCGGCGGCACCGAAAGCGACCGAAAGTGCGCTGGCACGGCTTTGACACTCGTTGGTGGCCATAACGGGGGCACATCATGGTGGTAGGGACCAATCCTTTGTCGTGAATCCATGTCACTGTTTTTTCAGTGTCCGTAAGTATTCGTCCGAGAGTGAAGAGGTTCATGGCGGACATTTGCGGAGCTTCTCGAGATGTGTCGTCTGCTTTACTGTCGCTATGGTTGGAAATGTTATAAAAGTGTGATTTTCTGTGAAATATTGCTGTTGTTTTGTGTAATATATGTTGATTTAGTGGTTACGATGTAAAATACGTCCCCAAAATACGCAGTTTTTAGATAATAAACTCGAAAATTTGTATACTTTTCCTTTTTTCCCCGATAGTGGCGCTCAAGTAGTGAGGAAGGGGTGAGAAATAGATGCCTGGATTACTGTTGTTTGGTCTGCAAGGTCTGCAACGTTGAAGGCTAATTTCGTAGAATAAATTTTAAAAATCCACTTTTTTAAAAGTAATTTTGCCTTGAAAAATATAAGGATTTTACCATCAGCCTCCACGCATGGTGTTTTTGTGGTTTTGTTGCTATTTTTTCTCTCTGGAAGCCGTGGTATCGATGCAAAAGCTTTTCCGGCTGGGGTTGTAGGCAGCCCTATAGTCATGGGCAAGAGAGAGGTAGAGGAAGAAGTGTAGAACGGACGTAACGAACTGCGCAGTTGGACTGACGTTGTGTGATTTTGGTGGATTCTTTGGCAAGTACAATAAATCTACATTCTAATACTGGCGACGAGGGAGCAGCATGAACCACGCAAGACTTGGAGAATTCACTGCCGGCTCAGACTGGACATCATGGCGTGAACGTCTCGAGTTTCTATTCGAGGCAAATGACGTACGGGACGCAGCAAAGAAGCGTGCGTTGCTTTTCACTTGCATCGGAGAAGAAACCTACAACAAGGTTCGGGATCTCCTACATCCGTTATCGCCATCACAGGTACCCTATCATGAAATTATGGACAAATTAAATCTCCATTTCGAGACGGGACCTTCCGAACTGCTAGGCCGATGGCGTTACCACAAGAGGGATGAAAGACCCCAGAAAAGCATTTCAGAATACGTGGATGCCTTGAGAGCTCTCGCCAAGGACTGCAACTTTGGCACCTTGTACGCTGGAACATCGCAGACTGTTGGTACATCACCGGCTGCAACGCCATCCACGTCACGCGCAACCGAGCCAGAGGCATCAACCACAACGACTCCTTCTACTGTCGGAACTCCTGCAACCACGACTCTTCCACTGGAGATAATGTTGCGGGATCGATTCATCTGTGGGCTACGTGACGTCCACGTACAGCAGCGATTACTCTCAGAACGGAGTATCACTTTTCAAAAAGCTTTTGACATCGCAAAAGCTATGGAGTCGACAGTCCAGCAACAGTCAAGCATGCGTAGTACGGAAGGCAACAAGGTTCTCAACACGACGACAAAGCAACGGAATTCAAAGACGGGGACCAAACAAACTTCCGGTTGTTACCGTTGTAATGGAGATCACAATGCTCAGAACTGCCGATTTCGGAAGTCAGTCTGTAATTTTTGTAAGAAAACTGGACATATTGAAAACGCTTGCATCAGTAAGAAGCGGCAGCAGTCTGGTAAGACTACTGATCACGATAACACTCGCCAGTCTCAACAACACCGGCAAACGAACTGCATTGAGGCTACAGAGACTGAGGCGTGGGCAGACCTTTTCTCACTACACACCTCAAGTCAAGCAACGAATTGTTACACCATAGAGGTAACGTTAAACAACCGCCCTTGCGTTTTCGAGGTGGACTCGGGAGCATCATTCTCCATCATAAGCGAAGAAACATTTCACCACCTCTGGAATAATGACAGGCCTACTTTGCACAGCCCAACTTTTGACCTAAAGACGTGGACGGGTACTCCACTACAGGTACGAGGCAAAGCGAGAGTGCACGTCAAGCTACAGCGCACAGAGGCTGAACTGGATCTCTACGTCGTAGCTGGTTGCGGCGTAAGCCTTCTTGGACGGGACTGGTTCGAACCTCTGGGAATTTCAGTGACTGGGATTAATACAGTCGCCGCAACAGAGTGTCAAGCCTTGCTGGACGAGTTCAAGGAAGTATTCCAGGGCAACATGACTGGACATGAAGGAAATCCTATACATATTGACGTAGAGCGGAACACTGCTCCGAAATTCCTGAAGAGTCGCACCGTGCCGTTAGCATTAAGACATGACGTCGACAAAGAGCTTAGCAAGCTTGAGCATCAAGGAATCATCGAACCTGTTTCACCTTCGCTCTGGGCTACGCCTCTTGTAACTGTGCGCAAACAGGACGGCACACTTCGATTGTGTGGTGATTACAGAAGTACTGTAAATGTGGCTGTGGCGAAAGCTGCATACCCACTACCGACAGTAGACGACATGCTCAGTATCGTCCAGGGGGGCAAGATATTTTCGAAGCTAGATCTTCAACAGGCCTACCAGCAGCTTCGGGTGGACAAACCCACGTCAGAGCTGCTTACGTTGAACACACCCAAAGGACTCTTCCGGGTCACTCGCTTACCTTTTGGTGTATCCGTGGCTCCGATCATCTTTCAAAGATACATGGACACGCTACTCTCTGGATTAGAGGGCGTCGGAGCCTACTAGCTTAGACGACATTTTAATAACGGGGTTCACTCAGGAAGAGCACAATGAACGTCTACGTGCAGTACTCCAACGGTTGCGTAAAGCTGGACTGAAAGCACGTTTCGACAAATGCCTTTTTGCGGTTCCTGAACTGGAATACCTAGGATATCACATCCAATCTACAGGCATCACTCCGACCAGGAGAAAGGTACAAGCCATCATCGACGCTCCTGCACCACGTAGCAGGAAGGAACTTCAGTCATTTTTGGGCCTCTTAAGCTTCTACAACCGTTTCCTGAAGGATAGAGCGACAGTGGCGGAGCCTCTGTACCGGCTGCTCGACAAAGAGACCTCCTGGAAGTGGGGACATCAAGAACAAAGCGCGTTCGAAGAACTAAAACAGCTTCTGGTGAAGGCACCTGTTTTAGCACATTTTGATGAATCCCGGCCGATCATCCTTTCCTGTGATGCCTCACCATACGGAGTTGGGGCCGTTCTCTCTCAACAAACAGTAGACGGAGATGAGCTTCCAATAATGTTTGCTTCGCGCACACTGGGTACTCACGAGAGGAACTACGCACACCTGGACAAGGAGGGTCTCTCCATCGTTTTTGGAATGAAACACTTCCATCACTTTATTGCAGGCAGACACATTACGGTGTTCACGGACCACAAACCGTTATTGGGAATCTTGAGCCCTAACAAACAGATTCCTCAGATGTTGTCACCCCGAATGATTCGCTGGTGCCTTTTACTAAGCGCATATGACTATACCTTGGTATATCGCCCTGGAAATCGGCATCAAAACGCAGACGCATTGAGCCGTCTTCCATTGCCCATATCCGTCGACGGTCAAGCATCACTGGGTGACGTACTAATGCTAGAAGCACTCCACTGCGATCCACTGGATGCTAACCAAGTGGCACAGCTTACTCAACGTGACGTCATCTTGTCACGGGTCTTAGAAGGTGTCCAACGTGGAGATTTCTCAGATTGGAATACAGAAGACCTTCTTCCCTACAGACGTCGAAGGTCGGAACTTGCCGTCTGCAAAGGTTGCCTCACGTGGGGTTCCCGGGTCATAATACCTCAGAAAGATAACAAAGACGGTTAAGAGCATCAGCTGTTTACTATATACATTAAAAACAAGACTTTCGTGCAGTAGGCTGCACTTCTTCAGGTTTGAGGACCTGTTACAAGTGGTGAAGCATATATCAAAAAACCAAGTCACATGGTACAAGAGAAAAGGGTAAGGGTGAAGAGAACTCCAAACGCGATACAAATATCAACAAAAATGAAAATGAAAAACAAAACGCAATCAGTAGGAGGTGGCTCGACAAGGTCAGACAGACATACATACAGACGAGTCGGAGTTGTACGTGGAGGAAACCAGTGAACAGCACATGAATAGGCACAGCAGCCAGTTGGCACAAAAGGCTTTAGAATGCGTACGGGGAATTAGGGCTCAAGGGCGAAGGATTGAGGACACACAGCACCTTGATGGCTAAGAGCTTCCAGACTCTGGGAAAGTAACGCGGAGTTGGTGTCTTACTGATTGTGTATCATCGTGTATGATGTGAAAAATGGCAGACAAGTGATAATACAATAAATAGACTCATAGTGTAAAGGACTGTAATGGACCGCCGTACACGTTGATGCCGTGCGGCTGTAACGTTGCAAATTTCGAAATGAAAAAGGATTCTCGATTTTTGCGTTTGATGTCATTAGCGTACCCGGATTCTAAAATGGTGATAAGTATATGCGTATGCAGATCATGTCCCGGAAGATTAAAATGTAGCGATACAGGTGACTGGCGTTTATTAACAATATCTGATTTATGGCCATAAAATCTTTCACGGATGGTGTTACGTGTTTCGCCTATGTATTGTTTATTGCACAATTTGCATGTAATGAGATAGCAAACATTGAATGAGTTACAGTGAAGGGACTGCCGAATAGAGAAAACGAAACCATTAACAGTGCTACAGGTGGAGGTACATGTTGCAATAAATAAGCAAGTTTGGCAGCGGTTGCTGTTGCAAGGAACGCAACCGGGACTCTGTTGATTATTGCGAGAGGAAGTGAGTAAGTCGCGTATGTTACGTGATCTCCGAAATGTAATAGTCGGAGCATTAGGGAAAATGTCTTTGAGATATTCATCGGCGTGGAGTATGTTTAAATGGCGTTTGAACACAGATCCTACATTACGGAGTGTGCGGTTGTAAGGTGTAATGAAAGTACATTTATTATGACTTGATGCCTTATTGGATTACTTACTTATTGGTAAACTCGTCACAGATCTCTATAAGAAGCCGACTGACAAACGGCAGTACCTTCATTTCAACAGCCATCACCCTAATATCCAAAAGCGAAACATTCCATTTGGACAACTCACACGTTTAAAACGCATATGTTCCAATACACAAGATTTTTTGAAGCATGCAAAGGACATGTGCAATGACTTCAAGGAGCGTAGATATCCCGACGACCTCATCGACAATGCCCTAGCCAGAGCCACCTCCCTAGACAGGGAAAGGTTGCTTTCTCGTGAATCCAATAAGGCATCAAGTCATAATAAATGTACTTTCATTACACCTTACAACCGCACACTCCGTAATGTAGGATCTGTGTTCAAACGCCATTTAAACATACTCCACGCCGATGAATATCTCAAAGACATTTTCCCTAATGCTCCGACTATTACGTTTCGGAGATCACGTAACATACGCGACTTACTCACTTCCTCTCGCAATAATCAACAGAGTCCCGGTTGCGCTCCTTGCAACAGCAACCGCTGCCAAACTTGCTTATTTATTGCAACATGTACCTCCACCTGTAGCACTGTTAATGGTTTCGTTTTCTCTATTCGGCAGTCCCTTCACTGTAACTCATTCAATGTTTGCTATCTCATTACATGCAAATTGTGCAATAAACAATACATAGGCGAAACACGTAACACCATCCGTGAAAGATTTTATGGCCATAAATCAGATATTGTTAATAAACGCCAGTCACCTGTATCGCTACATTTTAATCTTCCGGGACATGATCTGCATACGCATATACTTATCACCATTTTAGAATCCGGGTACGCTAATGACATCAAACGCAAAAATCGAGAATCCTTTTTCATTTCGAAATTTGCAACGTTACAGCCGCACGGCATCAACGTGTACGGCGGTCCATTACAGTCCTTTACACTATGAGTCTATTTATTGTATTATCACTTGTCTGCCATTTTTCACATCATACACGATGATACACAATCAGTAAGACACCAACTCCGCGTTACTTTCCCAGAGTCTGGAAGCTCTTAGCCATCAAGGTGCTGTGTGTCCTCAATCCTTCGCCCTTGAGCCCTAATTCCCCGTACGCATTCTAAAGCCTTTTGTGCCAACTGGCTGCTGTGCCTATTCATGTGCTGTTCACTGGTTTCCTCCACGTACAACTCCGACTCGGCTGTATGTATGTCTGTCTGACCTTGTCGAGCCACCTCCTACTGATTGCGTTTTGTTTTTCATTTTCATTTTTGTTGATATTTGTATCGCGTTTGGAGTTCTCTTCACCCTTACCCTTTTCTCTTGTACCATGTGACTTGGTTTTTTGATATATGCTTCACCACTTGTAACAGGTCCTCAAACCTGAAGAAGTGCAGCCTACTGCACGAAAGTCTTGTTTTTAATGTATATAGTAAACAGCTGATGCTCTTAACCGTCTTTGTTATTTTTGATTCTGCATCGCCGGAAACTTGCACATTGTTTTTTCTTCACGTTCTACCTCAGAAAGCTCAGACCTTGGCACTACAAATGCTACATGCAAACCACCCAGGAGTAGCAGCAATGAAGAGCACCGCTCGAAGTCATTTCTGGTGGCCAGGACTTGACCACGACATCCAGTTAACATTTGACAGATGTCACACGTGCCAAACTTGGGCGCGTGCACGTCCATCTTTCGTGGACGAAGACTTCAAACGCCCTGATGCTCCTTGGCATACCACAGTGTCAAAGACAACCGGGAAGACCCCCGGAGAACTGCTGTTTGGTCGCCCCCTGACAACAGCTTGGAATTTAATGCATCCTCAGGAGCATTCAGACAACATGCCCAACGAATCAAGCCAAACGACTGAGAAATACAAAGTAGGGCAGCCAGTTTACATTCGGATGTTCCACAGCGGGCCGCGATGGCTTCCGGCAACAATAGTAAGCAGACGGGCCGATCTTCATTTGCTGTAAAGTCTACCGACGGAAGACTCCATCGCCGCCACGTTGACCACATCAAGCACCGAATCCTTGACAAAATGGATATAACTGGTGATACTGCAGCCATGGTAACTGCCTTTTGAATTTCCCTCCATCCACGGACACCGAGCAGACACAGCAGAGTACGTCGCAGGAACCAGCCTTCCCTTTACTGACTACAGACCAGGCAAGCGGGCAGGCTCAGGGCACTCAGCAGCCAAACATGCGAACGGGACGTTTTGGGCGTGTCATCAAGACTCCGGCACATTTGAAAGACTTTGTCGTAACTTAGTCGGGGGGAGTGTTGGGGTTGTAGGCAGCCCTATAGTCATGGGCAAGAGAGAGGTAGAGGAAGAAGTGTAGAACGGACGTTTTGGAACGAACTGCGCAGTTAGACTGACGTTGTGTGATTTTGGTGGATTCTTTGGCAAGTACAATAAATCTACATTCTAATAGTTACGACTTGGAAGGGTCGAGGGTCAACTTCGATCTCCTCTATTGCTTCAGGATCTAGGGAAGTTTCGTCTTGCGCATTAACAATGGTGTCCTCAGAAGAAGGATTGTCGTCCTCAAAATCCTCTCTGGGGCGCTTACACCTTTGCGAGTCTTTCTTGAGACGTGGGGGTTCCAGCGCTGGGGTGGTAACCTCTGGAGTGACCGGCGTTGCCGGTGGCTCAGCCATCCCGGACGCCAAACAGAACGCAGACGCCAAGCTGCGATGACTGAATCGTCTACGATGTGCGAAAAATCGAAAATGAGCCGGTGATTAATTGGATCTACGGACCAGAAAAAATTACGTTCGTTCGGCGCAAACACTTCTTCTTCCTCCCACATTAACCACTAACCATTAACCATTCTCTAGCTGGACACAAGGCTATTGAAAGATGTAACATTCCCTTGAGTTTGAAGAACACAGAAGACGATGAGGACGATATACAAGACTCAAACCCGAACTAAAAAAAAATGTTATACAGTAGATCATTTCACTTACACCATACTAATTTGTTCATACATGACCATTGTTTTTAATATAGTAGTTTGGTATTGCAGCGAAATTGTAAAAGCTCCTCGTGACATATATTGTACCCGGACTGTTTCCGCACGCATAGGTGTCGACTTGTATTCTTCGAAATCTGAAACATTCCTCATCTTTTCTTGATATCTTTAAATTTTTGCTGCAGGACCGGTTCCAAAGCGTTGCGTGCCTGTAAGTAGTACTGTGTCATGCTGAGGCTACGGGGTGGCGAAACTACAACCTGGACCCCTGGACCCTGCCCTGAGCCCTGCGCGTATTTTTCCCTGCGCGGCGCGTGTGCGGAGGGTTGTCCACGTGATTATCGGCGGGGGAGGGCTGCGCGTGCGCTCATCGTAGTATATTTTTCAGCCTGGGCAGACTTCTTTGGCCATACTTGGGCCGAATTCACATATTTTTACGATACAACAGGTGAGCGGTTTACATGCAGAGACATGCAAAGAAGGGTCATACACAAAAAGTACAAGTCATAATATATGTATTAATGCCAATCAAGTTGAGATATATTTATTAAAGTCAATAGTGCTGGGAATTGTGATGCCAATCAGGTGAAGGAGAAAAACCCAGCCGAAAAGCCTTCACCACCTGTAACAGGGGGGTGCTCGGGTGGAGGGTTGCTGTGGTGGGCGGAGCGTGACCGGAGGGCTGCGTGCGTGCTTACCCTTCACCCTGGGCTGACTTCTTTCACCATTTTCCTACTTGGGCCGACTTCCTTCCCGCGACAAGTGGGCGGTGCTCGGGTGGAGGAGTGCTGTGGTGGGCGGAGCGTGACCGGAGGGCTGCGTGCGCGCTTACCATTCACCCTAGGCTGACTCCTTTCACAATTTTCCTACTTGGGACGACTTCCTTCCCGCGACAAGTGGGCGGTGCTCGGGTGGAGGACTGCTGTGGTGGGCGAAGCGTGACCGGAGGGCTGCGTGCGCGCTTACCATTCACCATAGGCTGACTTCTTTCACAATTTTCCTACTTGGGCCGACTTCCTTCCCGCGACAGGTGGGCGTCGCGTGGCCGAAGGGCTGCGTGCGCGTTTACCATTCAGCCTGGGCCGCCGACTTTCGTCATTTTTCAGCCTGGGCCGCCGACTTTCGCCATTTTTCAGCCTGAGCCGACTTGAATCATATTTTTTCCAGATACAACAGGCGTGCAGTAGGCTGTTTACATGCAAAGGATAGCCATACACAAAAGTACAAGTGAAAATATATTTATTAAAGTCATTAGGAGTTATGTTATGACTCTGCGTGAATGGGAAAAACTTAGCCAAAAAAATCTGAAATAGAAGGAACACAATACACGTAACAATAATTATTAAAGGTACGATACAATAGCATTGAATAGGTATCACAAATCAAACAGAATATTTTTTATTAGTGGAAGTTTTCAATTAATCAGAAGTGATAGCGTATTTAATCAAAGAAGATATTCTTAATCAATACGATTACAATCAAAATTTCAAGTGCTATTATAAAAAGTCTGAGATGTGAGAATCTGATAGGTGTAAGTAATTTTGAGCACAATAGCTAATATTCCAATGTGACACAAATTTAATTTCTATTGAAGTGAATAGCACCGACATAAGGCAATAATTCGAATCAACACATAGCATGAATATAGAACCTAACCGACATGTAGGGAAATAATACCTACACCATATCAAAACGATCACCACATTCAATCAAAGAAGATATTCTTAATCAATATGATTATAAACAAAATTATAACTTGTATTATAAAAAGTATAATATTCCTATACGTGAGAACCATCTTTGCAATAGCGGGAAGTTCTGATAGTTGTATGTAATTAACTGTGAACAGCAGAGACACTGGAAGACTATGGGACACGAACACAAGACGAAATAAAATCTATACCACTACAAAGAAGATATTCCACTTCACCACACAGCACGCTCCTAGCCAACAAACAGAACACGAACGACAAGAACACAATAAGAAATAAAATCTATACCACTACATTGTCAAACTCATCAGAAAATAGACATGTTAAAAATGAACTTCACCACATAGCACGCTCCCAGCCACCAAACAGAACAAAGAGCGACACCGAACACAAGCGGAAATAAAATCTACACCACTACAAAGAAGTTATTCTTAATCAAAACAACATAGTAATCTATCATTCAGAAAATCAGAAGAAAAAAATCAAACTCATCAGAAAATAGATATGTTAAAAACGAACTTCACCACATAGCACACTCCTAGCCAACAAACAGAGCAAAGAACGACACGAACACAAGAGGAAATAAAATCTATACCACTACGAAGAAGATATTCCTAATCAAAACAACAGAGTAATCTATCATTCAGAAAATCAAACCCATCAGAAAATTAATATTCCTATACGTGAGAACCATCAATGCAAAGTGGGAATATCTGGCATAACATTTCGAGCACAATAGAGAATCTCAATTTCATATTCCAACATTACTCAACTTTTAATTTCTTATTAAGTGAACGTAAGGAAATAACGAGAAACAACACAATCAACAGCTACAATTAATAGAGAGCCAAAACCTGCGCACCATCCAACACATAGAGAAATAATAGCTAATCAATCTATCAAAGGCGAAATAGCACAGACTTAACGCTGAAAAACAGAGGAACACGCGGCGACACGTAAACAACAACAACAGAGGAAAATAATCACTGAACCATCATAAAATCGACCAATATACAATTTTCATTCTAACAAACACTACGAACCTTGATGGAGATATCCAAGACGTAGAAAATATGCACTGTTTTCACTCTTTTCCTCAAAGTCAGGAGACTTTATGTCTCTATCTATGTGACCATAGCACAGCGCATGCTTTATCACTCAAATGGGTTAGGGGCTATATTACTTCGTCAAGCAAACGGGACGCTCTAGAGGTCAGATAAGAGAGAGTTCAAAGGCGATATATTTTATTGTGCAGCGCAAATAGATGTCGATATCACTCGCGGGGGCCACTATCTTTTCGCATCCTTTCCCTGAAACGGAAATATTTCGTCAAAGTGATTGACAAGTCGGCTAAGTTTGTAGAGATGCGATATTGTTATTGAAGATGTAGAGAATGTCCAAATTATTAATTGGTAGCAACGATTTAATTACATCAATTTTTGTAATATCTTGCAATAGAAATTTCTAATGAACCACACAGAAATATCAAATGTGAAATGCAACTCAGAGTTCTGAGGCATTCCAATCTTAGAGATACTTACTTATGTCAATCGAGTGAACAATTGAAGCAAATGCAAGACAGTAATTATTTCAGGCAGTAAGTTCACAACTCCTTGAAGTATCAGACGAGTGAATACTTGAAACAAAGTCAAAACAATAATTCTCACGACAGGTGGAGATTATAGCATTCTAAACCAGATAATAAAATTTTAATCAATAAAATAAACATAGATATGCTTTTAATTAAGTGTAGACGTGCACTTGAAAACAGAAGAGACAATTGCTCTACATTGAAAAGATGGACAGATTTTGTACTAGATACCATAAGTCATGGGAAGATCTGATAAAAAACTGCTTCGAAAAGGAGGAGCCGCGAAACGATTTCATTATCGCTGCATTTCAATACGTCCTAGACATGGTCGTATTCGGGGATATGGTACAAACTACAGAACTGAAGGTGCAAGAATTTATATGCCGAATCTACAATACTTATAAAAATATCTGCACATCAACGTCGGAAGGGCCACTAGGATTGATGGCTGAGTTTTTGAGATTTGCTAACGAAGAATTGAAATACACTAGACCAGATGTAATTGTAATCATTGCAATGGGCATTGCGTACATCAAGAAAGCAGCCGGATCAAATTATCATATACAAGCGGTCTATATCGCACGATTCATCACGGATTTGTTGAAATTACACATATCTGAGATGGAAAGTACATAAAATCTTATCACGTGATATGTTCCAATACCACGGCAACGCAATTATTTTCTTCTACCAGTCTCTGCAACGATGTCGAATCAACAGAAGTTCAATATTGTCGTGCAAGGTATGATGTATTATCACCTGTTGAAACTCAACAAACATATCAATTGCGGTGGACCACCGGACGATTTTCATCTAATACTCTCTTGTACGCCATTCAAGAATCTTCATACAAAGAAAGGAAACATCAATAAGAGACTGTGAAAGTTCATCGCGACAAAGTGCAAGTTGTTGAAGCAATACAAACACGGCGACAACATAGCGCCTGCGTTAATCAACACTGGATTCAAGCGCCCAATAATCAGAATAAACTATTTAATGTCTTCGGAATTCATCAAAGAAGATAACAAACGAAAACTTCAGAGTTTGAAATAGAACTGTAATTTATCGAAATAAACAAGTGTATAACTGAAACAATAAATGTAATCTTTGTCATCATTATAATGAATTCTGCGCATCACAATGAAAACACCTTATGATTAGATTGAAGATCGATAAGGAAACGAATATTCCACAATTTGTGTAAGAATTCTCATATAGAATGAGACCCGACCACCAAATAGGTTTTACTCGACTACACTCTGTACAAGTTCATCACCCGAAGGATAGAATTGCCTGAGAAGGATCGGTCATTGAAATTTAAAGACATGATACAACAGTCACATGATTACAAAAAAGGTGAATGGTAAGCACGCACGCAGCCCTCCGGTCACGCTCCGCCCACCACAGCAGTCCTCCACCCGAGCACCGCCCACTTGTCGCGTGGACAACTCTCCGCACACGCGCCGCGCAGGGGAAAATACGCGCAGGGCTCAGGGCAGTGTCCAGGGGTCCAGGTTGTAGTTTCGCCACCCCGTAGCCTCGGCATGACACAGTACTACTCCTGTACATTAGCAAACAAAAAAGAAAAGAAAAGAAGAAAAGAAAAAAGAGCTAAGAAAGTGTACAGTTTGGTGGAAGATGCCAGAAAATTGTAATTGCGTAAAAAATCAGATAATGACATTACATAAGAAATAATTGCTGTACATGTATATTTTTCCTGCCATTAAATCGGTTAGACGTTCGGCGTCGTGGTGGGAATCTCTCTCTCTTTCGCTGTGCTGTTTTTACACCGTACCAACTACTTTAAGTGTCTGCGTTAGTTTGGTTACATTTGTAAACTTGAAACTTCGTGTGCTTCATTCTTCATCTCCGGCTAACCTGACACGATATACGTACATTCAGTGAATAGCAGCAGGACGCTCTTAAGTTGACCACCTGGCCATGTTTTCTACCAAAGTCCCCAAATTTCTGGATTTTGCAGAGGATTTGACAAACACGTATTTGAAATGGGATTTGATTTGGCATAAAAAAAGGCAAATAAGCAAGAAAGATGCTTCACATTGTTTTCCATAATATTAAGCGGGCTAGTACTCATTTCATTTCATTTATTTAACACTTAAAGGCCCGAGCGCATTACATAAGGGGAGGACATCCTCCATGTGGAACCTCCATCGGCATCTCATCGAAACTGATGATCACAGGAAAATTCAGCCCAACGGATGTACAGAGCTGATTTTTTCGGAATCTGAGTACGTGTTGTTTTATACATGTGTGCTTTTTAATTTTTCTTTTTGTATGCTGTACTTATTGCTTACTTTTATTTGTATGTATCCCCGCCACAGTAATGTCATAAGGCGTGGTTGCGTAATAGCAGAAATAAATAAGTACAGAAAAACTATAATTCTGGATATATAATGATTTCATTTGCTCCTCGAAAATAAAGAGCTGACTTGAATCCGATTTGTTTCATGAAATCCATATCACGGCGTGGGGTGCCTCATGATGACCCATGAGAAACATAGCGGTGATGCACAGTACCCCTGACAAATTACAAAGTGCTTCGCATGCTTGAGATGCACTTTCAACGTTTCGAATATGAGCGGGCTTCTATAGCCATGACGGCTTCAACCGGTTTCAGCGACTTCAACCTTCAACACACAAACCCAACAAACTACAAAGCAAGCAAAAAGTTCCCAGTATTTCAACAATGTGAAAAAGACCGTCTGTGCAACATTCGTGTGAAAGAACAGGCCTATTAATAAACAGCACAACAAAAAATGATGAAATTGAAATAATGGCTTGATTTTTCGCGCGGAGGCAACTAGAATGCAAGGCGTCCCACACAGCAGCCATTGAGAAGTAGGAGCTACATTTTTGCGCAGAAGCACCTGAAAGAGTGAGTGACGCGGCAATGATACCCCTCAGGATATGGTGGCTAGGTGAATATTGTCTGGTGTGAGGAGCGCCCACAGCCTCCTACCCGACGGAGCGGGACTCTTGCGGAAGACGGCCACCAGGCGCTCTGCTCCACGGATGTATACTAGTTTCTTGGCGCTCTGGCTAGTACCCGGGCAGAGTTGTTTTATCCGTGACATATCAGAGGGTGGGATAGCGACGCTGTCGCGTCTTTGAAGTGCTTTATTTTACTTTATCGTCGGCTGTGCACTGTTTCTGTGGAATGGTGAACCTTTAGCAGACGTCTGACGCCCTTGTGAAGAAAAAGCAGCGTGCAAAAACGAACAGAGCACAAACCATCTGTCGTCGTACATGAACGAATTCAACAGGAAGCCTACTATACTGTTCGGAAACACTCTTCAAGCTTGTCTCCAAACTTGAAGATACCTTCACAATGTTGCTCTCATGTCATAAATGGCATGCAGACAGCCTACTAGAAGTCATGGCATGTGATAGGCATAGGTCGGCATTTTTCGAAATATTCAAATATTCATTCAACATCACATCATGTCCGGCCCAGCCCACAGCCAATAACATCACATCACCATTCACAGCCCATCACATCATAACCCATCATTCAACATCGCCAACACAACTCATCACATCATAACCCATCATTCAACATCAACATCACAGCTCACCACATCATTGCCCATCATTCAACATCAACATCACATCTCATCACATCATTACCCATCATTCAACATCACAGCCCATCACATCATAGCCCACCATTCAACATCACAGCTCATCACATCATTACTCATCATTCGACATCACAGCCCATCATATCATAGGTCAGAACTCAACTTCAGAAGTCGTTCTGAGTTCAACTTCGTTGTGTATGATGGACTTTGAATCCGAACTGCAGGAACCGGTTATGAGACTGAGGGCCTTGTATACTGCGCATGCTTGCGCTTCGGCGACGACTTGGCTTCGGGGCTTCGGTGACCGTGCGTCCCGGCTCCTGGGCAGATGTCATCTTTTGGGTGGCGGCCGTTTACAGTGACGTTCGTAAATTAAACAGGTGCTGTGTTGTTTGTGATGTCGCAATGGTGTGCAGGACTTGGCGGGGCGCCCGCCCACTGCCCGGAGCGAGCCTTTGCAGGGCGGGGTGGCGATAGGGTTGTACTGAAAGCGTGAATGCAAATACCAGGTGCGTCGGGTTAGGATTGGCGAGTGGCGTGGCAGCTGCTATGTCACTGCCCTTCTAGTTTGCGGGTTGTTGCGCAACGCGCCGATCGACTGCTGATATCGTTACACTAGAAAAGGCATAGCAGGTCTTGGCCTTGGCATCCGGTGGCTTTATGGTATCAACTTTCTTGGCGCTGCACGGCTGCTCATAGAGCAGGCATATTTCCGTCGTCTGCTACGTGTGCGGAAGGTGGTGGTTGTGTGGAGGGAATCGGCAGAGGTGATGAAACTGCTTGTCGGTGCTCGGTAGTCGGTTACGCTGCACCGGGGAATGACCGGGATCCCATGATGGGAAGGAGGCATGTGCCAATAGAGGGTGCAAGGGAGAATCGTGACTTCACCCCTGTTTTTCTGCATGCATTGAGATTTCCTTTTCTTTTTTTTTTTTTCCTTCGAGAGGTTTCGATGTGCTGCTGTTTGAACTGGGGGTGCATTGCAAATATCTAGCAGTGAAACGGCGGATTTTCAGGCAAATGAAAAGCTTGTGACGCACCTGTGCAGCACGGGCGTGGATTGTTCTGCTCTTCGTTAGCCCTAAGGTAACCTAGCTATCTTAAAACCGAAATAACCCCTCACCTTCAGGCCGATGGCCAAGAATGGTGATGGTGGTCGTTCCGGGGCACGACGCGGTTCCCCGAGGCCGTAGTCGCTCTCCGGTACGGAGAAACCGGTCGAACTCCGCCCCTTGCGAACGGACACTTCTGTCGCTTCAACAGCCTTCTCTGGCCGAGGACCGAACATCAAGCACAGAAGTGTATGACGTAAGTCAGACCAGTGATCCAATGAATGGTGATGAATCACTGGACCAAGATATGGGGGACCCTTTCACGCTGGTGACTTACAAGAAGAATAGGCCTCAAGGCATCCCTGTATTGTTTAAGCCAGTTGATTCTGGAAAGTCGTTTTGGAAAGTCAATCCCAACGTGGTAGCGAAGACTATTCGCTCTGCGGCCCAGGAATCAATTCTCCGTCATCGTGTCAACGCTGATGGCTCCATGTGCATCTTCGTCCAGACGGAAGGGGCAGTGTCTAATCTCATGACCCTCAGTGAAGTGGCTGGGGTGGCAGTTACTGTCACCATCCCCTCCTCATACGTTAATAACATGGGGAAAATATATGACGTCCCACTGGAGTATACCGACGCGGAACTCACCTCGTATTTGGGAGAGGATGGCGTCATAGCCGCTCGGCGTCAAGTGCGGCATGTCTCTCATGAAGATGGGTCGGACCAGTACATCCCCCTTCGAAATGTCATATTGACCTTCAAGTCCAACAGAAGGATACCTGAGGAAGTTAAGTTTGGCTTTTCAACACATAAGGTGCATGAGTATGTGGAAGACCCAGTGCAATGCTATCAATGCCAGAGGTTCGGTCATCTTGCTCGAAGCTGTCGATGGCCACCACGGTGCAAGTTTTGCTCTCAGCCGCACACACTCAAGGAATGTACAGCGCGGCGCCAACCGAAATGTGCAAACTGCGAGGGACCGCATGCTGCTTCGCATTCTTTATGTCCCCGGAAGAGGGCAGCTACAAGGCGCTTTCAGGCTCGTGTTTTGACCAACACCCCTTCCCTTTCCCCCGGGATCAGGAAGGCACGACGTAGTGCACAAACGGACGGAGGTTCAACTTTAGGTCTCCAGGCGGCCAAAAGTGATGGTCGACCACAAACTACTGCGAGATCCCAAAGGGCACCTCAGCAGGTCTCAAAACCAACAGTCAAAACCCCCAAACCACAAGCATTTAAGCCTAAACCGAGTAGGCATGTGCGGCTCCTAGATAGCAAGCATGACATCCCTAATGCTACCACTCCTCTCCGTGCAACTTTCGCGGCCGCAGTGCGAGGTCCAAGGAAGACCGACGAGACTCTGCCAGCAGCGCCTCGACGGCTGAAATGGCAATCCCCGCAGTCTTCGAATGACTTCTGTGTCATCACCCCCTTAGTTCTTGCTGCTATGAAGGCCATTGTTGCTTGTTGCCCTGAGGCTGCGCGGTTGCCCGAAGTCAAGGCTCTTCATGAGATTGACAGCCTTTTCCTCGGTCATGGAGCAAATCTATAGGAATGCTGTCTTCATGCAGTGGAACGCGCGCAGTCTGCGCAACAAGCTGCCAGATCTTAAAGAATTTCTACTTCGGCATCGAACACGGACCTTGATGGCAGGGGAAGCGACCACGTGCCCATATACATCACGTATGATGGATATTCAACGAGAGCGGGATGTAGAACGGCGAAATTAACAGACTGGCGTTCGTTTCGTACAGCATGTGGAGATAGGGCCCACCCTTTGCTTTCTGTGGATCAGCTAGAGAATGTAATTGCCGATGCCCTTGCCTCGTCCCCTAAAACAGTCAACGTGTGTTCTGGTCACTTAGGGTCTAACCCTCGTGTGGAGCAACTACGTGCTGTCCGAAGGCGCGCTGAACGTAAAGATCGACGGACAGGAGATCTTTCTGATATACAGGAAGCAAGACGCGCGAGTAGGCTTGTACAGAAAGAACTCCGAAACCTTGACCGTCAACGGTGGCGGCACTTCTGTTGCTCCTTATCACCTTTTGAGAGCCCTGCTCGGATATGGAGAGTCGCAAGAAGTTTAAAGGAGAACTCTCCAGTTCGGAACCCACTTGGAGCTCTTGCGCTCCTAATATCTACGTCTGAGAAAGAGGTGGCCAGGGAATTCTGCCGTGTCATTACGAAGGGAGCCAATGTAACCAGCACCGAGGAGTACCTAACCCATACAGCCCATGTGACATCTATTCTCGAGCATGCCAACCCAGCAGCTGTCCCTGCCTTGGATATGGACTTCTCCGTGGCAGAACTTTCGTCAGCCATTTCAGCTGCATGCAAGAAGTCTTCTCCAGGCCCGGACGCCATTACATACACAGTGACTCGAAACCTTGACCCTACATCCCTTCAGGCCCTGCTGAACATCTGCAATCACTTGTGGAGGCATGGACAGGTTCCTAGGCAGTGGAAAGTCGGCCAAGTGATACCGTTGCTATAACCAGGAAAACACCCATCCCAATTGGCATCATTTCGCCCGGTAACTCTGACCAGCTGCTTGGGGAAAGTTATGGAAAGAATGGCCTTGCGTAGAATTGAGTGGTGGCTCGAAAGCCGTGCCTTCTTCCCTCAAGAGCAAGCTGGGTTTCGACGGCACCGCAGTTCAATAGACTCTGTCCTCGACTTGGTCACGTCGGTGGAAGAGGCACGACGAGGCAGGAAGATCTCGGCGGCGGTATTTCTTGATGTTAAGAGAGCATACGACACCGTTAGCCATCCATCAATCTTACATGCTCTATACAGCGCTGCGCTCTCACGTACAACGTTGCTTTGGATCGCCGATTTCCTCAGTCAACGAGGTATTTTCGTCCGGACAAGACAAGGCGACACAGAGCAATTCCCCATCTCTCAGGAGGTACCACAAGGAAGCGTCCTAAGTCCGCTCCTCTTTAATGCCGTTATGGCGGGCATTGGAACCTGCATTCAGCGGAAAGTCAACTTGTCCCTGTATGCCGATGACATCTGTGTTTGGACTACAGGCACTTCCCGTCCAGCACTCCGTCAGCGTCTTCAGCGCACGTTAGACGCCATTCGCCTCTACTTACTCCAGGCAGGAATGGAGATATCCGTCGAGAAAAGCGCAGTTCTAGCCTTCACGCGCAAAGACATGCATATATATCGCCTGTATATTGGTGGAAGCCCACTGGAGCAGGTGACACATCACAAGTTCCTCGGCGTGACTCTATCATGGAATTTGTCGTGGAAGCGCCACATAGACGTCAATGAACAGAAAGTCCAACGCTGGGTCAACGTGATTCGTCACTTCGCAGGTATGAGACGGGGGCGAGACGAGAAGGATCTCCTCATGCTGCACAATGCCCTGGTTCGTGGCTCAGTGATGTACAGCCTTCCCGTCCTACACGGACTTCCTCAGACACTGATTCAAAGGATTCGAGCCATGCTAGCGCGCAGTCTTCGGGTATGTCTTGGGGTCCCGCGAGGTGCTGAAACCCGTCTAGTAGTGGCTGAGGCCAGGGACATCCCCATTGAGGTTCTCCGTACTCGGGAAATTGCACGCCACTATCTACGTCTCCGTGCCCATCATAACCATCACTCTCTGATTCGCAAGCTTCACGCTAGACGGAACGCGACGGTTCATGCTGCTGTGACATCATTCAGACCTCATATCCCCAAATTCATAGTCGACCCGACGGCACCCAAAGTGCCTCCATGGACGTTGCCATCGCCGCCTGTCACTGTCTCCATCACGGCCTCAAGAACAACAAAAAGAACTATCCTGATTTTATTTTTAGGCAACTTACCCTTGACTTCATCGAGGCTCCATACCGCAACAGTACCGCTGTATACACGGATGGATCGTCCACCAGGGACGCTTCATCTTCAGCCTTTGCCATTCCATCACAGTCTGTTACACGTGGGTGTCGTCTATCTCACCGTACCTCATCGACATCCGCTGAACTTTATGCTATCTTGTTATTCTTGACATATGCGGAAGACTGTGAACCGCGGCACTGGGTAATTTACACAGACTCCAAAGCAGCTCTCTTGTGCATTAAAAACATGGGCACCCGCGGTTCCCTTGCCTCAGTGGTGATAGACATCCTGTGCGCCCTGAAGTCCCTACAAGATCGCTCCCACTACGTTGCCTTTCAGTGGGTTCCAGGGCATTGCGGAATAACTGGGAACCACGAGGCCGACGCTGCCGCTGCCGCTGCACACCAACAACGACCTTCTATGCCCATTATACTCTCGAGAGGAGACAGAAGATCCCTCCTCAGGCATTTGTCCGATTCCTGGTCTACCCTACAGTGGCAACACGACATTCCAACTATATCCTCTTTGGGAAATGTAGACCCAACGCTGTCATACCGGCTGCCTGCAAAGCTTCCTCGTCCTCTGAAGTCACTCATCCACAGGCTACGTCTGAATGTGGCCTTCACTCCGTCCTATCGATACCAGCTAGGCTGTCAGGCTAGCCCTATGTGCAACGAGTGTGGCGTACTTGCCAACGTTGAGCACATACTCCTCCGCTGCCGGACCTATGTCAACGAGAGGCGTACACTGCAGTCACAACTTGCCACCCTTGGCTGCCGCCCCTTCAACTTGTCAACCATCCTCGGCCCTTGGGACACCGCGGCCGACTCCAGGGCGGCCTTACGTCACGTGGTTGACTTCTTTGAGGCGACAGGCCTAAAGGACTCACTATGACCCCAGCAGCGCCCTCGGACACTCCCACTTCATGATCACGTCCAGCATCGTCATCGCCACTTCGATCATTCCCGTCATCTCTCATCGTCATCACTCATCATTGTCACCACTCGTATTAGACCCCCAGCTATGGGGTAGCGTTAGTAGTATTGATTAATACGGTATAATAACCGTTACGTACAACGACATCCTTTTTCTAATCCAAGATGGCCGATTCTAATCCAATTCTAAGCCAAAATCCGGTTCTAAGTCAACACAATCCACTTGTAATCCAACACAAGCCAAATCCGAAGCCATCTGATTGGCGGCCATTAGCCCCGCCCACTTCACGTTGATTGGCCACCACGCCACTGATTGGCTGACTGTAGCTCCGCTCCTTTATGCTAATTAGTTGGCTGGGCTCCGCCCAGTTCACGTTGAATGGCCCGTGCTAAGCCTTGACTGATCATTGATTGGTTGACTGTAGCTCCGCCCCTTTATGCTAATTACTCGGCTCTTCACGCTGATTGGTGCACGCGTATGGCTGAGCACGCCCCCGTTATGCTAATTAACAGGCTCCGCTGATTGGTCCATTCTAAGCCTACTGATCACTCTCCCAGCCGCCGCCGCCGCCGCCGCCCGCCGGACGCCCCGCTGCGGCCTCAAACTTACCCGGGTTGGCCCGCCGCCAGATGGTGCGCGGGTCGCTCGCCGGCGGCTTCAGATGGTTCTAACCCAATGTCTCTATCTCATACAACCAAACTTACCTCGTGCCACCAGATGGCGCGACTCAGGTGCATCAACTCCGCGCGGTTCCGCTTCGAGGCGTCACACGAGTGAGAGAACTTCGTCGAGATGTGCTGCCACATATTGCGCTCCCGTATCACCGCAAGCAAGTTGCGGGAAATCATACGCGAAATCTTGGACGAGTACCTGTCGGCTTACAGGGAGCAATCACTGCGCGAGCTTCAGGAACTATGTCAGGAAGAAATAAGAGTCCTGGAGACGATCATCAATCGCTCTAGGAGCTATGGATGAAAATAAAGATGCATCACACCTCGGTACACAGTCTGCTCGAGTTATTCCACGATGCGCATGCAGTTCCAGCACCCTGCTCGAATTCTCATCTCCGGCGCGTCCATGTGTGGGAAGACGGTGCTCACGCAGAATACTGTATAAGTGCTTAAATTCGCGGGCTCAATATTTCGCGAATTTGTGAGAAGCCAGGATCAGGCAATTATTCGCGGAACCTTAAATTCGCGGTACCGCGCTGCGTCCACCCTGCATCTTAGGGGCCATCCACCTTGAACTTCCTAGAAGAAGCTAATAAAAGGTATCACAACTGGGTAACTCGTTCAATTTGTCTTCCTTTTGAGCACTTCTGACTGCAAGGGATGCGATTAGGGGGTTTTACTCGGCTCGTATCTGTGCCATTGCCCAATTGCCCTGTCTCCCGTCATTCCTGTCATCGCACCGAGCAGGTGCGATTGGCACTTGGTAGTGATGCGACAACTTTTGCAAAGGTCTATACGCGTGGCAGAGTGCATACGCACTTGCTGGATGATCCAGGCTGACAAGGAACCGGAATCACGGGAGGCTTACATCCGCGCGGGATTCGTACGTCAAGGCGGGACTACAGTCTCCAGTTGCAGCGGCGAACTGAACACTTTGCGAGGCAATGCAGTGTAACAGCGTAAGAAACTCCGTATACATAAGTTGCCTCAGCGTCCTGGGTCAAATTTCTTACATATTTCACGTATTTTTCTGTCATTGGTTCGGATATTTCGCGGGACTTTAAATTCGCGAAAAAAGGGCGTTCGCAAATTTCGCGAAAAATAGGTCCTCGCGAAAATTACTACTTATACAGTATAATGAGACACCCCGAATTATTTAGCATTCCACCGCAGAAGATACTCTACGTACGAAAGTATGCAGCCGCCTGGGAAAAGGATTTCGACGGTGTGGAGTTTATGGACAGGATACCCGCAGATTGGGATGAGCGATATCCCACTCTCATAGTTATTGACGATCAAATCACGGAAAAGGGGGTTCTATCGGAGGTAGAGTCGCTGTTTGTACGTGGTAGCCACCATAAGAATGCGTCCGTGATCCTGATCACACAAGCCTTGTTCTATCACAATGCCGCTTTTCGAACGATATCGCTGAACGCCAGTTATATCGTATTGTTCCGGAACGCGCGGTCCGTACAACAGATCGAAACCTTCGGACGTCAGGTATTCGGGAAACAGGGGCTCTCCTATTTTCTCGACGCATATAACCAGGCGACGGAGAAGGCGCACGGTTATTTAGTTGTGGATCTGCACGCGCAAACACCTCCCTCTCGTAGCCTGCGAACGGGTATTTTACCGCACGACCGGCAGTTCCTGTTTACGCCCGCGAAATGACGGCCGATCTTAGAAGACATCTCACGCTCCTCAAAGTATTGGCTGCCAGCAAACCGACGCACCGCGCAGAGTTACTTAAAGAGCTCAGCTGCGACGACATTCGAATCCTTTCGGAAATCTGTCTGAATATTCTACGCGGAAATATCCCACTTTCGACGGAACTTCATAAAAACCTGAAGAAACACAAAAAAATCCTCCGCTTCCTTGCCTACAAGTCACTTCATAAGTGCCCCCGGCAGTTGAAGAAATATATTAGGGGACAACGAGGTGGTCTCATTCCCATACTTCCACTGCTCCTCTCAGGGCTATCAAGTCTCATGGCGGGAGTCGCCGGGCGAGCGATATCCAAAGCCATCGGTCATGGCTCATAGAATAGAAATAGGTGAAGTTCTGAAATCTAACGATTCGGACGATGTAAAAGTGGGCAAAATACTGGAAGCCCTCTATTACTTGCTGAAGCGAGCTCACTATCATCCTCCTCCTCCTCCTCCTCTGGAACCTGTCCATTCGGAGCCCGAACCGGAACCCAATCCATTCGATTTTAATCTTCTACCCTCCGGCGTTGATAAAGCACGCGCGAAATCTGTGCTAAAAGAATTGAAGAAAGTTTTCACCTGGCAGGCGGATAATGTGCTAGTATATAGAGGGAAGCGAATCAATCGCTCAAACATTGTGGCTCTCGTGAGCTACTTAGCACGTCGTAGCGCGCTCATCAAGAAACCCCGCTGGTACAAAAAAGTATCGAAAATTATAAGCGCTCTGAAAATACACCGCATTGCTCGCTGGAGCAAATATGGGGCCCTATAGAAAGATCAAGGAGAAAGGGTTAGGTGGAGTGGATCGGTACCGACGTTATCACAAGCTCACGCGCGCAGAAGCTGTGGAACAGCTGAAAAAAGAAGATGCTTACACCCTTCACAAGCCAGTGAAGAAAAAATTTAAGCGACGCTCCATCATCGCAACTCACGTGCGGGATTTATATCAGGCAGACCTTCTGGATATGCGCAAATATCAGAAATTTAACAAGGGCTTCAGGTACATCCTAACGGTCATAGATACGCTATCGAGGTACCTGTACATGGTCCCCATTCGCACAAAGCGCCCGCAAGACGTAAAGAAAGCCTTCCAACGAGTTTTCCGTCACGGAATTCCGAAGAATTTGCTCACGGATTGCGGGAGCGAATTTTGGGGTTCCCCCGTTCGTCAGTACTTTCAGTCGCTGCTAAATCACTATAGCACACAAAGCGGAATGAAAGCGGCCTCCTGTGAACGCGTGCAGAGAACAATTAGGGAAAGAATAGCCAGGCATTTCACTAGTACGGGGAAGTTTAATTATATCAACGCGCTGCCGAAGATAGTGGCCGACTATAACGACTCGGTACACTCCGTCACGGGCGAAAAGCCGAAAAACGTGAACGCCGGAAATGAAGTAGCTCTGTTCAACAGATTGAATCGTAAGACGACCCCGCGCGAGAGCAAGTATAAATCAGGGGACCAGGTGAGGCTCGCGTTAGATCGCGGTGTGTTCGCCAAAGGCTACGATCAAAGGTGGACGGCCGAAGTGTTCGAGGTGTCGCGAACGAGAAAGACCGATCCGCCCGTAGTGTACGTGAAAGATTCGACGGGAAAAGAAATACTGGGATCATTCTACGAGCAGGAGCTGCAGCCCGTCCACCATCTTTCCTCGTACGATAAGCGACTCATATCCGCGGTGATTAGAAAGAAGAAAATTAACGGGGTATTGCACTACTTGGTTCGTTGGTTCGGATACGCCAAAGATCACGATTCTTGGGTGCCCGCCAGCGATGTCAGAAAATGAATTTTACGTGTATCTGCTCTCGAACGCTAGCATGGACCTGTACCCGTCCAATACGCTGAATGACTTCACGATCGCGTTAGATAAGCCACTACACCTGGATGATTCGTACGTCGTCGGTCTAGAGGGATTTTCCATTCCCAACAGCTTCCTGAACGTGAACCAAGCGCCTGATAACCTGATAACGCTATCAACGGAGAAGTGGCAAACAAAACAGCTCACGTTCGAAGACACGGACACGCTATTGAATAAAATATTCCCCGAATATGGGATAGAGTGGACTTACGAGGAAGATCACTACGTGTTTAAGCTACCGTCGCGCGTGCGCTCGGCGAAACTAATCGACAGACCGCTGCATCTCGCCTTTGGAATCGTCGACATCGATGGAGATCACCGGGAGGGCGGTAAAGTACGCGCCGTCCCAAACGTGTTACCGCTCGCGGAGGAAAGAGCCGTTATGATGCGAGTTCGCCGGGTGATAGTGATCAATAACGATCTAATTTTAGAACCCCGATCGCTCATTACCGACACATTCAACGAATTCTTCAGAGCGACGAACGATACAGAATCACGGGTGGAATACAAAGACAACACTTACTCGCTTTCTCTCCCGACGAATTTCAACTTGTCGACCGAGTTCCTGGACCTCATTCAGGTGAAGCACATCCATGTTGAAGGATCCCGAAAGCGCATCACATGTAATCCCATAGTGAAGACGTATCGCATCCACATAAACACTCGAGAGACGGAAAGTCGGCGCATTTCACTTCCACCGAATTACTACGAAACACCCGAAGCTCTCGTGAGCGCCATCCATGAGCGTCTGCAGCCGGAGGCTTCCCTCACGTACGATGCGTGGGCGAGGAAGTGTTCGTTGAGCTTGCGGGAAAACGTGTCGCTTACATTATCCGATTACTTTGCGTACCTACTGGGTTTCGGCGCGAAAACCGTATTTACGGAAAACGATACGGGCGTCGACGAAGTGACCATAGATCTTCCCATTAACTGTATTATGATATACACGGATCTTGTCACGCCCTCCGTAGTGGGAAACGGGCGGCATCCGATACTGAAATTAATTCCATTCGTATACGATAGAACGAAAGAACAACTGAGTTTCAGCTTTCTTCCCGTTCAGTATTTTAAGTTAGTGCAGCGCGAAATTTCCTCAATCACCGTCTCTATACGCGACGACACGGGTCGCAAGCTACCGCTACAAAATCGCGGTAGATCGACGCTGACGCTGCACTTTAAGCATGTACACTAAAGCGGTACCAATCTACGGATTTGGCGTTCCGACGGTATACAGGTCGCACCTGTACCAGAGGGGAGGCAATTTCTTTTCTCAGCTCGGGCGTTTCGCTATTCCACTCTTTAAACGCGTATCGCCATACTTAAAAAAGACGGCTGTTGCGGCCGCTAAGCGCGTGGCCAAAAATCTGTCGGAGGGAGACTCTTTCCGAAGTGCGCTTAAGAGATCGGCGAAAGATACGGGCCGTGAAATTCTCCGTGACCTCGGAGGGGCTGGCGGGCGAAGAAAGAGGAGAAAACCGGACGTCTTCGACGGCATAAATCACGCTGGTTGCGCGGCCACAATTTAGTTGCGAGATGGACACGATTAACGTCGTACATCCCGACACTCCTCTGTTGGATAAGTCGGAAACACAGTTATTTTCCGTGCCGGGAACGCAGTGGCATATACTGAAGGGGGAATATGAGGTATTCTACCCGGTCGCTGACATATCCTCCGTCATAGAGTTCCAGCTTTCGAATTTGGGGCACCACTATCTCGATTTGAACTCCGCGTACATAGTGACGAAAGTCCGCATCGTACGTGACGATGGTTCGCTACCGGAAACACAGGCTGGCGATCGGACGACCTACGACGAGGTCTACCCCGTCAACGCGTTCGCCAGCTCGCTTTTCAAGAACGTAGCCGTCTTCTTGAATCAGACCATGATTACGAATAATGATTTGTATAGCTATAGAAGCTACTTGGATATTTTGCTTCACGCCAGCACCACGGAGCAAAATACCGTGCATAAAGCAGGTCTGTACACGCAAGAAGAAGCGCGTCAAACGGAAAACAACATTCGCGCTCGTGGACCGGCCGAACGATACAACCTCACACGTGGCGGCAAGACCATCGACCTGGTTTCCAAGATCAACTCGGACACTTTCCTGCAGCCTAAGCTACTCATATCGGGAGTGGAAATTAGGCTTGTTTTTTATCAAGGCTCCGACGCGTTCCGCATTATGAAGACCGACCAGGAGCAGCACACGCATAGAGTGGAAATCATGAGTGCCACTTTGTACATAAAGAAAATCACCGTGTCTCCCAGCCTATTCCTCGGACACGAAACGGAATTGCAGAAGCGCAAGGCTCTCTACACACTGGCCGGAAGTGAATCGCGTATTCGTTCGCTACCAGTTGGCAACCTGGATGCATGCCTGGAAGATTTATTTCCTGAGAAGATACCGTCTAAGGTGGTGGTCGCATTCGTGCCCACCCTAGCCTAACAGGGAGCATTCAATCGGGACCCGTACCGATTCGTGAACTGCGACATTGAGTCGGCGACGCTCACCGTGAACGGGACGCAGCGAATAGACACGTTCGACTTCAACAATAACCTGAACCACCGAAGCTACTTCAACCTCCTGGAGCAGCTGTGTGAGAAGCACGTCTCCTACGAATACGACCACTACGTTGGAAACAAGTTCCTACTGTACTACGACCTGGATCCCGATCAATCCTCCGTCCACCTGTCACCGATCAGGCGTGGAAACGTTCGTCTGCAACTCAAGTTCCGACGTGCCTTGGCCGAACCCACGACCGTATTGATACTGTCCGAGAGTGTGCGAATTATGTCCATCGATAAGAACAGGAACGTCACACTGGATTAGCAATGTTCGAGCAAGATATCGAGAGACTCCTGAAGTACAACGATTACACTTCGGCGCTCTTTCGCGGTGTATACGCTCGAGACGATCGTCTGCCCGCACTGGATAGACCGGGTATAATCGTGGTGAACACCGATCGGCGACAGCAAGCTGGGGAGCACTGGATTTTGTACGCGAAAATGAAGGATGACCTCATCTACTTTGATTCCTTCGGATTGCCGCCCATCGAACCCGAGCTGAAACGCCTCACCGTCGACGAATATAATGATGTCTGTATCCAAAGCCTGTATTCTCCAATGTGTGGTGTGTACTGTTGTATTGTGGCGACATTGTTGGCGAAAGGGAAATCACTGAAGAGCATTGTATCCCTGTTTTCCGATAATCTCGCCGCTAATGACCTAAAATCAATAAAGCTGCTAGAAAAGTTGTTTGTCGCTTAAAAACGCCTGGCGTCCTTTATTCTCTATAGCTCCCCACAAACTACACTTGCTTAGTCAATGAATACGCGCTATAGCTCCCTATCATATCATTCTATCAATAGAGCTTCCCATCATATCAGCCTATCTTCCTAATCCATCACAACAACGCAACATTTAAAATCAGAAATACATGTATTTTTATTTTTCCCGCTGATTACATATGGGACGCGGACTTTCGTCGCGGTCACTTCTTCTTCGCGTGAGTAAAGATGATGTCGGGCGATGCGGCTCTTTTACCATCCCTGAATATCTCCTTCTTCTCTAGTTTCAGATCTGGTAATTCTCGCATTTCTTGCAAATCTTCATCCGTGAGTCGCCTAAAACGACTGGGTAGGTACACCTTCAC
Organism: Ornithodoros turicata; assembly: GCF_037126465.1. Lineage (NCBI taxonomy): Eukaryota > Metazoa > Arthropoda > Arachnida > Ixodida > Argasidae > Ornithodoros > Ornithodoros turicata. The sequence continues at coordinate 29,801,780 of NC_088205.1, forward strand.
GCGTTTATCGTTGTCCATCAGGAGTTCCACGTACACGGACTCCCCATAGATAGTGTCCACTTTGCGTAAGTCCAACACGTCGAGCTTTTCGTTGTTTGGAACAATGCTCATTTTCTGAATGTCTCCATCACCGGGTTTCTTTAGTTTATCCAGCTTCTCGACAATAGATGACATATCTCTCAGTGCAAGTTTCTACGCACGCCAAATGAACTGAAAATGAGGACGACTATTACCTAACTTTCCTCATCTTGAAGACAATAGTGAAACACACCTTTCTCGTTGTGCGCTTCACGAGGAGTCGACCGACGGCTTCACAGACCTCAAATGAGTTGTATATATCGCGACTTTTATATAAAGCACCTCCGGAGGAGCGCAAGGGTGGTGCGATTCTGTTTACACAATCACACGGGAACAGCATGTGATATATGATGCGCGCGCGAAGGACATTTGGAAACTGCATAAGCGAACCCTTTGTTTTTGGCGCTTGTTTCGGCAATGAGCTGGTGGGCTCATAGGGATATTTTCCTTCAGATAGACTTGTCTCATCAAGCACAACAGTTTACTTTTGGTTTTAATACGCGTGGCCTCGGAAAACATGATTTACGTGGTGACCCAGTTTCTCGTTACATCACCTTGACGCAACATTTTTTTTTTTCACTAGGGCCCGCCACGATGGGTGGAAGTGCGTTTTTGATATTAAACAGATGGCACCGTCGTGTTGGGGCTTGTCTCAAGGTGACCCAATTTCTCGTTACATTACCTTGACGCAACTTCCCCGAGAATAAAACAAAGCTCACCGTTCTATAGTATAAACTCATTTTGACCATGAAGCGCATTTTGATATAAAACAGGCGACCCCAACGTGTTGGAACATGCAACCGACTCAAGGTGACCCAATTTCTCGGAGAAGACCTATTTACATTACCTTGACGCAACATTCTCTTCGATGGTGAATGCTCACCATTGCGGCCGCGCGCGTTCTGATATTAAACAGATGGCCCCAACGCGGCCTCATCCTCGAGGTGCCACATGATTTACGACTGCGTGGAAACAAGCGAGCCCCGACGTGTTGGCGCATGCAGCGTGGATGCCGGTTTATAAGCCGCGCGATCGCCTCAGGGGGGGGAACAGTCTGCTTTCACTCGCTTCACAAGTAAGTTATTCCCTCCTTTACTTGTTGCACGTTTCTTACTGATGCGCGTTTATTTTCAGTGCCTCGGTGTGTGTTCTGCTTTTTTGATCCTCACGATATCGAGGATGAATCGGACGACGACGACGACGATTCTCGGGACGGCGCACCTCCTACACTGCCTGCTCACGTGATGCGATCGCACCCCGACGTGGATACATCCTTCCTGCCCTTCTTCCAGACTGACGCCGCATTTAGAGGTATCGTCAAAAGATTCACGCTATTGGCATCTGTTCACGATCAGGGAGTAGAGTATTTGCGACAATATTTAATGAGTCACTTTCACGATATGCTCGCCATATTGAGAGCGCAAAGAATACCCTTTAGGTTTTGCATTTGTTCCGACGTCTTAATGGTGAAGGAAACTCGGGGGGAGATAACCGCGCACATAGCCCACTTTATGGCGTTTGCTCGCGAAGTCCACAGCGACGGAGCCGTCGCGAATACCCTGATGGACGCGATTCAGGAGTCCACGGGACGCGTCGAAAATTATAAGCGGGAAGGGAGTGGGTTCGTGTCCGCCGACGTCCAAAACGTTCAAATATGCATTTCCGCGGTGAAAACTAAAAAATTCGGATGTAGTGGGACACTTCCCGATCATTTGGCTAAGCGCAGGAACGTGCTGACGAATATTCATTTACCGGCACGTAAGGAGGGTGAGTGTTTTAAATACAATACGCTCGCCCTCCTGCACCCGCAGGAAAGGAATTCGTGGAAAAAATGTGAAAACTATGCCGCGGATTACTGGTGGCCTAGTCGCTTCCCCGTTTCCTACTCTGATCTGGACGAATTTGAAGACAAAAACCAGATATCCGTGTACGTATACGAGTACGTCGATCAGGGAGTGCACGTGTCGCGACCTCCAAAACTCGAGTATGAAAAGAAAATTCACTTATTGGCTATAGATGAACATTTTTTCGGAATCAAGTCTCTCGAGCGGTTACTGATGAGAGACAAGAGGCGTTTCGTGTGCGAGCGCTGCACGCGCTCTTTCCTGAAGGAAGAGAGCATGGCGAAACATCGTCGCCTGTGCGCGGACGTAAACGAAATCATATTGGAATTTTGCGAACCGGGCAAAAACTTTGTAGAATTTACTAAAATTCAGTACAAGCAGCAGTATAACTACGTCGTCGCGTTGGACACGGAGAGCGTGCTCGCGCCCAGCGGTGTTGGCATGCAGCGTCACGTCACCTCGAGCTTCTGTGCCGTGCGCACCCACGACTCGAAGGTGATGCGCATCAGGACGCACCACGGTGAAGATTCCGCGAGGCAGTGCGTCAGAGCTCTGATGGAAATGCGAGATGAGATGATCGCCCTGAACGCTTGCCCAGCCGAAATGGTGCTGAATGACGAGCAACGAGCGCGACACGAAGCTGCCACCCACTGCGCGTACTGCGTGCGGGAGTTCGCGCAAGATCTACCCCGTGTCCGGCACCACGACCATTCCAAGCGTTGTACTGCCGGCGAGACAAATTACATCGCAACGCTGTGCAACCCCTGTAACGTGGCGTACACGACGCGGGAAAAACTGCCCATCATGGTGCACAATCTGGCCTACGATTTGGCCGGACTACTGCGGGAATTTCACCTTCTCGAGTGGAAGCGAGCTCCCTTCATCGTGGCCAGTTCCATGGAAAAAATTCGATCGTTCGAAATTGGCACCTTCCTATTCAGAGATACCATGCAGTACCTAAATTCGTCGCTGGGAGAGCTCGTGGAAACCGTCAAATCCATGGGGGGCGCAGAGGCGTTCCAATGCCTGAAGCAGGTATTTGGAGACGACTACGAAATTTTGCTTCGTAAAGGTGTATTCCCGTACAGCCACGTTAGCTCGTTCGCGGTCTACGACGAATTGGCTCTGCCTGCAAAATCCGCCTTCCGAAACGATCTGACGGGGGAGGATATAAGCGACGAAGACTATCAGTACGCGCTGCACGTATTTGAACGTTTTGGATGCTCGAATCTGAGGGATTATAATGCATTGTACCTGAAAACGGATGCCCTGTTACATGCTGACGTAATGCAGCACTTCCGGCGCCTGTGCTACGACGCGCGCGGATTGGAATTGCTTCATTGCGTTTCGCTGGCATCCTATTCGTGGCAATGCGCTCTAAATTACACGCGGGCGAAATTGGAGCTGATCATCGATGAGGACATGTACCGGACCATCGAATCGGGTGTTAGAGGCGGACTCTGTCAGGCGAGCAGGCGTCATTTACGGGCTAACAACCCGTTGTGCAGTGGCTACGATCCCGATAAGGAGGAGGTGTACATATCGTACATAGATTGCAACAATCTTTACGGCTTCAGTATGATAAAGCACCTCCCCGTCGGCAATTTCGAATGGGTCGAGGATTTTAGCTCCGTGGATTTTATGCGTCATCCCACGGATTCGGACGTGGGATACGTGTACGTGTGCGATTTGGAGTATCCAAAATCTATCCACGCGCTGACGCGGTACTTCCCCCTGGCTCCCGAGAAGGCGGTCGTTCCGAAGGAATGGCTCTCACCATTCCAGCGGGGGCTCCTCGAAGAGTTAATGTATCAACCAGCGAACAGCAAAAAGCTGCTGCTCACGTGCAAGGACAAGGTCGGGTACGTCGTTCATTACGCGCTGCTCGCGCTCTATTGTAGATTGGGCATGCGGGTGACGAAAATTCACCGAATTCTAAAATTTCGTCAGGCACCATTCCTGCGTCCCTACATCGAGGACAATGTTGCCAGACGCGTCGCCTCGAGCACGACGTTCGAGAAAAATTTCTATAAAATCTCAAATAATGCGGTCTTCGGGCGTACGTTGCTAAATAAATTTAATATGCGAGACATTCGAGTAGCCTTCGATGAGGAGACAGCGAGTCGCCTCGGGAGTCGGGCGGAATGCGCGCGAATGGAAATTTTGTCCCCCGATTGCGTCATGTACGAAATGCGCAAAAGAAAAGTGCGATGCGATTTCCCCCTGCAGATTGGCTTCACGATTTTAGAACTGAGTAAGTTAACCATGTACTCGTTCTACTATGAAACCCTGCTGAGCAAGCTCACTTGTCCGGTGATTACCTGCTACTTTGACACGGATTCTCTGATCCTCGGCCTATTCTGCAAGGACTACGAAGATCAGTTACGCGCGATCGCCGACGACCATTTAGATTTGTCTTCCTTCGATCGTGATCATCCACTGTACAGCGAGAGGAATCGCGGTAGACTTGGCGCGTTCAAAAGTGAAACGGGTAGCGTACCCATCGAGGAAGTAATATGCCTGAAAGCCAAAATGTATTCTATCAAATTAGCCGGGGGAAAACAAATTGCAAGAGCTAAAGGGGTCAAAAAGAACATTGTGCGCAAACACCTCCTCCATGATACGTACCGCGATACCCTATTCAAGCACGCTAGCGTATCGCACGAACAGGTGTCAATAGTGGGAAAGAAACAGTGCATGTACACCATCCGAAACGTGAAAAGAAGTCTGATGGCGTACGACGACAAACGGTACCTCTACAATGACGTGGACTCCTACCCGTACGGAAGCTGCGAATATGGTAAGCTCGAGTGGATGACGTAGATAGCGGGATTTCACACGGCATTCTTTCCTCCGCCGCACAGATAATGCAGAGGATGAGTAGGAGTAGCGTCATTTGACCTGCGTCACTGGAAGGATGTGGTACCTCGTTCTCTTCTCGCTCGTCTCGTGCGCACTGGCGCTGGACGCCGGCAACTGTACTGCGAGCATCAAGCTGGAGAAGGATAAGCACACGTACGCGCACGAATGCCCCGGCGACATCTTGGTCATCAGAGAGTGGCACGTGGTACCTATGCGGTCCGGCATTAACCTGGACAGGAACGCTACTGGATCGTTGCGTACGTGCCTTCACTCGCTGGACGTGAGCGACAGCTACGAAGATATCCAGTGCACGCGGAAGTGCCAACTCACGGAGGACGAAATTTTTCTCAGCCGCTGTCCCGGAGACGTCTACATGATCCGTCACTTCCGTGGAACCATGCCCAGCATCAAGGGAATCAACCTCTCCAAAACTGCCATGCTTTTCCTCAAACATGTACTCAATAAACGTTGAAAGGTATTTTTTTCCCTGTCTGTTCGATCTCATAGAGCTATCTGAGATAGGTTAGAACCATCTGAAGCCGCCGGCGAGCGACCCGCGCACCATCTGGCGGCGGCCACCCGCTAGCCCGGGTAAGTTTGAGGCCGCAGCGGGGCGTCCGGCGGCAGCGGCGGCGGCTGGGAGAGTGATCAGTAGGCTTAGAATGGACCAATCAGCGGAGCCGGTTAATTACCATAAAGGGGGCGTGCTCAGCGATACGCGTGCACCAATCAGCGTGAAGAGCCGAGTAATTAGCATAAAGGGGCGGAGCTACAGTCAACCAATCAATGATCAGTCAAGGCTTAGCACGGGCCGCTCAGTGTGAACTGGGCGGAGCCAAGCCAACTAATTAGCATAAAGGAGCGGAGCTACAGTCAGCCAATCAGTGGCGTGGTGGCCAATCAACGTGAAGTGGGCGGGGCTAATGGCCGCCAATCAGATGGCTTTGGATTTGGCTTGTGCTTGGATTACAAGTGGATTGTGTTGGCTTAGGACTGGATTGTGTTGGCTTAGAACCGGATTTTGGCTTAGAATTGGATTAGAATCGGCCATCTTGGATTAGAAAAAGGATGTCGTTGTACGTAACGGTTATTATACCGTATTAATCAATACTACTAGCGTTCCACTCCTAGAGTGGAAAACCTCCCCACTTCATCATCACAATATATATGTTGTTGTTGTTTCAGGCAAATCAATATTTTGTTTTCTCTCTCTCGCTCTTTCTCTCAATATAGTGTCATATCTCTACGATAGAAGCACGTTTGGTCATGGTTTGGGGCCGACTGGTGAAAATACTCGCACAGTGCGTATTTTGGGATATTTGCCTCAATTGCCTTTGTGTGTGCGCGCGTGTGTGTGTGCGTGTGTATGTGTATGTCTTGGTGTATTTCCAGATGCCGTGGTGTAAGCAGCATGGCGACTGAGTCTGGTGGACCGTACTATGCTTCTCCGCTTTCTATATACATTTAGGAAAATTACCGCGTTCACATTTCAATCTGCACTGCCGGCCTGAGTTGCTCTGTTGGTAACGTGTTCACTTGCTGAGCTCATGATCGCGGGTTCAATCGTGGCCGAGAATGGTAGCAATGTGGGAGCGATAAACATTGCTTCCAGCACCGGCGTATTAAAGATTTCTTTGGCACATCTAAAGTACCCCGGGGCGGTCGAAACTACCCGTAGCCCTACCCTGCTGTACGTGCATCTTCACACAAATGGGCTCATTTACGATGCGCGTAAATTTACTCCCAATTATGTTATTATTAGTCAATGTGTACTGTGTGGTACGGTGAAAAAAGCAGACGATGTCTGTGGTACATGCCTTTGTTGCATACCTTCACATCAAAAATGATGAAAAACAATACTTACATTAATAAATTTTAATGCATATTTTGAGGTGCCTAATTAGCGCATATTTTCGTGCGTGGTTGCATGCATACTTCTGCATAGTTTTTAGTGCATATTTAGGAGCACTCCTTTATTGATTATCGGTCGCACCTGCCAGCTGAATGTGTGAGCACGGTGGCATCCTTTTGCAACAGGTAATGGAATAGGCCTTGTCATGTGGATTTTCGCTGCGCTCTGAGCACTGGCGAACTACCTCAAGGACACACGTGCTGAAATAATCTTTTAAATCATTCAGTGCTTTCACACGTCAAGCCTCCCGGAACAACTGATCGCACCAGTGCGAGATACGTGTCTATTTTTACTTTCTGCTTCAGACATAAGTCGTAATGATTATTTTCAGATGTCACAATAAGAACCTCTGAGCAACCGCACAGTCCTCAACGTCCGCCTCCAGAAAAAGAGGTGGTAGGCGATAGCACGCTTGCCTCCCCTGGCACTTTACCCCCTCCATCTGGAAAAAAATCCTGGGAACGCCCATGGGTAGCCGTGATTGCTGAAACGGCCGACACCTATCTCCAGTCCGATTCCCATCCACGCAGCACTGCACTGGGTTCTACATTCAACCGCTCACAGTCGACTTCAACCGGCGCGAACCCTCTTGGCGGCACGTTTCGTGCATCCGCCAGTTCAGCGGTACGCGGGCCTGCTACCCCTTTGAGCCATAGCTGGGCGAACTCACTCATGAGGGCCCTCATGAGTGCCCCTCACCCTCACCTCACGCCTTTGAGGTGAGGGTGAGTGAGGGCAAGCCCGCGATCAGGCCATCCGTGAGTGCACTCATGAGGTTCTTACCCTCATGAGGTCTCGTGTGAGTGCACTCATGAGGTCTTACCCTCACGAAGTCTCCTGTGAGTGCACTCATGAGGTTTTGCCCATGATGAGACCTCCTGTGAGGGCACTCATGAGGTCTGAGGGGCGCCAGGTCTGTATGAGTGAAGTCACTGGTGAGGCCTGAGGGGTGTGAGGTCAGTGTGAGTGCATTCAGAAATGAGGTTAAATGACGCTTACGAGACGTGGGCAAATTATGAAGGCACTAGTGATATGGTTGCAGCGATCCAGCTACCGGCAGGGTGCATTTTAAAGGGCTGGTGTTCCCGTTTTTAGCAATTTCGTCTACGTCGCGCTGGGAACACAGCCAAGCGTCCTGAACTGATGGATTAGTTGGTGATATGCTTCCAGCGACCCAACTACACGCAGTGTGCACTTTAAAGGGCTGATGTGCCCGCTTTTAGGAATTTCATGTAAAGTCGCGCTGGAAACACAGCCAAGCATCCTGAGCTGACGGATTAGTTGGTGATATGGTTCCATCGACCCACCTGCACGCAGTGTGCACTTTAAAGGGCTGGTCTGCCCGTTTTTAACAGTTTCGTATATGTCGCGCTGGGAACACAGCAAAGCGTCTTGGCTGACTGATTACTTGGTGACGTGGTTCCAGCCACCCAATTATACCGGCAGGGTGCACTTTAAAGGGCTGGTGTGCACGTTTTTAGCAATTTTGTCCACGTCGAGCTGGGAACACAGCCACGTGTCCTGAGTTGACTGATGACTTGGCCATATGGTTCCAGCGACCCAACTCCAGGCATGGTGCACTTTAAAGGGCTCGTGTGCACGTTTTTAACAATTTCATCTACGTCGCGCTGGGAACACAACAAAACCTCCTGAGCTGACTGATTACTTCATGATATGGTTCCACAGACCCAGCTACTGGCAGGGCGCACTTTAAAGGGCTCGTGTGCACGTTTTTAGCAATTTCGTCTATATCGCGCTGGGAACACAGCAAAGCGTCCTGATTTGACTAATGACTTGGTGATATGGGTCCAGTGACCCAACTACACGCAAGGTGCACTTTAAAGGGCTGGTGTGCATGTTTTTACCAATTTCGTCTATGTAGCGATGGGAACACAGCAAAGCCTCCTGAGCTGACTGATTACTTCGTGATATGGTTCCAGCGGCCCAACTACCGGCAGGGTGCACTTTAAAGAGCTGATGTGCACGTTTTTAGCAATTTCGTCTACGTCGCGCTAGGAACACAGCCAATTGTCCTGGGCTTTGTTGTGTTCCCAGCGCGACATAGACGAAATTGCTAAAAACTGGCACACCTGTCCTTTAAAGTGCACGCTCTCGGTAGTTGGGTCGCTGGAACCATATCACGAAGTAATTAGTCGGCTCAGCGGGCTTTGCTGTGTTCTCAGCGCGAAGTAGACGAAATTGCTAAAAACGGGCACACCAGCTTTATAAAGTGCACCCTGCCTGTATATGGGTCGCTGGAACCATATCGCCAAGTAATCAGTAAGCTCAGGACGCTTTGCTGTGTTCCCAGTGCGACGTAGACGAAATTGCTAAAAACGGGCACACCAGCCCTTCAAAGTGCACCCTGCCGGTAGTTCGGTCACTGGAACCATATCATCAATGCCTTCATAATTTAATTTGCGCACGTCTGGTATGCGTCATTTGACCTCATTTCTGAATGCCCTCATACTGACTTCATACACCTCAGGCCTCACCAGTGACTTCACTCACAGAGACTAGGCGCCCCTCAGACCTCATGAGTGCACTCACAGGAGGTCTCATGAGGGGCACAACCTGATGAGTGCACTCACAGGAGGTAATAAGGGTAAGACCCTCAGGGCTTGCGTTTGTGAGTGCCGTGAGGGTGAGGGCGAGTGAGGGCCTGTGCTCGTGAGAGCGGTGAGGGTGAGGGCGAGTGAGGGCATGTGCCCGTGAGGGCGAGTAAGGGCATGTGCCCATGAGGGCGGTGAGGGTGAAGGCGAGTGAGGGCATGAGCCCGTGAGGGCCGTGAGGGTGAGGGCGAGTGAGATTTCACCAAAATGCCCACCAATGCCATAGCTGGGCGAACTCACTCATGAGGGCCCTCATGAGTGCCCCTCACCCTCACCTCACGCCTTTGAGGTGAGGGTGAGTAAGGGCAAGCCCGCGATCAGGCCATCTGTGAGTGCACTCATGAGGTTCTTACCCTCATGAGGTCTCCTGTGAGTGCACTCATGAGGTCTTACCCTCACGAAGTCTCCTGTGAGTGCACTCATGAGGTCTGAGGGGCGACAGGTCTGTGCGAGTGAAGTCACTGGTGAGGCCTCAGGGGTGTAAGGTCAGTATGAGTGCATTCAGAAATGAGGTTAAATGACGCTTACGAGACGTGGGCAAATTATGAAGGCTCTAGTGATATGGTTCCAGCTACCGGCAGAGTGCACTTTAAAGGGCTGATGTTCCCGTTTATAGGAATTTCGCCTACGTCGCACTGGGAACACAGCCAAGCGTCCTGAACTGACGGGTTTGTTGGTGATATGGTTCCAGCGACCTAACTACACGCAGTGTGCACTTTAAAGGGCTGATGTTCCCGTTTTTAGCAATTTCGTCTACGTCGCGCTGGAAACACAGCAAAGCGTCCTGAGCTGACGGATTAGTTGGTGATATGGTTCCAGCGATCCAGCTACCGGCAGAGTGCACTTTAAAGGGCTGGTGTTCCCGTTTTTATCAATTTCGTCTACGTCGCGCAAGGAACACAGCCAAGCGTCCTGAACTGACGGATTAGTTGGTGATATGGTTCCAGCGACCTAACTACACGCAGTGTGCACTTTACAGGGCTGATGTGCCCGTTTTTAGCAATTTCGTCTACGTCGCGCTGGAAACATAGCAAAGCGTCCTGAGCTGACGGATTAGTTGGTCATATGGTTCCAGCGACCCAACTACACGCAGTGTGCACTTTAAAGGGCTGGTGTGCCCGTTTTTAGCAATTTCGTCTACGTCGCGCTGGGAACACAGCCAAGCGTCCTGAACTGACGGATTAGTTGGTGATATGGTTCCAGCGACCTAACTACACGCAGTGTGCACTTTAAAGGGCTGGTGTGCCCGTTTTTAGCAATTTCGTCTATGTCGCGCCGGGAACAGAGCAAAGCGTCTTGGCTGACTGATTACTTCATGATATGGTTCCAGCGACCCAGCTACCGGCAGGGTGCACTTTAAAGGGCTGGTGTGCCCGTTTTTAGCAATTTCGTCTACGTCGCTCTTGGAACACAGCCACGCGTCCTGTGCTGATTAATTACTTGGTGATATGGTTCCATCGACCCACATACACGCAGTGTGCACTTTAAAGGGCTGGTGTGCCCGTTTTTAGCAGTTTCGTATATGTCGCGCTGGGATCAGACCAACGCGTCTTGGCTGGCTGATTACTTGGCGATATGGTTCCAGCCACCCAACTACCGGCAGGGTGCACTTTAAAGGGCTGGTGTGCTCGTTTTTAGCAATTTCGTCTACGGCGCGCTGGGAACACAGCCAAGTGCCCTGGGCTTTGTTGTGTTCCCAGCGCGATATAGACGAAATTGCTAAGAACTGGTGCACCTGCCCTTTACCCGCACCCTCAGGGCTTGCGTTTGTGAGTGCCGTGAGGGTGAGGGCCTGTGCTCGTGAGGGCGGTGAGGGTGAGGACGATTGAGGGCATGTGTCTGTGAGGGCCGTGAGGGTGAGTGAGGGCCTGTGCTCGTGAGGGCGGTGAGGGTGAGGGCGATTGAGGGCATGTGTCTGTGAGGGCCGTGAGGGCGAGTGAGGGCATGTGCTCGTGAGGGCGGTGAGGGTGAGGGCGATTGAGGGCATGTGTCTGTGAGGGCCGTGAGGGCGAGTGAGGGCATGTGCTCGTGAGGGCGGTGAGGGTGAGGGCGATTGAGGGCATGTGTCTCTGAGGGCCGTGAGGGTGAGTGAGGGCCTGTGCTCGCGAGGGCGGTGAGGGTGAGGGCGATTGAGGGCATGTGTCTGTGAGGGCCGTGAGGGCGAGTGAGGGCATGTGCTCGTGAGGGCGGTGAGGGTGAGGGCGAGTGAGGGCATGTACCCGTGAGGGCTGTGAGGGTGAGGGCGAGTGAGGTTTCACCAAAATGCCCACCTATGCTCATCACACCTCATGGCTGCGAGCTTCTCGCAACCCTACCACCGTTCTTATTTTTCGCGTTCAATAGCACCTTTATTCTTTCTATTTACATTGCAACTTTCACATGCATAACTGTATATCTGATACCAATTTTTTGTATCTTGCAGCCACTGAGCTCCAGTTCCCAGTAGCAGTCCTTGCCAGAGGCAGTCCGACATTATCAGGCTTCTTCAAGCCGACGGGATCGACGCAGTCGGCAACTGTTGAACATAAAAGAACTGTTCATTCTTTCATGTTCAGGGACTACGATGTTGTCCGCGCGGCCCCTCTTCCTCCGTGTTCCCATCTCCCGACGTTGCAAAGCGGCACGCGTGTGCTCGAACTAAGTTGACTCAGTTGACTAAGTTGACTAAGTTGAAGCAAATTCTGGAGCAATATTAATGTCATCCTGTGTACGTCTTGCTTGCATAACCGTATGTCGCACAATAAAATACTTCATGTGACAAAAACAACCAGCTCCGTTGTATTCCTGTAACTCCCACTGCATTCCGACAAACGCGAACCAAAAAAAATCGTGCATGGAAGAAAAAAAGGAACAACAAAAGAAGACGGGAAGCAGAGCAGAGAGGAGAAAGTAGTGAGAGAGAAACGGATGACACGTCATTTACGTCATTGGCGACATAATAAAAAAAGAAAAAAAATAGGGTGGCTAGTCGTCAGTCATTGGTCCAGCTCCGGAGGTCACTTGAGTTTTCAGCTACAATAGATTTCTACTACAGCTTCGCGCCCCTTGCCGAACTTTCTGAATGGAAAAGGAAAGCTTTATCAAAGCCTGCTCTCCACCTTTAAATCCGATACAAACAAGAGATCCGGGCAGAACACCACCTCTATGATAACTACCGTGGAACTGCGCTGCTATTCGAAGCACGGAGCGGAGTACTGCGCACACGCTGCTTCAGATCTAAGTACACTCCAATGATGGACTCTACGTGTGAACTGTGCAACTTCGGGGCCCCAGAAACCCTGGAACACGTCGTTCTGGAATGTCCAGCTGTAGGGGATAAGAGGCAGGCACGGAGGCAGGATAACATCGAAGTAGCACTCGGATTCGAGCGTCCCCTGGGCTGGATTGAGGCTATGGATGATACTAATACGACGAAGAGGCTCCTCAGGTGGTGGCGCCTTACTCAGAAAGCGGAGGACACAAATTGGGAAGTGATGACGGAGACGTAACTTTCTGATACTTTTCTCTCTTTTTTTTGTGTGTGTGTTTTTAAAGCGTGCTGAACCCTCGATACAAAGAGGCCTGCCAGGGGGCACCACGATCCATCCATCCATCCGGAGGGTTCTGAGTTCAATGTGTTTTTGTTCTAGCACAAGTTTCCGGGCATTTCCTTTATGTTTCCGTGAGACGAGGGTGCTTTTGCAGTGTTTTTGCATTGCACTTTGCAGATCACGGCTCCGTGTAAGCGAAACAACTATCTACCGTGTTTCTGAAGCAAATCACAACTGAATTAGGACGTGTGATAGCGTCCAGGAAAGGGGAGCATGTGTTCTGCACAGTTTACGGTTGCTAGATCAGCATTCCGCGTGGAGGGTGAACCGACATTCTTACCCACGTTACGTCGAGGGAGCACCAGGACCACCATAAATGCCGAGACAAACGGTACTAACTAGGTGAGTTTTTCCGAAAGCAAAACAAGGACTACGATGAAAGATGAGTCACTGAAAAGGTTAGCCAGCTGTAAGACTCGAACCCACATCTTCTGGATTGCCGGTCCAGGACTCTACCAATTGAGCTAAGCTAGCACACCTTCCCAGCGACTTTCAGGGTGCGTCATCTGAAGGGACAAACCAGCCACTCTCTCTCACTCACCCTCTTTTCACTTTTACATTTTTGCTCACTCACACACACATTCATACGACGGGATCGACGCAGGCGGCAACTGTTGAACATGAAAGAACTGTTCATTCTTTCATGTTCAAGGACTACGATGTTGTCCGCGCGGGCCCTCTTCCTCCGTCTTCCCACGTTCTCCCGACGTTGCAAAACGGCACGCGTGTGCTCGAACTAAGTTGACTCAGGCTGCGTTCGAATACCTCGCGCCCGCGAAGCCGCCTGACTAGGCAGCTGAGTAGACCCCTTTGCTTGTCACTATTGGAACAGGCTTGACTAGCCGAGGCGCCTGTGGCGCCATCTCGTTGCTCACGCAAGAAATGCGTACGGCGCAAGCGCAGCAGGACTCTAATGCGCTAAGTTTGTAGGACATCGTGCATAAACTGTCACCTTCACAACTAAACATGTGTTGTAACTCTCTACGCAGTTTTAAAAAACATACCACTATGTGCAACTTTACCTTTAAAGCCAGCAGAAACAGCGGGCACGCTGGTACCGTCAACGCGCGTCTCCATCCCGGCTGTCAGATGGTCAGCCGTATAGCGTTAGACTGCATCGATGCGCACTAGGCGGTATGGAGGAAGGAAACACAGGAGCGGCCCTTCGAACTTTTTGCCATTGGGACGGGCGTGCCAGCTTCGCACTGCATTCTGCGATGCTCCTGTCTACCATGTGACCCCTCACGTGACCCCAAGAGCATGCGCAGGCCAGCTCCCAAAGCAGACGACAGGAGTCGGGATTGCCTTGCAGTTCAGATATCTGCATTGTGATGAACGCCGCGCGTCCAGCTTTATTTGTGTGTGTTTAGGTTTACTCTTGGTTTACCCTTCTACTACAAGACCGGTCAGGGTCGGCAGGACAACCACGCGGGACTAGAAACATCATTCGCGGCAGCGATGTTTGTGTGACGACGTGGCCGCGTTTTGTGTGTTTGTTGCTGAAGTGGTAAAGCACGCCAGTAATCAAATTTGTACAACGATGGAGGAAATCAATTGAATCTGCAGCTGTAGCACAGTGCCAGCTTGGACAGGAACGATTCAAGATGACTCTCTCACAGACAGGGGTACGAAACAACCGGTCAAGTACGTGCTTACGAAGGAAACGTTATTCCCGTGACAGAGCTGCTTTCTGTTGAACGACAGCCGCAACCGCGGTAAGAACACGTTAACAAAACGTTGTTTCCGCAGTGGTGCTCACATGTTAAGAGTAAGTGACTTTGGAAAAGCATAAAAGCACGAAAAGCAGCGCTAGCAACAAAGCGTTGCCAAACCGAAACTTTAGAGAGGATCACGTAGTGGACAGGAAGTAATGGCGGTTTTGACAGGAGCGACCGCCAGAGGGGTCCCACGGAAATCTGCTCGAAACGGCCGCTCCTGTGTTTCCTTCCTCCATGAGGCTACAGTGCCCTAGAAGATTGTAGTGGAAAATGCGACGCTCCCTCTGTGAGGCTCTTGAGGCGGATGCCGCTGTGGGGCGCTGGCGTAGTTACCCCGAGCAGAAACTGGCGCCGGCGTATTGGGTTATAGGCACTTCCTAGGATTGTTATTTGTGTGTGCGTGTCTCTCTGTGAATTATTCCTTGTTACTTCTTTCAAAAACTTTTACTAAACGACACAGTCTACCGGCATATGCCACATAAAACAGGAAGCACACGCAGTGAGGGAGACAGGTTTATGCTTTCAGGTATGGAACGATCGCAGGCTATGACGATGTAAAGTTGGCTGATAAGTACAAGACACAAGATTATAACGACCACAGAGTATGAATATATAAAAAAACAATGAAACTGCAATTAAATGCAACATTGGATGCACATAATGTGAAGTACAAAATTAATTACTGGCAGGTAAAAATGACAAGTTATGTGCAGCGACTGAGCTTCAGATATTTTACACAGTCGCGTTTCTGTGCTTTGGTTCGATTCAGCGACTTAACAAAACAATGAAGCCGAGTGGTGACATAAAATGCCATAAGTTCAGCACTCAGTTGCTTGCTATGTTCAGTGCAACCAATGGCATCCTGTCGAGTTCTATGAGTGCAATGACGTCCATAATGCTTTCATGGTGAAGTTCCTGCGTACTGAAGCAGCTGGAAAACACGCTTTCCAAATTTTCCACGAACCTAAGCATAAAGCCTGATGGATACAACAGGCCCCCCTTATCTTTCAGCTGAGTCAGCTGAGCTGCCTGCAGGTTCTGTACATCATTCTTGTCGCTAAGCAACAACTTTCTACACATGTCGCACTTTGATTTAGACAGGAATGTTGTGGCAACATAGCCAGCTATATAAAAAATTAATCTCTGGTCGCTTCTTGAGGATATGCGACATGGTCTGTTGACTTTTCAATTACAAGTTCGGCGCTGCTGAGGTCACCATCTCCAATGAACTTGTCTATCAGAGTCTGCTTTACGCATTTGTATTCCTCTATGCCGTTTGTACTGAGCAGAGCATCTAACACACCAGGCTCCGCATTTCCATTTGCAACAGATTTTGCCATACTATAAAAGCTAAGGCAAGAAACAAGTTATCAAGAACTGTTGTGGTGTTGGATGTGACAGCCTGAAGATTGCCTCACGATGCGCAAAAACGTTGTCAAGCGGATCTTGACTTCGTGATGTCACGATGAACTTATACCCGACGTGCCTTGTTAAGTAGTCCATCAAGGATAGCGTGCTGGCAATGGTGACCCTTAAGCCCACAGCTGTTTTAAGCTAGACAGAAAGCTACCCGGGTAGCCAGTCTTGCAACGGGGCGCGAAGCAATGTTTCTAACTTCTTTTTCTTCTTCTCCATCGAGGACTAGCACACTCAAATACCGGCAAAATTTACAGGAAGCTTCACTATTTTGATGCGTCACACATCGCCTTCTTTCGGAGTCACCAAAGCATCACGCAAACCACGCAAACACAGCAAAAACGCTGCAGCGAACATAGGCGCTTCACAGTTTCTCCTCGGGAATTCGACAGCAGCGCCAGGAGATCCAGCAGCGGCCGTCCGCTCGTCCTTCCTCAGCTATCGGGCTGAAACCGGTTCCGCTCATTCCACTATACTCTTCTAGGGCACTGTAATGAGGCGGTAGCCGTATGGTAGCTAGAAAGGGTGGTACTTCGACCGCGCCGCTTCTCCCGTACATCGGAGCACGCCGCCGCTGGAAGACGGCGCCAGAGGGCGCTGGGAGTCTGAGGTATGCTATGTTCGCCGCGTTCGCGCGTACGCTTTGCTTGCGTCCACGGCCCGCGCGTCTATTTTTTTGCCTTTTTAGCCTTTCGTGTCTCTCAGCAAGTGACCACTTGGTTCTCTCAGCGCACAGGGATGACACTTGAATGCCTGGACAACGTAAGCAGCGTGTCAAACACTGTTTTGTGCCCGGCTGCAACACTTGATACCGTTCCGCAACTGGAAAGTTCGCGCTCTTCGCCGTTCCGCAGAACCCAGAAAGGTTTCAAGAATGGAATCAGCGTACACCAAGTGCAGACATGCCTCTCCAAACGCATTCGGCCGTTTGCGAAATACACTTGGACGATTGCGCTTTTACGCCAACGCTCCTGTCGTGAACGTCAAGATCGAGCCGATGAAGCGTGACCGGCCTGCCCTGAAAGGTGATGCGGTACGCACAATACTCCCGTACCTAAAAATTCCCGGACAAATTCCAAGAAACTGTCCGCTCAGCGCAACAGGAGGAACCGCAACGTGGAGTCGCCAGTGCCTTGCAAAAGAAGGAATACATCTGATCCTGACATGGGTGATGAAGCTGTAGACGCCGGGAATACGTCGGCACAGAAGGACCCTTCCCTTCTTCCCTGCTTCCTTTGAAGCAGCTTTCACTGGATTTTTCAACATGTACAAATTACACCGATGTAATTTGTGCATGCTCAAAAATCTAGTGGAGGTCAACTCATGGAGGCCGACAGCCTCCATGAGTTGACCACCAGTGCTCGAGCCTCAACACACCAAGTTGGTTGTGATCTCCACAGAAATGAACTAACAGGTGCTGCGAGTGCAAGTTTCATTTGATCACAAGGCTTTATTTTGACGTAAAGGGCCGGCATAAACCTCGACAGACAGCGAAGAATAGTACGCAGGCATATGTCCAAACAGTCTCGACTAAACTGATATAGCACGCAGAGAGAGGAGGCCAAGCGCTTTATTTATTTATTATTTATTTAACAAGCTTTATTTATCATTTATTTAATATTTATTTTATTTTCGTTGCGGTAGCTGCTATGCTAGTCGCCAAGACTTCTGGGCACAGGACTGTATGATTGTTCTCGCCATAAATAGTCATAAATGTATCCTGTTTGTGCAGTAAAGTGCCGTTATTGCTGAGGAAAGGGCGGATAACTAAAAGGTATAACATGTAATTGGAGCGGCAGCTGCCGCGATACATTTATGACTATTTATGATACATTTATGACTATACACAAACAGGATACATTTATGACTATTTCCTAGCCTAGCATTTCCTTTGCTAGCTTTTTGCGCTCGCTAGAATCTGTCGGCTCTTATCGTACGAATTGCGTTTTGTTGTTATTGTTTTTCATGTGAAAGCCCCGCAATCGTTCAGGAATGCACGTTCGTAGAGTCTCTCCTAAAAATAAACTCACAAGAAAATGCTTCCGAACGCGATTATTGGAGAAACTCATCGAAATGCGAACCGCCGACTGGGGAAACAACGCATACCTCCGGCTCGGAGCGCCCTCTGCGCCTTTCTTCCAGCGGGAGCGTGCGCTTCTCTCGCCGGTCGGGGTACCACCCTTTCTAGCTACCATAGTAGCCGACTGAATAGTGGACTTGGCGAGATTTGGAACGAGACTTAACATGGCGGCACTTCCGGTTAGACCGCTAGGCAGTCGACTAACCGGGGTACTGGAACGCAGCCTCAGTCATATTGTCGGTGAAATGGGAAACTGCGCACAAGAGCTCATGATAATTAAGCACACTGAACAGAAAGTTTTGTTGAAGAAGTAGCAGTTGTTGTTGACAACACTGACGACAGCGATGTACAACTTAACTGATGGTTCTGACGTATTATGCAAACTACTTTTTTAATAACTTGTTAACTAACTTATTCAACAACTACTATGTTTAAGCTCTCCTCGAAAGTCCAGATGGCCTTTTCAAGTTCGGCCACGTTACTGAGGCTGTGCTGAATGTGAGGGCAGTTCAGCATCGCGAAGACAAGAGGGACATAGTTGCATGTCCTCACGTTCTTTTGAGAAAGCTCCATGACCTTTTCACAGACAGACACCCAGATAAGTTCTTGGAGAGAGCTTCCACCCATCGGCTTTCTCCTATATGAAATAGCAAGTCCATTTTCCAACACCTTACCCCCCCGCTTTTGAAATCTCCCTAATTTGGATGTTCTTAAGTTGGCAAGCATGCAAGTTTCTAAGTTCACAAAAAAACACCGGATTCTGCCCCCCAAAATTTTGACAAAAATAAAACCCGAAGTCCGACCCAACATATAACCTACCCAGCCTTCTCCTCAAAAAATCACAAAATTTTGGTCTACCATACATCCATCGAATTCTTGGAATTCCATGTTATCGCTCATTAGTAACGGGAAACTCGTTCCACCTGAAGAATGCCCAGAAGTACTTGGCGAGACTTTTGCAGAGGCTTTTACAGTTGAGTTATGTTGTTCTTAGTTAGCTACTGTGTGTATTGTTGTTTCTTATGCCTGTTCTACCCCACTCCACCCATGTAACACCCTCTACAGGGATCTTGGGTGTCAACAAATTGAATTTAAAAAATAAAAACTACTGATACAGTGAAAATCTGTATCGGTCTGACCAAATTCACGATAAGGACCTTCTACAGTAGCTAATATACGTTCCTTGAATCTGCAGTGGCTTTTGATTTGCTGTTTAATGCCGTGACAGCTACGGCAACAAACTTCTTTATGTACAAACTGCTGAGTGATATGCCATGTGTTGTAAGGAGCAGTTTTTGTCAAGTGTGATCGCTCCCAATTACACACCTATAGCTCCTACTGACAGTGCTTACAGTCTGCTGCATGCAGCACTTTCCACAAAGAAATCAAACTTTTTTGAAAAAAATGCAACGGTAAGTGAGCCAGCGCATTCTCTAACATTCCGAGAAGTCTGGTAAAACTAAAACTCAATAAAGAAACACAATTAGCCTGGGACCACTTCAGCATGTGACTTTTAATATTCATATTGTACACATCATACTAAGAGATTCACTCTGACGAATGGAAAAAGAAACTCATTCACAGCATGAACAAAGTGGTCAAAATAGCTTCATTTTTGAGTGCCAGTGGATGCTTTGCAGTACCTTCTATATCTATAGAACACTTTCAACTCATTCATGAACTTGCTGCCACCTCTAAATGGTGTCAACAAACAGCCAAATCATCACGTTTGATGGAGGGATGAGAAAAAAAAAAAAAAAACTGTACGGTAATAAATACTGCTGCACTGTATACATTGTCAACATTACATTGTGCCATGTTGCAGATTACACCAGCTTTTTAATCAACAAAGTAAAACTTGAGCTCAAGCACAGCCAGAGTATGATGGGGAGAAGACTAGCTTGTTAACACAAGTTTCAACCATCCTGCCCTCTGCTGAATAATTTGAGAACTAACATTTGTATTAGAGTATTTCCATTGATATTCTTTTCAAGGACATTTCCCTCCCTCCTCACTATGGGTGTTAATCTGCTGTACTTAATTGAAAGAATTCAGTCCTTTTGTGGTTTCTTTTGTCTTAAGACCTGTTTCTGTTCACACTAAGAATTATCTGGAAAATGCTTTTAGCCCAACAATATAAAAGAGATCTGGAAACCTTTTCCTAGAAATGAAATATGTTGTAAAATCAAGATTGATCATATTCCGTGATTAAAAACCACCTATAAATAAATATGCAACTTCAGTTCTAAAAATTGTTGTAAGATATTTAACTGAGATTTTATTAGAGAATTCTACGTGATCTCAGCTTGATGTCGGTTCCAAAGATGTTACATACTATCAGCTTTCACGTATTGTTTGCCGTAGTATCATGGTTTTAACTCTTGCTCAGTAAAGTGGAATTCCTGCACAGCAAAGGAATAACCATACTCTATCACTGGGCTGTCCCCTGAATTTAAATATCACTGTTTTCTTCTGACATAAAAAACTCACAAAATGCAGCAAGAGAGCTTTGTCATAAACTGTTCACCATTGCAGTTTCCCAAATGGGAAACCATGTCACACACTATACAGCATCAACATAAGGATACTTTTCAAAGCAGGTAACAGTGTGCATCAACTTTTGTGAAACCTCATCAACTGTAGTGTCACATATGCTATCAGTATGAACACGTGCCACACAGTGTACGTGTTTAAGTAATGTTCTGAGGAGTACGGACACCATTAACACAAAACATACTGTGTGATATCTTACAGTTCCATTTCAACAACCACCAATGTCCTCCGTAATATGCTTCAAAAAGGAGAACTGAAAGCATTATCAGAATGTTCATGATGCGATTCTGACTCATACTTGTCATGTCAAATAGCTGAAAACGTGATTCGGTTGCAGGTTACCTACAAATCTCTAAGGTTCACAGTGAAAGAAAAACGTTGTCTGCTTGAAGATACTCTTTGAGGATTGACCATGGCGTCATGAAACTAAGTGACACTGGTAGTGAAAAAAAGGTAGTCAATTGAGCACTTAGGAGTTCTAACCACACCAAAGGAGTTTTGTCAAACACACCACAAAGCAAAAACACAAAGAATGCAGATCTCACAGGAGGTGAAATCATTGTACACTCAAAATAATGCCATACTGTCAAACATAATAACATCACAGACTAGATCATGTTTTTACAATAGTTGAGCACATTCATATTTGTAAAGAAACGAAATCATGTGATTTCAACGCAAGAGAGGAAATCTCATGAATCCTACATTAACGAGACCCACGCTGGCCTCACATTTTTCATGTCACGGCACGTGAAAACAAAGATCAAGTCATAAAGGGAATGAAATGCAACTGCCTTTGCCTAAAGGAAGGGATGACTGCACATCAGGAACTGCACTGACTCAATGGGGGTTTTCCAAAAATGTAGTAACATGTTAAAATATTAACATGTCAACACAATACCCCTAGAGTTATGCTAGAAAGGTTACGCTTAATCCAATTAATTGACAGAGAAAAAAATCCCCCTGACTAGCATTCTTAACATGAATGCTAATATTGCACAGACATGTGCTTACAATAAATAAAAAAATATGTTGCTGTTTTGCATCATTCTGTTCTTGCCATTTCTCAAGATTTCTTCTTTTTCAATTGTTTCCGATTTCTAAAATGCCACTTGTTGTCAAACGCATCATACTGGCATACATAAAGTGACACCTACACAAAACCTACTGAAAACTGTACTAAACATGCAGAAATATATTTTCAAGTTGACATCTGAAGGTTCCTCTGCTGTCGGTAGTCACATTCATAAATGATTTAGATACGCTAAAAGGGTAGTCTGAATGGTCGCATTGTGATACATGCCAGGCAATATGCACGGTATTTACACAGGCACCCAGTACAGAGTGCTTGGTTGTGCACAGCACTATCAGTGTCCTAGCCAATACATGCTTGAGATGAGCTCAACTAACTGTAGCTTAAGTTTCAAAATTTATAACTATCTAGGATTAAAGGTACAGGCAAGAAGCACCAAAGTCCTTGTGAAAACGAGACACAACGTTGAGGCTCTGCACAGTGCTACATGAATTCTATTGAAGCACCTGCAGATGGTAAGCTCTGTAACTCAGCTTTTTTGCACAGCAGAGAATTCTTGCCCAATAAGAACTTGGATATTTCTTGCTTGTAACTTTGCTTCCCGCCAGTTGTAAATTTTGAGGTGCATACAGTGAAATGCAAAAGTTACAAGTGACTAGAGCACATTAAGCCATACCAACCAGAAACCCTGTGCCAGATGGCCAGGTAAATATCGTAGATACGCAAGCCATTTGCCATTAAGAAAAGGTTAGGTTAGACTGTGCATTTAGACTTCATCTTTGCAGACAATGCTCCTCATTTTCCTACAAGAGCAGCAGGAGCAGTGCAACATCATCAAAAAGGGAATGGCAGCAACAAAAGTAGTACACAAAACTCGATATATCTAGTAAATAAGGTACAATACACAAGAATGGACCACCAAAACAGAAGGTGTTTGCGGCGATGTAATTCTCTCCCAGACCAGCGTGCACCCTCATATGTTCCCATCGTCAGATCACACTTTTTCCTTTCTTCCCTTATGAGACGGGAAGTGGAAGAGCTTCAACAAATGAGATGCTGAGAACAGAGAGCCTTCTGGAGATATATACATGTATAGTTGTAGCAGTCCTGGCAAGTTTCAGTCTCAAGCGACCTTGCTTGTGTCAGACGGGACGTCTTAAATAATTAGGGGAAGGATGTACAACATTGCACTTGGAAACAGCAGGTCAGGAGACAGTTCTTCCACCAAACATTGCAGCGATGGAGAATAAAGTTTCTATGTTGTTACACCAAGGTTGTTCCTTGAAGGTGGTGGTTACCACATGCCAGCGTGGGGAGTGACTTGCAGAAAAGGGGTTTAAGCTGCATCGGTATAGAAGTCTGTGAAAATGCTGGCTATAACAGGTCCATCTTTAGGGTCTGGCAGTTTATCCGTAGAGGGATGAATTCTGAGAAGCTGATGGCATAAAAGGACAGCTGTGGGGCAGCAACACAAGTGGTTGCCTAAACACATGGGCCTTTATGTCCAGGGCCAAAGAAAAATTACTATTGTGGGTCATAACTGTATGCCTGTCTGCAGGAAACAGTTAGCACAGAATGTACTGGAAAATACTATCTTACATGCCTTGTTGGATGTGTCTTAGAGTTGGTACTGTAGTGCTGTAAACATTAGCTCCGCATACGGCCCAGAGTAGCAAAGACTAGCCATCCCTGGATGAAACTGCACATTTAGGATCAAGTGCCAAATAAAAATAACTGTCAAAGCATATACTGTCTGCAGAACTTTGTGAATAATACTGGTTCATCAAATGAACAAAACACTGTTACTTTTTAATAAGGCCATTTGCATACAACCTTTTTGCTGCTTGGATGAAGCTGTTTCATTCCTAAGCACATATGTGTCCTACAAAGGGTTCCTGGTATACTATCTGTAAATGTGTGTGCGTGACCTGGGTATAAGCCCAGCCCAGCACTACCTCAGTAAGGTCTGTGTACACAGACTAACCACTTAACAAGGTTACTCAAGAACCAAAGCAATTTAGCTAGTGCAATTTCCTCCTTTGTGTAACTGCAAGAACTAGAGAGACTTTGGTATTAAAATGCATTAAAACTCCAGATTGAGATCACTAAATAAATACTATTACTTTCCATTATACCATTTGTCTATCTACTACTGACCCCCTGGCTTAACAACAATTCCGCATGTGTTCCCGGTATGGTCATGCGTTCCCACCTTGCTACTTTTAGTAGTTGATGAAAGATTAGTAAAGTTGAGAGGCTTGACGAGTACAACAGATTGCATGCCCTCCGAGGCAGAAATTTGAGTTGGAACCCAAGTGGTTCCACTTCTTTTCAAGTGGATCCACTTGGGATTCCAGCTCAGATTTTTGCCTGAGCTACCTAGAGCAGCTCCTTGTCACTGAAAGTTTAGTAGCTTTATTGTGCTGCATTAAATAGGTAAAATCACGAGGCAGTTGTTCTGCTCCTTTAGCACACTGTCTAACTGTTTCATGCAGACAGGAGTTCCCCTTCAGGAACTTTTTTCTAAGTCAACACGACCTCGCTATGTTACACGCCAAACCAAAAACTCCAGCATGGAACTGGTAGGAGGGTGGTACCGTAAAGATACCTGGGACAAACGTGCCAATGGCGCGGTAGCATTTCCACATGGATGGTTGTTGTGGAGGTTGCCTTCGGGCTGCAGGAAGAGCAGCCCGGTTCCCAGTGGGTTTAGAACCATGCCTCCATGGCCGAGCTACATGGGAACCTCCTCCATGGGAACTACGTGCACTGGGAAAGTCTTTCAGGTTTCCATGAAACTTAAGGAGTCCGGGGTGTGAGGTGAGGGGCGCCGGTCTGTTGTGTCTCCATTGGAAGAGAAAGAAGAAGCCATGAGATCGCTGGCCGAACTTGCAGGTGGCATCATTCCTGGGCCGCCCAGTAATGAAGCCACACTGGTTGGCCCAACCAGAGTTGGGGGAGTATCCAGCAGGCCCAGGTTGCCTTCGCGGTACCTAAAAACACATTAGGCTTCAGTACCACCACTACAAATTATCTCATCAAACTTGACATAGTGAAAGTAAACTACATGCTTCCATTCCTAGAGGTGATATACGGTGCTTAGAAAAAAGGGAACGGTCGACACAACAGATCACAAAAACTACTTTCAAGGTACAACCCCATTGCCTCCAGAACAAGGCACATTCATAAATTTTCCATGCAGTGGCTGTCCCTGGCGCAGCATGTACGCATGCTGATCTCCATGAGTGTTGTGCTGTGGGCTACAACTGATTCTGGTACAATACTTTTCCTCTAGATCGTCACCAGTGTGCACTATTTTAACCTATTTTGTTGTTCATGTTAGCCTCAGGAGAAACAGCGGCCAATGATGCATCGTGGAAAGACATGGACAAGAAAACCTGTCTGGCAGAGCATGTAGAGATAATGTGGATATTGTTTTTCTAGCAAATGCGTGAGGGTGTTCCAGGAGCGATGCATGCTAGACGTGAGAGCATGCAGTTACGTGGTACTCTTTTAAATTTCATGGGGTTTCTTCTTTGGCAGGAAAAAGAAACCCGTAAAGGGTACCGCATATGTATAATTTAGCACTCATGCTTTCGGGTGTGATTTTTTTTGTTTTTCATTGCGGGGCAGAAATCGAGTTCTATTTCAGGAGCTGTAGAATAGATTAAAATCGGCAAATATTGTGTGAAAAGCAGATCTTCAGGCAGAATATAAAAAAGAATGAGTCTCGCATTTGCGATGAACATGAGATGCCTAGAAGATGCGCTGAATGCTGCACAGCGCATGCCACTCTCCAGTGCACATACCGTATTGGTGGCTGCGTCTCCACTCTTCATAAATTCATTTGGGGGGGGTGGTTCACGATAGTTCCCCCCGAACAAGTTTTCAAGAATTCAGGTAAAACCCGATATCTACCCAAAATCCTTGCGATCCTTCAACATGTCGTCCTAGGTAAATCATTGGTGAATAATAATATCAGCAAAGAGAGCTACTTGTGACAACCCATTTGTCCTCCTTTTATAATCCCCTCCTGCAGGAGTCAAAGACGAGCTTTTATGGAACTCGGGCAGGTGTTTGAATGCTGCGGTCATTCACTGCCCCAGTTCTGAGCGGAAATATAAAGATTCTTGTTTCTCGTCGCAGTGTCACAGCAGTGGCTTGTTTCATATGTCTTTAGTTTCTCCTGAAAATTCCCCACAGAGATCACACAGAGATCATACCACCCGATTTCTACCCAAATTCTTGTGTGTAAATAGTACCCGATTTTTTGCTCCTGAATTTGAAGAAATCATAAAACCCAAAAACGAAGAACCCTATGTATAATGCATACTGTCATAAGGACTGACCAGAGGTTTCGCATCTCTTGACGCCTGGCTCGCATGAGTGACTTGTACTCGGAGATGCGGAGTTTTTTCCCATCCACGATGCAAGTTCGCTTTGGCCGGGGGCGATACCGGTAGTCCGGATGTTTCTCCATGTGTAACTTGCTTAGCCGAGACTGTTCCTCATAGTAGGGTTGCTTCTCTGAATTTGACATGGCTTTCCAACGGGCTCCTGCATAGATATTGCTAATTAAAAACAATCGCTAAGAAAAAAAAAGAAAAAGCATAAACCTTGTTAACAGACCCTGCACTGTAGCTGCTATAACTGTACTGCTGTCTGATTTACAAATGTTAAGAAGTCCTGCTCGAAGCAAGATTGACACTGACAAAGGTTGCCTGCATGTTGTCCATGTAAAAGCCCAGATATTTGGGAAGACATGGCTCAAACTTAGGTATCACCCTTGCCAATCCTGTAATGTATGAGGGTTGTTCAGAAAGTAATGCCTGTTGGATTAACTCCATGTGGAACATAATTCATTTTATAGAATAATGCTTCCTCTACAAGCTGCTCTTACTCAATAAAGTCTCCATGGCGATGCTTTTGCACCACATCCCAACCCACTGCTCAAAACCAAGTTGGAAATAGTTACCAGTTGCCCCAACACACACACACCGGCTACAGCAAGTAAACACTGCCGTTGCAACACAATCACAAATTATGATTCCTTTTTTCTCTATGTTCCAGACATGTAGGGATTCTGAGCCAAGACAATGTAGCTGCGGGCGCAGTCGACGCACAGAATCAGATGCAGATCTCGTACCATGAGAACCACCCCACCGGAAAAAATCCTGGCGGTGCCCATGTCTCCAGTCTCCTCGTTTTCAAATCAGATATTAACTGATGAGCAGTTTCTGAGAAAATAGCAAACAGACATTACTTTCAGAACAACCCTTGTTCTGCAGGTTTAATTGCTTGCAACAATCCATGCGGTTCGTAGCTTTTGAACAGCTCTGAACTGTGACAAATTGTTGATAAAATAGCATAAATGCAGGCGAGCTGGTGGAAGAACTCAAGCCAAACTCAGGCTTTTTACCGTGTGTGACAAGTTGCCATGTTTAGTGATTATGTGATGTAGATCTGCATGGTGCCGCACAGTATCTAATGTGCAGCTGCTGTATATCCTAGCATAACTGCACTTATGCACATTATATGGATAGCAGTTATCTGCAGATGTTTAGGATTTTAGCATATTCCAAACAGCAGAGGAAAGCACTTACCAAGAATCTTAGAGATGTTAGAGTTATGCATGTCAGGGCAGGCCTTGAGGATCTTGCGTCTCTCGTCCTTGGCCCAGACCATGAACGCATTCATCGGTCGCTTGATGTGTGGCTTCCCATCTGGGTCCTTCTTTCCTTGCCGTATAATTTTTGCCCCAGACAACTTGGCTGTAAGAACAATTATGCACCACTTATTAAACAAGTAGGCAACTTTCGGTACCGAGCAACATAAATATAAATGATGTGTGGCATATGATGCATTACTTTGTTGAAGAATATTCCTGCAAAAGTCGTATTTGTTACATGCACTTCATTAACGGCTCATTAATGGCTGCTCAAGTAATAGACACAGCCCTATTTAGCGATATGGGCCTCTTCAGTTCCAAACTGAAACTTATGTGAGGGATATTGCCCCTAATTATTAAGTATAACGTCTTGCAGGTGTAAAGTGGCAACACCGTTTGCTAATGGCTTTATAATGGCCATAAGATTAATTTCTCTAACCCCATTCAGGGCACTTTTCACATTGCAGGAAATAGCGGAACAATTTCACGTACTGGATCCTTTAGTGTCTGTTTCTGATGCTGAACTGTCTGCATCTCGACGTGCTGCTCCTGAAGCTGCTGACATGGCTGGTCGAGCCAAAGCGCCTGTCGTTTGTGGCAAATACAAGTGAAGCGGGAAGGCAGCCTTGTCCTGTCCCAGCATCGAACTTGTTTGCCCGGCTAGGTCCTTGGCTGACAGCAGGCCTGCTGGGATAGAAAACAATAGTATATTCAACAATGATGAATCATTAACACAATTGAAGCATTCAAAGAAAAGGAATTGTGCTGTACTGACACATTCGTCTTACAACTACAAGATATTCACATTAAATAGCTATGTCATGAAGGAACCCGTTGTTGTTTTTACAGTCGTGCTTCGTTCATCCGGACCCCTCTATCCTCCAGGTAATGAATTTCTAGTGGAACAAGATTGTCATGTACCCTGCACTTGTAGTGCTTTGAGAAGTAGGTAGTGTGTTAGATAGCTTGAGAAAAACTTAATTGTCTATTCAGAATGTGTGCATATCTCAGTTTAATTGTGTAAATGTGTAATCAGCTTGTTCACATGATACACAATGATGTCTCTGGACGTCACGCGTTGTATTTGTTCGTCAGGATCATCGATGCTGTTGTCTGACTCTCCTTCCCACACTCTAGCAACTATATGGTGGGAGCTTTGGCTCTCTGTTTATCATGATGCACTACATGGCTTACCCTACTTGCCAGAGTCCTCAAAACTACCCTCAAAGCTCTTTTGACGTTTCTGGATACCATAGGACTTTGATCATTATTGTGAAGGGGCTCATTATTTCATTCCCCGCATCACCACCAGCAATGGGGTAGGGTATCACTCCTGGCAATGAAACTCCCCATTCATCATCTTGCAGTAAAGTTGTTGTTGGTGTTTTTCTTGCCAGAGTGGTTCAAAGAAACAAGTGGGTCGAAGTGGAGTAGCTGGTTGAAGTACATACTAAGTGTGTTGAAGCAGGGTAGTTCTATCTGCAAGTCTATCTGTCGTTTACTGTCTTAACTCGCATGTTTGTGTCCTTTTGCTGAAGTGTTTAATTTAGTATGTACGGTTCAAAGAACACATCCACACGCACCCCATCCCAGCTCATCATTTAGTAAGCAAGACAAGGCACCAATATACAATCTCGGCCATTTACAGATTTCTGCTTTGTGGCTGTCAACAATGAAACAACCTCTCCTACACGAAGTCTGGGACATTCCTATTGATTGCATCCTTGATTTTGGGACAACTCAGCTGGTGGGAGCCAAGGACATGAGAACAGGCTATGGTTAATTTTCACGGCTTTGGAAAACAGTGTGAAACGAGGTAGGTTCCAGATATCCGACTGTTCTGATGAGTTTTCTGTTGTTAAAGACCGTAATATTGCATAAAATGAGACTTGAGAAAATGTGTTTTGAACACATTGACCTCCTAAGAATGTGCTGCTGAGACATCTAAGGTATTGTAGAATAACAATTTTTGCAGCTTAGATATTGGATCATGCACCTGTGCTACATTTCAGTAATGACACATAAGAAACAACTGCACAATTATCTGTTCCTCTGAGGTGCAGCTCCAGAACACAGTCCTTACTACGAGCACAGACAGAATGTTGATTCATGCAAGTATTTTCTTACACAGACGTATGCAAAAAGTGGTGTCACCGTGGTCCCAAACTCAACCGTGTGTAAGTCCAGCGTGGTGGTTATCAATCAGTCATTTTGTGGATAGTTTAAATATTATTGTGCAAGTACCATACCATGTGTATAGGCTGGCATAGCTGGATGATGTAGCAGCCCGCTGAGGGAGGATGGAACTCCACTTGTAGGCGGCCTCAAGTGAGGTGGAAGCGCAGAATATGCCAATATTGAAGAGCTCACCTAAGAAGCAAGATATTGGGAAAGGATAAGTGTATTCCAGGTCAGGACTACTAATTGCATCTGCATTCATGCTCAAGAAGAAGTGACAATGCCAAGGCTGACAATTTTTTACACCCCTTGTAAGCTTGCAGCTTGAGTCGCTTATCAATTTTTCTGACTCCAAAATTTTTTAAATTCTTCGGAAAAGAGCATTGGCACTGTGAAGCTCCCGATGGAGCCAATTTATTTCCGCTGCGAATATTTCAGACCGTTCCTCAACAGGACAGCTCATTTTTCGCATGTATTCCGGCTCCAGCATGCGTGGTTTTCTAAACTGCACTGTTTCCCGAAAACTGGGGTAACAGTCAATTTTTCAAAGGAAAAAAAAATGTGCTGCTCGATAATGGTGAAATGTGATGTCTCGCAACCTGCTTGTTACGTACCATGTGGGTCATTAGTACCGAGTCCACCAATAAATTCGTAACTTTCTCTACATGCGAAGTGGTTCTCTGAACTACATCAGCCACTCTGTTTATATACTGTAGTTGTCATACAGATTTTATCATAGTCTAATGAATGATTTAATGTAATGTTGCATAGAGACTTACTGAGATAGGTGAGGCTGCAGCATGGCTTCCAAGAAAAGAGGCCGCCGAATGAGGAGTGACGGCTGGAGGCGGGTAGCCCCGGGGAGAAGTGGACGCCCGTCCATGCTCCCGGGCATCCTGCCGAACCGTCAAGCCTGGTGTTGGACTGCCGCTTATACTGAACGGAAACAAAGCCTGGTGTTATATTCCCACCACTGTTATTATTATCATTCATACTTGAATTGATAAAGAGATAAGAAAAGAAAGGTGACGAAAACATATGGAGTAACAGAAACATTTAGTTGTCTTGCGCGTTGAAGTCCCCTCTTAGCTGGGGCTACAACAGTGTCCTGCAGATTGACTTCAGAGCAGTGTGTACGTCAATAGCCCCACAAAAAAGACAAGGAAATATACAAAAGCTAAATGGGTTATGTTGTAGTGGATGAGGCAATTAAACATAGAAGGGCAAACACAACACAAACCTCACAATACCCAGTCGCATACTTCAATTGGAAGGTGGCAGTTGAAGAAAAGGCATAAGCAGTGGGATTCGAACCCTCTGACTGCCAGTCAGAGGTGCTACCAAGTGCACCGTGCTAGATACGCTCTCTTCAACGTATCAAGCCACGCTAGGAAACACTGGGACATGCCTTCACCATCTTACATTGTTGCCCAGCACTTCCACCACAGATTCACAGAGACAAACACACTTGTGGCATCTTTCTCATGTAATGTCATAGAGGATGAGGCAAAATGCTGGTGCTTTTTCATCGACTGCCATCATTCAATTAAAGGGCTTGTAACGCTTTGTCCCATGATAAAAATATAGCACAATATCCCATGTTATGTCAAATAAATGTGAAGAACAATTATTTGCATCTGCAACCTACACCGTATGGGTGGAAACACTTTGGGTGTGACGTCACAGCAGGCATCTCCGCCAATGAGGCAGCGAGCGAGGTCATGTGGTAACGACTACTAATGGGAACGGCTACAGCTCACACTCCTCTGATGTCAGAGGTTGACGCGTATGTGTGTTCCAGGATTTGCATCTCACCAATGCCAAGTAGAAAAGTAATTCTTTCCTTCTCAATATTCTGCAGTGCTGTACAATATGGGCATGATGTAATGCACGCAGCTTCTCAACGGGGCTTTAGAACTTCATCTTTGCTGATACTGATCCTGCCATATATTTTGCTGCTTGGTTCTTCACAATTAGGTGCCTGCCGACATCAATACGCTACGACAGTACGTCTCTGCGCATGAGAGAAAGGAAAGGTTGGAGAAAGCACGTGAGGATGCGTCTGCCGTTCAGAAATCAGCAATAAGGGGGTATTCACAGACGGGCCACAACACTATGGTGAAAAAGATGAAGCAACGTGGTGGTGGTGATGATGAAAGGGCTCGCCGTTATTGGCCTCACAGATGTGGTCAACGTCACGACTGACGCCCTGGGGAATGTGCGTCCTGGGCCGACTTCTAAGGAACTGTGCCGACATATATCTGAAAGCGTCTGAGGAAAACCCCGGAAAAACCCCAGACAGCACAGCCGGCGCTGGGATTCGAACCCGGGTACCTCCAAGCCTCGACATGACATGGCCAGCATGCTAACCACTGAGCCACGCGAGCTGGTGAAGCAAAGTGGATCTCACGTTCAGTGGTTGTAGTGCAGTTGTTGTGGTACCTTATTTGAGAGTGATCCCGTGAGACCGTTCTACGTTTAATATAGCATATTAGACATCACTGCCGAGACGTACACCTTGATATGCCTTTCGCCAAGAGCACCCACTCAAGTGGGTGCAACAGTATGGCAAAGCAATGTCACTGCTGTAGGCATATGAGCTATATAGCGAACGGCTAACAACATACCTGCTAGCGGCACTCCCTGGGGAACTTCCCTTGGGCTTGCTCAGGTTGAGTGGTGTGTCCGCATCAGGAGCTGCATCAGGAGACGGGTCCGAAGCCTGCGCGCTGGGTGTTGGTGTCCGCACCCCCATCCGGCAGGGCGTTAGGGCACTACCCCCGGTCAGCGACGGCATACTCCCAGAGACCCACGGCTGCAAGGGACACAGTGCGACCTGCGAGAGTGAGTAATGGTAAATATATCGCTCACAGGAATGGGAGAATGTTGCCAAATTGGGAGAACACAAATGACTAAAAGGAAGGTAGAAAACCGAGAGACATGGACAAGTAGACGCAACCGCAACACGTTCTCAATAACTCTTCGAGAACATGTTGTGGCTGTGCCTATGTGTGTCCATATGTCTCTAGGCTTTCTACCTCCCTAATTCTGCACCAGTTAGTCCACGCTCTCTCCTTACTTTTGACTAAAAGGAAGATAGGACATTACTCTAACCATCGCTGAAACTACTTACATGTTAACATTTATATATTACAACAGTTTATGTATGTCACGTGAGCAACATTAATCTGCGCGTGTATGCGCATGCATGAATGGCAGGAGGAGGCAAATGATCAATGTTTACACCAGCCTTCACAATCCACTAGGGCTTGGCCATTGCATCGCTATGGCTGTTGTCGTAAAAAATAAATAAAAGCTGTCAAAGTTTCACAGTGACATGACATTCCTCTTTCACTGTATGTTTACATGAGACAACGATGCTCGTCATTGCAGTAAACGATCAATGTTTGCGGAAATATATGAGGAAGAGGACACAATAAAACTTCACAACATAGCATGCTCCTAGCCAAACATCATTCCAAATGATATGTTCTACCCTGATTTGTTGAAAACAAGAGCCATGCGCCTTTTTGTGACACTTATGCAGTTATAATGATTGTTACAAAAAGGCGTACGCCCCGCTCTTTCCACTTCAGTACGGTGTGCGCCCCCCCCCCCCCCTTTTTTTTTCTTTTTGTGTCTAATAGGAGATGAAAGGACCGCTCGATTCAGAATGCTGGCTCCGTTTGCAGCGTCAGTAATCGGTTGAAGCTGACATAAAAATGGGGGGAACACAAGAAAGCAAAAATACGGAATCGTGACAAGGAGGGTTCTGCCCTTTAAAGTCTGCCACTGCCGCGCTTGTTGGAGTGCATACCATGTTCATGTGTATGCCACATGTTACTGACACTGGATCTCAAAAGATAACATGTTTTGTGTACGCTTCCCACTTCCAGACATTCCCTTTTATAGTGAATCGACACAACTTAAACACACACTTAACAACAGTTTCCTTGCACCTAGAGACTCCCTTAGAATTAATGGCGATGCCAGTTGGGTCAATCGATACTACGCAACAGTATGTTATTACACACAATTTCTAGAGCCTTCTATAGAGCGTCGAAAGCATACAAAAAAGGAAACACACACACAAAAGAAAGAAAAAGTTTGCTTGGTACACAACTACACAATTTTGGAATGAACCCCCTCCGTTTAGTGTTATTAAAAAAGGGAGAGGGCACTCGACCGGGTTTGTTTTTCTTGATTTTGTTTATGTGAAACGCGCACAAGAAGCGTTATTGACAGATAATCATTTTCTAGGCCCCCTTGCAGACTTTGGCGGGCATCGATTGAGGTAAAGTCAACACAAGCTTACTCTGTGAGTTTGGAATCACACCAGTGAGAAAGCCAATCAAAAAAGGAAAAGGGGCAACAGGCGAGGAGATGAGATATGGAATATAAAACCGATGATTGGTTAGCACCGCCACACGATGCTGAAAGTCGACTACAGGGACGAAAGGCGGTTGAACTAGTAAGATGCATACAAATTATTCACGCAATACCACAACTACCAATAAAATTAGATCAATATGTGTCTCTTTTGTTACCTCCTCTCTCCAGCAGCAGGATGCAGCCGGGTGGTCAGAAATATTGAATGTGCGCCTACAAAGCAGGCTATTTTAGCTTCCTGTCCCTAATACGTAACGCGACAGAAAACTGCACGAGCTCAAATGAAAACACAGTTCCTCGCACTTGGGACATGCAGGAATGCATAGCTTTCGAGTGGAACAAACGCTAATTCATTCGATCGAATATCTTACTAATCGGAATAATATTATTGTAGTTCGCATGCAGTTAGGAGTGAAAGCAGACGATAAATCCTCTTCAAAGTCGAAAAAAGAAAAGAGAATACAGGTACGATGTGCTTACCCCAAAAACTGGCCACATGTCGGCTATGGGATGTGGAACAGACATGAATGCGCACCACACGCAGCAATCTACTTCTGTGCAACGAATAATAATCACACGGCCGGCGACGGAAAACGATGCTGCCAGACAATCCCTTGGCACATCTCTGTGATATCCACTGGTCAAATGCACCGTGTACGAACCCTTCCTCTGGCCGAAACAAGGAAATGAGGCCCACGAGGCCGCCAACATCTGGGGCCTGTCACATGACGCATCCATACCTTTCGCCCACAAAGGGTTCGATGCGCACCCGTCTATTGTATTTAGTTACTCTAATTGTAAACAGCTCACACCCAGCAGACACCGTTCGTTCCCAGAAAAGCATACTCAAGGACATTGTCAAGGTCGTACAATAGCGATCTTGTTGAAAACGAACAATGCCGCGCTCCCCCACGACAAAGGTTAATTGTCCTCATGTGCGTTCCTGGTGTGATTGAAACATCCCACAACACCCTATTTGGCTAAACAAAAACCGGGTGAACGATGGAACGTTTCCTTCCTCCTCCTTCTTTATGGGTGGAAGGAAATTAGCGGATTAGTCCGTTTCCCTGTCTTAGAGGCATGTGTCTGATTCGTCGCCTCATTTCGTAGGGAGGACAAATGCGTTGAAAGAATGGTCAAAAAGCCAGCGAATAACGGAAAAACCTGAAACTCTAGGGAAGCCAAGAAAAATGCGTACGAATAAGGTCCCAAACACAGCTGAGAACGTCCTGAGGGATGAAAGATGAAAGCCTCAGAACATCAGTTCTCTCATGTCCTGAGGGAAATACGCGACAAGGATCTTGTACAGAGACGCTGTTCGTTTCTGTTTCCCTCAGTCGCAGGGTTTTAAGCAGGGAAAGGTAACGAGCACGGTACTATACCGGAATTATAGCAGGTAACTGTGAGAGAAACGGATATCGCACATTCAGAACACCTGAAGCAGAAACGTAGACGAAAATAATTTACGGTAATAATTGTAAAAAGATTGTAATAATTTTATTACGATCTTTTGCCGAATAGTTTATAGAAATTTATGAAATAAAAATGAATAAAGCGAACTAAAATTCGTATTGTCAAAATTAACTAGGGAACAAAAACTAAAATAGACCAACAAACTGGATCATATGAGTAAATAGTATACAGTAAATGGAAGAAGCATGGTTCTTATGGTGACTTGCAAGTTGCAAGCGTGAGTAACATTGAGTGAAAACAACAAATATGGGACAGTAACGGGAGCGGTAACGGAAAATAAAATGATTCCGTTACCTTTCCTCGCCTCCTTCCTATCTGCCGTTCTACCGGTAACAGCTGAGAAGTTTGCAGACGACAATGCCAAGCAGATCGGAAGAATTCGACTGGGCGAGAAAGGGAAAGTCAACAGCTTCCCGAAAGCTGGAACGGAGGTCACAGAAGGCCTTGCTGACACAGTTCCCACAGGTGGAGATAGACCTTGTTCGTGTGCGTTTTCCCTGTCGGCTTTTAATTAACTATTACTTGACTAATTTCGTTTTACAGCCCGTCCAATGCCTCACATTGTAATGGGATGGGGTAGTGCTCCCTAGCGGTTAAACACCCCATTTCATCGTCGTCATCTATTTGTTGTTGTCGCTTTTTGTACAGACTAAGTTTAATTGTATATAAATAATCAGTTATAATTTTTAACGCCCTACCGCACAGTCATCGGATAGCTTGCTGTTATGGTTTGCGTAGAGCAGTGTGCGCTGTATCAGAGCCGAGTGAATATCGTTCTTCTTTTCTATTCAACGTTTGACAACGATTTTTCTCTGTGAAGAGCAGCGTCATTCACTATACACCGCGCACGGGAAGTAGAGAAAGAACGCAAATACACGAAACAATATGCACACACTGTCGACGTCTACTGCCGCGAGTGCTGTAATGGAAAATCTCTCTCCCTCGTACAAAAGCCGAGACTAAAGAGAATCTGTTCTGACAAACGGCATCGGAAAGCAGCCGGGAGTTGAGAACGATAAAAGCAGCGGCTGCCTAAAAAGGGCCCGGCAAAACGCAAGATTTGTGGCAGCTTTCCGAAAGCTGCACAATTGAATTGTTCAAAGTCGCATTCTGGCTCGTTGCATATTTGATGGCCACTTGCAACGCGAGTCGGAGAGCGCTTTCCAGCACGCTTATTTATTCATCGCTCAACCTGCATACTTGTGCATACCGATCATCCGGGAAGGAATAGAACCCGATTTTGTCCGCTCTTCTACGCTACTGTTTTACGCGACTGAGCCGAAAACAGTAAGAGCGCTTCTCCGCGATGCACGCGTTTGTTGTTATGGAAAGAACCGAGGTTCGTGCCTGCGAGGTTATTTATTACTCATTACGATCGCAAATGAAAACTTGGACTTCGTGCGCATTGCGGACGCGCTTTGTAAAGGTGTGCCTTCGGCAGTAGCCCTCCAACAAATGCAGTTATGGTTTTTGATGTGTGGATGGCCGCGACGAGGGGTACATGTGCAATAGTCAGTGTTGTTGAGAGAACGAGAAAAGTTGCAGGATACTGCTGCAAGGGAATGAGTGCATGTTACGCTTAGGATTGCAGAACAGTGTTTGTTCCTTGACATGAAAAAAAAAAAAAAAGAAGAAGAAGAAATGCTTGCATTGCGCCCACGCATGAACAGCTAATGGGCGAGAAAAGAGTTGTTGTTCTTGATGATGTAGCGAACCGAATGTAACCTCCGGAAGACACACGCCCGAAGATTTGACGTCAAGAACGGTCACTCAGTAGGCACTCGAGGAAGAACCAAATACTAGGGTGGATTATGTTGTTACCATATGAAAACACGTTACGACCTTGAGTGACTACAATCTTCAAAATGAACTTCACCGCATAGCACGATCCTAGCCAACCATCATCTCGAATGATATCGTTATCTGCCTTGATTTCTTGAAAACGGGAGGCGTACGCCTTTTTTTGTGACAATTATGAACAGCATAAGTGTCACAAAAAAGGCGTACGCCTCCTATTTTCAACAAATCAAGGCAGATAACAATATCATTCGAGATGATGGTTGACTAGGAGCGTCCAATGCGGCGAAGTTCATTTCTAAGAGTGTAAGCACTGACTTGATCCTGACTCTCACGATATAAAACATCACTGTGCGTTCGTGCGGTTAACCGTAATGGAGAGGGAGAGAGAGGAAAGGAAGAAAGCCAAACAAGCAATACACCAGTGACCGTCCAATGAGAAGACTTGCTTCCACCTTATTTCCCTTTCCTAAAGTACCGCCGGTGCCCTATGGACATACCACGGTCCCGTGGACATACATATCTCACGGCGTGCGATGCCTCCCTTATTTTGAAAACAGGAGGCATAGTCCCTTTCCGGAACGCTTCGCAAGTATATATTTGTTGTCATGGTAAAGGCGTATGCCCCACATTTTTTTAGCAAATTAGAAGAGAGGACGCGTTATCAGCCTGGGAGACAGATGCCTCTGAGCGTGTCACATGGTCAAGCTGCATTTACGAGGGGTGTTCAAGTCAAACCGGGACTTTTCATTTTTCTCAAAAGTAAAATGAACTTACAGGCGAGAAATTAGTTTTATTTTTCAACGTAATCTCCAGCTGCACTAATGCACCAGTCCCAGCGTGTCACGAGGGCTTGGATGCCAGCAGCGTAGAAATCCTTACAGGAGCGTAGCAACCATGACCGGCCGCATTCTTGACCTCGTCGTCGCAGCTGAAGTGGCGGCCCCCAAGCAATGCCTCCAGTGGCGCGAAGAGATGGAAAACGCTGGGGGCGAGGCCTGGACTGTGAAGGGGATGTGGCAGCAACTCCTAGCCAAGTTTCTGTAAGGTGCGTGTCGTGAGATGCACGGTATGCGAGCGTGCATTGTCCTGTAGGAGGAGGACTCCTTTGGTGATGAGGCCCGACCGCTTTTGCTTCACCGCTTTCTGCTCATCCCTGAGAACCTGGCAGTAATATGCACTATTGATGGTGGTACCACTGGGCGGAAAATCAACATGAACAACGCCAGCCTTGTCCCAGAAAACCGTGGCCATGACCTTATCCGCAGACGGGGTGCTTCGGAACTTCTTGGGAGCTGGCGATCCCGGATGCTTCCACTGTTTTAAGGCGCGTTTAGACTCAGGATTGATATGGTGCACCACTCAAACGGTTTGCTGCGGCTAAGTGTATCGTGGCCAATCTGAGCCTGAAGTCTTCTGTGAATTTCAGATAACTTTATGCCTTCATCCACGAGAAACTTCATGACAATTCGCTGTTCGATGTGCGCGCTCACCTCGTTGTCGGCCATCTTGTACAGCACGTGTCTCCTATTTTGCACAAACTTTGGAGCACCACGTGGTGAACGCGGAGGCCTGTCGCCTGCGAAAATGACGAAAATCAAGTAGCGCGAGCCATTTGTACACTCAGGAGGCAGAAAGTCCCGGTTTGACTTGAACACCCCTCGTATAGATAGTGACGTTGAGAACCCAGTTTTGCATAAAACGACATATGAGGCGCATTGCACACCTGCGTACTGTCACGTTAAAGAACATCGGCTGCCGGAGGAAAAAAAGAAAATAATACATCCACAGAAGCGCGTTCCGTTTCTTTCCTTTTTTTTTTTTAGCCCCGCAAGGAGAGAGCGTATATCGTTCCCAAGTGGAACAATAATGGAGGAATGAGGGAGATACTAAGTGGCACAGTTCGTTAAAGGTTACGACCTACCCCACCAGTGCAATCTGCAGTAAAATCACAATGCTGCAATGAATCCATTAACAGCGAACGACGTCGGTGCCGTCTATGTACATCGAGGGGCCGCTCGGGAAGCCACAATCGCGCGGGAGCTCGCATTATCTGGGAGCCCTGATTCAATTGGGGCTGCATTAGGGCATTAAATATTAATGGTCGGAAACGCGCAGTCGTCAACAATGGGATAAGGGAAGCCATCTCTAGCCACTTAGCGGCGGCACAACCTTTGATTTCGGCTTCTCCGCCATGCACGCGTGCTCCGCCGGAAAAGCGGTCACACAGAGAAAGCAACGTCGGGATGCGCTATGGATACGGAGAGTGATTGGCGTACCGTATTTTCGCTGATTATACGGCATTCTTTCAAAATCGTTCTTGAAGATGCGGCCCTTTGGCACTTTTGGCGAATTTACGCTGAAAAGAGCGAAGCCCACTACTCCTACTGTGATTGAAGTATACATAACCGTCGCATCAATACTCTTTCAAATAGACAGTTCCAGAGTGTGTCCCTGACACACGACACGTCGAAAAGCTACGCACATTCGGTTTTTTTTTTTTTTTTGCTATCAAGAGTACCGTACGCAACATAAATGCCTGCTTGATCACCAGATTCATGTCGGGAATGTGGGACGGAGCCAGATATTTTTCTTTGCGTGATTGTGGCATTTCCAATTGCAAATATTATGAGAACCGCTTTCAGGTATATGTTCAGACTACGCGGCGGGCAACATAGGAGAACTGCGAGAGCGTGGAAGACGATAAAATTGACACTTCGGAGTTCGGAGGGACGGATCGACGCCTCCACGCTTCTAGTTCGGAGTACCAGGTGCGGTCCGATGACGTTCTCAGCGACAGGGCTTCAGCGTATAACACGCTTGGAAACAGAGAGAAGGATATCTTTTTTCTTTCAGATGTGTTGAAAAACGAGAATAGTACGTCTTTTTGTGACGACTAGAAAACGATGGATTGTCACAAAAGGGCGTATGCCCTATTCTCTCCTGATAGGCGCAGAGCGTGTTACGCGGTGTGATGCGGTGTGTTTGTAAACTTCTTGCTTCCGTTTCTTGCTTCCGTCTCTTTTTCTTACGTCTTCGATCTTTGTTGCTATTTTTGTTTATCTTACGATCCTTTCATTTATGTAAAGAAATGGCGAAAAACAAATTTTAAAACGATTAATGCTCAATAGATATTAATATTCTAAAACTGCGTTTTCGTCATCGCTTTACGTAACTTAAAAAATATGTAGAAAGGATAGATACGGAATGAGACCAGCCGCTTTTGACTCTCACGACGAAAAACGGAGTTAACCGTCCTTTGGTGAAAGCGTTAAAAGGGGCGAGACTGGCAGACACACACAGAAAGAAGTTCGTTAAAACATCCCTTTGGGCTTGTTGGTGATAGACTTCCATAACGTAAAAGCGCTAAAACCAGGACGAACACAGACACACACAAGAGCGCTCGATGTTGTGTGTGTCTGTGCTCGTCCTGGTTTTAGCGCTTTTACGTTATGGAACACACAGAAAGCGCTTCTTGTGTCTGTTTGTCAGCGTTTCTCCATCTTTCTAGCGCATCTACCCTACCGATGTTTTATTAACGGGACCAAGGAGGTTTTTTGTTTAGCTTTCAGTGCTGATTTACCGTCATGAAACACGACTTTTAAGTGCTGGAGTGTCGTGAATCTTTCTGTAACGTTAGACAAGCAGGAATCGCATATAAGGAGTTCACTGAGGCCAGAAAGCCAACCGAGTATAAGTCCAGCGTCCGTAACCTCGCGCACACAAGTTACCGCACTCCGGCTGTTTCCCCGATAGTGTGGGCCACGTTGTGAATCAATACAGAGATGTACTCAGGCGAACAACGCAAGGCGGCGGCGGCAATGTAACAGTTGCTGTGCGAGGTTGAATTAGCGGCGGCCGAATAATTCTGCCATTAGCCGCGGGAGAAGCATTTGTCACGGCGTCCGTGCCTTGTTCTTTCCACCCCTCAACCCCCGCCCGAGGGGCATGCAAATGGGAACCGGTCGGATTCAACAACACACCAATATATACACCCGTGCACGCCGGGGAGGCTTTTATGTTAAGCGAGATTGCAAGTGCAACAAGCACGAGGTAGACGTCAGCCATTGGATACGCGCAACTGAGAAATGCACGTGAAGGGGGAACGGCTGTACTCTTATAGTTTCATGTAATGACATTGTAATACAAGCGCCGTCAATTTCAGGGCGCGGGCAGCAGATAATTAGACGAGGACAGACCAAACCAGCGAACGATTATCTCTGAGATCATCCCCGGTAGCACTTATGCCACATCACTTATCCGATTCGTATTCGTCGGAAACGTTTTTGGAAACGACGTCGAAAAATGGCGGACTTAAAATACTAGTCAACCATCGTTCCGTATGACATCGTTCTCTGCGCTGAAATGTTGAAAACGGAAGGTGTACACATTTTTGTGACATACACTCTAAAAATTGAAGTTCACCGCATAGCACGCTCTGCGCCAACCATTGCCACGAATGATAGGGTTATCGCCTCTGATTCGAAGAGAGAGGGAGGCGTACGCCTTTTTGTGTCAAGTTGGATACACGATAATTGACACAAAAAGGCGTACGCCTCCCTCTCTCATCGAATCAGAAGCGATAACCCTATCATTCGTTGCAATGGTTGGCGCAGAGCGTGCTACACGGTGAAATTCAGTTCTTTTAGCGTGTATAAGCGTTTATGGTCATTGTCAAAAAATGTGTACTCCCAGCGCTTTGGACAAACGAGGAATTGTAAAGTTATCATTATGTACAATAGCTGGCCTTCAGTGTGGTATGCCGTGAAGTTCTGTTTTAAGAGTGTAGCACGCAGGGCCGGCCAGAGATGGGGGGGGGGGGGGGGCACCAGGGATGGCGGTGCGTGGCTCGGGACTCTTCAGGAGCCGGCACGACCCAAGGCCTGTCGTAATCAGATAAAGAAGATATATACTTGGACTGTATTATCGAGACGTGATGGGGGGGGGGGGGGGCATGACCCATCCCCTGGGCCCGTAATTTCTCTCGCCGGCCCTGCTGGCACGCAATATTCCGGTCGCATAAACTGTTTTCTCCCTCGTACCTTGTTGGCGACAATGCTCTAAATAAGGGCCAGGCCCTCCGACGTCGACAAATTTCGTCCGTATTAGGATACTCATGTGTTAAACCTACACTCTTAAAAATGAGCTTCACCGCATAGCACGCTCCTAGCCAACCATCATCTCGAATGATGACGTTATCTGCCCTGATTTGTTGAAAACGGGAGGCGCACGCCTTCTTTGTGACGTATGCTGCTCATAATTGTCACAAAAAGGGCGTACGCCTCCCGTTTTCAAGAAATCAAGGCAGGCTCATTCGAGATGATAGTTGGCTTGTGGCGTGCTATGCGGTGAAGTTCATTTTAAGAGTGTATAGTTTTATCCTATTCTAACGAAATGCGAGACCCTGGGAACTATACACATGCATTGCCACAGCCATTAGTTCCTTTTGGGACTAAATCCACGGAAGCGCATGCGAACTTCAGGGACTATTTGCAATGCTGCAAGGCAAATTTTGGGTCAGGGGACTAAAATGGGGAGTATTTGTCGTCTAGGGGACTATCAGCTGTAATTTCACTCTGTTGCTTTCATAAAGACCTGGACCTAATGACAGTAAGCCCGTGAAGCAACCGGACACAGGAACACGGTAGTCAACCGCGGTTAGTCAACGCGAGTGAAGCGAAAGCGAGTATAAGGACAGCATATACCAATTTCCTAGCGACCGAGATCAGTTCCGGAACATCATCTGTTGCGTTACTCCGATCGGATATAGCGTCCATCCTGCGGGCTCCGACTGTGCGCCCTACTGCCCGTGTCGGACACGCCCCACATGGCGTCCTTTTTGCCTGGCCATTTTTCTTGTCATTATCAGCGTGGACGGACGCGGTTTGATCGGATCGAGAAGCGGTGGGTGTGAAGATCGTGCATTACAAAGTAGGTTGTGGCTGAAACCGACAACTTTTGTAAACTACTAGGGTGTCGAAGCCGGTACGACGTCGAATGACTCAGCTCTCCAGCAGCTGCAGTGCTCTTTGTACGGAATGCTCAAGTGGCGAATGGAAGTGCAAAATTGTCGTCTCGAGGAAAGAAAATCCGAACGTCTATACAAA
This sequence comes from Ornithodoros turicata, assembly GCF_037126465.1. Taxonomy (NCBI): domain Eukaryota; kingdom Metazoa; phylum Arthropoda; class Arachnida; order Ixodida; family Argasidae; genus Ornithodoros; species Ornithodoros turicata. Next base: position 29,845,090 of record NC_088205.1, read on the forward strand.
AGAAAAATAATGGAAGTTGAAGCTTCCAAAGAACAATCGAGGTCCCATTTGCTACAAAGTGTCGCAAATATTATATTCTATACTCCTCATGTCCCCTTTTCAGCATTTCTTCGCGGGAACTATTTAAGGAGACAACCAAAAATAAGCTTTAAGCGGCTTCCAAAGCGTGATCCCAACTGTAGCACCACGCTGAGGCTCGACAGCATCTGTGTCTGACCGCCATTCTATAAACTGAATGGGTTCTTTCGTTGTTATAGACGCAAACGACCAATGTGCGAGTATGTATATACATTCACTGTTCCCGTTCAGACTTTGGCCGAGACGGAACGGAAATGCGACTACGTCGGTGCGCTCTAAAATAACACATGATTGAATGTAAAAGAAGGGCTTTATACTTTTAAAGCAAGCGGGTGCTTTTCCAAACATACCACGCGACGAGCACGCTATTGGGTCAACGAAAACACGCACGTAAAACAAACACACACACAAAAAAAAAGACTAAGGAAGGACAGAGGAACGTAAAAGAAAATTGAGAATACATATTGTCGAGAGACGTGTTGTCGCACTCTAGGAAAGGTGAGTATATACAGCGATAAGTGTCGGAGCACCGTATTTGTAATGAAGGGTCTTACGAGCAAATATATGTCATTGCATCCACCTGATCTTACCTGCAGCTCGTGCAACTGATGCTGCTGCTGAAGCAGGTGTTCCTGCTGACGCCTCAGTTCTTCCGGAGGTGGAACGCCCGGACAGCCACCGGCTTGCCTCTCTAACTGGGCCTGAGAGGGAAAGAGTACCTTGAGTAAGTACGGGTGAGTTCTTTCAACTAGCACACTATCCGCAGTATAGCACACTTATTTGGCCATAAACAACAATGGACGGGGGCAACGATTGGACTTCCAACGAAGAAATCTTTATGTGAGAAGGATGACGGTGGTGAGAAGGACCTTAGCACTGCATATAATTTTCAATGTTGTCGCGCTCCTGCGTGGATCGCGTTTACACACAACGCGGTTACTCACCGCGTTGCGTTATTCAAATGAATTCTTGTACTAGCTTCATTCAGCGGCTCTGCTCCAGATAACCGTTTACGGACGGTGTGAACCGCGATTCCGTCACCTTTTTCGTTTGTTTCTTTTTCTTTCTTTACACTCTCCCATATGAAATCATTTCACGCAAAATCGTTCGTGACGATCTATTTTATACAGGATTTCACAACTGCGTGTACGGGTACATCACGCAGCATGGGGTATATCCGAGCGCAGCATTGTGAACCCTCAACTAGGAAGAGCACCTCTTTCGCGGACGAAAAGTGGATCTTGCCCTGTTGGTTGCGCTAAGGCGGCTGGACAATGTATCTGGCATGCTTAGTTTACGTACGACTCGGAGCTGCAGGAGACAGAAGAAAGGAGGCCCATTATATCCGCCAAGCTTTTCTTAGAAAGAGCCCTTCCCTCGATAAAACAGCGTTGATCTCTCCAACAAAACCCCTCTGTGATAGTGCACTACGTGGGCCATAAATTGGCATCCTTCGCCCTCTGGCATTATCGTCACTCCTCATATAGGTACTAGGAGATAGGATGAATTTTCAATGCTGCTAGCTACAGTGTCTCGTGTGCACGCTCTCTCGCTGTTGCTTGTCTCTGCATGACAACAACGATGACACGAGTGTTTTTTATGATCCTGCATTATGCGACACAGAGTGTCCGAGGTCTTTGAATTCGGATGTACTTCTTCATTTTGTTGGTTTCTTCATTCAATTTTTAACTGCGAGGTGGGCTTCTTTTACTGTATGCTTATTACTGCGAGCTGTCACTCCACAGTCAACGCGTGGAACTACAGGATGCTAGGATGAATACAATAGTACATCAGATATTAAACGAGTGCGCTATTTAAATGTATTCTTAAGCTCTACACTCTCCCTCCCCTACTCAACAACAACAAAAAGAGAAAAACATAACAGGGGGCGCGTGTCCCTGTGAGTGGTGTGCTGTAGCATGCCGCAACGATTACTATTTCAAGTCGAGCCATTAGTTGAAAAAGCGCAGAAAGAAAACAGTAACGTTAACTTTGCCTACGAAAAACTACCTTAACCGAACGCAAGAGTAGGAGCCAAGCGCGCTCGTGTAACGGACTTGTACGACAACATGTTCCTTGAGTGCGAGGAGAAACACTTTGCCTACAAGTACCTTAACAGATTCGTCTGGTACCAACTGACTTCTTAAGGTGACAATAGGGAGTTTTAATTGCCCCGTTTGGCACTTCCGATAAGTCTCTGACTCTGCGCCGTCGCGACTGTCGAGTATGAGAGGCTTTTGTGTACGAAAAGCTATCGCGCTCCCACTCGTTGGGGATTTATCGGGAGCCTTTCGTGTGCGTCTCCGTCACCCGAAAGCAAGTGGCGGACAGTGTGCCCAGTGATGTTGTGGCGGGGAAAAAAGTTAGCTAAAGGCCTTTCCTACGACGTGAATTCCCTACTTCTCATGACGTCGTCCAAGACAGACGTCATAGTGGCAAATACAATGCGTAATCTTATCAGCGCGAGTGAAGGCGAAGTCAAAACGTGCTACCCTGCGTGGTATCTGAACTAGCCGACGCCTTGACCTTTCCCCATCAGCCGCATGAAACGTAAAAAATGTAATGACAGATAGCGCTCCAGGCCATGCTGGACTGAGTCGTATGTACATTATCGGAAAATTTTCGCGCCGCCAGCGTAACCTCAGAAATGGGGAGTCACCGAAATGCTTCCCGAATCATGTGTCGTTTCCCTTTTTCGGAGCTGTTATGTGTGGGAACACGATTCGTTAGGCGCACTAAAACTCCCTGTTACCATCCCACGGCCGTCCCAATGTGCCCTATCGGTCCCCCTGAACTTCAGCCGGGACACTCGTGACATCACTGATCTCCGTCATGATCTCGCCTTCCTTCTCTTTCTCATTTACCGTCTAGCAGGTGACGCCACCGCGCGGCGGATGAAGCCTACAACAAGTGTGCCAAAGAAGAAGCCCGCCGTGTGGGCAGCGGTAGCTGCAGCGCTACGCAGTCTACTACCAGCCGTGCTACACGGGCAACCAGTCTGGGCGTCGTTGCCGCGGCACATGGGCTCATTTATTCGACCGGGCGGCCCGTAATTACCGTGCGCCATTCGGGGGCCGTCGGCCAATTATCGGTTTCACTCTTTTTGCTCCGAGTATACAATCAGGAAGAAGGGGGTCGAATAATGCGGAGCGGTGCGCGATTATTCGAACCTTGAACTCGATTAATTGGACGAGAGCTTCCGAGAGGACAGAGGCCTTCGACAACTGCGACGCCGCGGGGAAGCCTAACGCGATTTGCCCGTTCGCTGCTCTACGACACTTTGGGGACTCATCCCTGGCGGCGGCTGCGGGACAGATGTCCACACCGCAGCCCTTTGCAGTGCGTGCATATACAAAGAGCAAGTACTACTATGACTGTACTATATAGACGTCTATCTCAAACTGGAAAGCATGAGTCAATGTCCGCCTAATATCGACGTCTTTCAGGAATTTGATGGCATGACGGCAGAAATAACACAGGACACACGCAGCAACTGTCACTTGTCATCGTACCTGTGTCCGGTCTCCCGTCATGCCATGATATCCCAACCAAATCTCCCTCCATGCCTGAAACGCTTACATCAAGAGATCCGATGACTCGAACTCATTGTGGACGGTCATTTTGAAGTTATCTTCCGGGAACGTTCCGTGTCCTCTTGCGATATTTAATACGTAGTACTGCGTCGACTGCGATCGTCAGTGACGTCAGAGTGGTTGGTCCGTGTCATCTTTGAAATGTATTGGAATTCACCAACCGCTACACATGTTATACGCACCAAACGGTCGCAAAGTCGCACAAAAGCGTATATACTAGTAATAATACATAATAGTAATAAATAATAGTAATAATAATGTTTATTTCTCATTAGTTACAACCGTATCGAGTATACAGCAGACCCGCCTAAGCCGAAAGGCTTGTGTCGCTGGGCCTGAGGTAGTCAAACGGCATTCACGAAAAATACAGTACAGCATAATAAAATAATCAAATCATTTCATGCATGATGATCGGTGTTGTATGTATCGCTGTTACAGTAATCGATACTTTTTCAGTATCGGAGTGCGTATCGCGATGCCTTTTTAAATCGGTATCGGAAAAGTATTTCCGTTAGAAATTTATGGTAACGCGATCTCCGTATCGTTACCGATACCCATACTTTTTAGTGCCCCACCCTTTCTTCACCGACCATATTTCTCACTCTTATTCATTGTCAATGGTTCGCCTGGCCCTCGACAAGAAGCCTGTGGACACGCCTACGTGTTCCGTAACCGGAGTTATGGAATTATACCAAACACATGTTCACTGTTTTTATTAGAAACTAGAGGAAATAACCAAGCTGTGTTCAACAAAATAGTTGAGGTCAACGAACAGAGGTCAAGTCCTCGTCACTAGCCCGGTCGTCACAGGCCAACTGGTCATAAGTGAACTCGTCAAGGTGGCCAACTCGTCACAGGGCATCTCGTACGAGGAACTGCCGTCACGCCAGAATAATCGTCACAGTGAACCTGCCACCTGCTCACCGCACCGTACTCCCCAACGTGTGAAATACGTAAAAGGCTCTCCTGACCTAACCTTGGTCAGTCTCTACGTGTGCATATTCTACATGAACTGACCCTCTTTTGACCTCACGTTGGTCAGTCTCGACGGGTGCATATTCTACATGAACAGACCCGCTCCCCAACGTGTGAAATACGTAAAAGGCTCTCTTGACCTAACCTTGGTCAGTCTCTACGGGTGCATATTCTACATGAACTGACCCTCTTTTGACCTCACGTTGGTCAGTCTCGACGGGTGCATATTCTACATGAACAGACCCGCTCCCCAACGTGTGAAATACGTAAAAGGCTCTCTTGACCTAACCTTGGTCAGTCTCTACGGGTGCATATTCTACATGAACTGACCCTCTTTTGACCTCACGTTGGTCAGTCTCGACGGGTGCATATTCTACATGAACAGACCCGCTCCCCAACGTGTGAAATACGTAAAAGGCTCTCTTGACCTAACCTTGGTCAGTCTCTACGGGTGCATATTCTACATGAACTGACCCTCTTTTGACCTCACGTTGGTCAGTCTCGACGGGTGCATATTCTACATGAACAGACCCGCTCCCCAACGTGTGAAATACGTAAAAGGCTCTCTTGACCTAACCTTGGTCAGTCTCTACGGGTGCATATTCTACATGAACTGGCCCTCTTTTGACCTCACGTTGGTCAGTCTCGACGGGTGCATATTCTACATGAACAGACCCGCTCCCCAACGTGTGAAATACGTAAAAGGCTCTCTTGACCTAACCTTGGTCAGTCTCTACGGGTGCATATTCTACATGAACTGACCCTCTTTTGACCTCACGTTGGTCAGTCTCGACGGGTGCATATTCTACATGAACAGACCCGCTCCCCAACGTGTGAAATACGTAAAAGGCTCTCTTGACCTAACCTTGGTCAGTCTCTACGGGTGCATATTCTACATGAACTGACCCTCTTTTGACCTCACGTTGGTCAGTCTCGACGGGTGCATATTCTACGTGAACAGACCCGCTCCCCAACGTGTGAAATACGTAAAAGGCTATCTTGACCTAACCTTGGTCAGTCTCTACGGGTGCATATTCTACATGAACTGACCCTCTTTTGACCTCACGTTGGTCAGTCTCGACGGGTGCATATTCTACATGAACAGACCCGCTCCCCAACGTGTGAAATACGTAAAAGGCTCTCTTGACCTAACCTTGGTCAGTCTCTACGGGTGCATATCCTACATGAACTGACTCTCTTTTGACCTCACGTTGGTCAGTCTCGACGGGTGCATATTCTACATGAACAGACCCGCTCCCCAACGTGTGAAATACGTAAAAGACTCTCTTAACCTAACCTTGGTCAGTCTCTACGGGTGCATATTCTACATGAACTGACCCTCTTTTGACCTCACGTTGGTCAGTCTCGACGGGTGCATATTCTACATGAACAGACCCGCTCCCCAACGTGTGAAATACGTAAAAGGCTCTCTTGACCTAACCTTGGTCAGTCTCTACGGGTGCATATTCTACATGAACTGACCCTCTTTTGATCTCACGTTGGTCAGTCCCGACGGGTGCATATTCTACATGAACAGACCCGCTCCCCAACGTGTGAAATTCGTAAAACGCTCTCCTGACCTAACCCTGATCAGTCTCTCAACTTTTGTCCGCGCCCCAGCAACGGAGATCCACGCTGAGTTTTCGTCACTTCCATGCTCTCCGTGCGGACCGTGCCCTTAGCAAAGACGTGAAATTTATACGGTCAGCGGGCTTCGGTATCCGGGTTCCCGGAAGTGCGGGTCGGGCACTGGACTAATACTTTTGGTAAAACACGGTGAAACGCATTCCCTTTGGAACGGGGTCAACCTTGCAACCAGTGTTCCGGCGACGAACCGCCCCCCTTGACAAGTGTTCAGGTGACAAAAGGACCTCGTACCAGAGGGCCGGTGTGACCAATTATCCTGTGACGAGTCTTCCGGTGACGAGTGGGATTGCGACGAGTGGACCGGATCCCGGCAGAAGAAGACTTTGAGAACCAGCTATTGACAAAAGTCAAGCAAACTGTCCGAGCTACATAATAAACATGCTGTTTGTTTTTTTTTTACTGCAAAACTGTCTTCTTCCAATTTGCTGCACAAATGGGGTGTCCACGTAAGCGAGATTTCTATGTTGCATCACCTTCGTATTTCAAACAAAAGTATCGGGCAAAGTATCGCGTTACTTTTTTTAGTTACGGTAGCGGTACTCCGTTACATTAAAAAAGAAGTATCGATATCGGTATTTCGATACTTTTTACTCAAGTAACGAATATCGATATCGCGATACCATATTTCGGTAACGGGTACAACACTGATGACGATACACTAGAACGTATATAGATATAATGGGATACGCAAGCAGTTTCTCGATTATTTAACAACACTTGCGACAAGCAAATACACTGCAGTTACAATGGGGGGCTAAAATTGGCGATAGGATAGACATTTGAAACCCCTTGTTGAGACCGCCACTAGTAGGAAATCGGGTTCGCAAATATTGCGAATGATGCTGGTGTATCATCACGGCGCGCCGCACCATCAGAGAAGGCCTTGGGTGAGGCCACGTCTGAGAACCAATAGAGATGATCCAGGCTGCCCCTTCTCTGATGTCATCGCTCCGGACGGCAGTATATGTCGTCACGCTGGAGACTAGTTTCTTTACTCATTGTTCTGACGCGCACAACGTTCGAATCCGTATACAGCCGCCACCCACTTTGTTCATCGCAAGTATGACCATGTTGCTTACTAAATTTCCCTCACTCTGAGTACGCTCACGGCGCTCTTCTCGCTGTCGAACATGCGAGATATGTATCTTCACTGGAAAGCAAAGCGGAGAAACAACCGCGGAGACGGGCATAACAAACAGAGCAGGATGAACTTGGTGATGTGTTACTGTGTTGTATAGGCAGCGGGAGAAAAGCCACCTGGAATGGTGCTGACGCCCCCACGGACCCAGCTGACACGGGGCCAATTATAGAGCCACTCTCATCGCTTGTACCCATCGTCGTAGAGAAATGAAAAACTCTCCAAGTGTAACCTTCTGTTTTAGCCCTGACATAATGAAACAATGTCGGGGGTGTTTCAATATCCTTTCCGTGGAGGAAAGAATGCATTGCTCTTCCCTCGTGTAGGTGGCTAATGAGTGATGGCCTTAAGCGTCATGTATGTTTACTTTAATCTGCGTCCAAAGACATCGATTGCCTTTAAGGGTACCGAGACACAACACTGTTGTATGCACTACAGACTTATGTACATGTCTTACGGAGCAAAATAAATAAATAAAAATAAATGGTTTTTAAGCAAATCTTCCGTTCTAGAGAGAGAAAAGTAAGTCAAAAACTAAAACACAAAATACGCTTTGAACGTGCTTGTACGATTGCTCAAGAGGAAATTAAAACGCAGCACTAAAAGAGCACAACCTTAATTTTCTTCAAGTCAAGCAAATCAGTGGAAACGCAAACGGTACACAGTCTTGCGAACCTCGCATTGTGAGTGATACAGCACAAAAGTCGTATATATACGCCGATACCGGGATCCCGATATCCCGGGATTATGGCATAACTTAATGTCCCGAAGTCCCAGGATTTCGCGAGGCCAAATCCCGGGATTTCGGGATAATGAATTTCGGCTTTCTGGACAGCCAATATACGGATATACGGTCGTACGAGTAAAAAAGAAAGAACAATGTCTTACCGACGTTTCGTTTCAAGCGGGCCTCGTCTAAAAATATAATTTGCAATCCGAAACCGAACCAACCTCATCGTCCACGACACATGACAAATACCGCAGACTTGTGCCCGTTACTCGAAAAAAGTAATTGATTACCATTACTGTTACTTCTACGCAAAAAGTAATTGATTACCGTTACCAATTACTCGACTCCAAACGTAATTGAATAACGAGTAAAAAAGTAACGCATTACTCCGGTCGTTACTCTGCATTCACGCAAATTATACCCGTCTTTGGGTGCCTAAAAAAAAAAAAGTTCAACAGCGGAACAGCTGAAATAACACGAAAAACACAAACGCGGAGGACAGGTAGATCTCTACGTCTACTGTATTTATCGCCCGGGAAGACGTTGACCCGATTGTAGAAGAACATTGGCTGGAACTTCCCAATGACTCACTAAACCTCCAAAGCTTCAGGTACCACCACACTGGTGTAGGAAGAGATTAGGGAGAGAGACCCTCAAATTCCAGAACATTATTACAATGACCTGCGCTTGCTATAGTAGAGCAATCCAACAAAGGCTGAGTTGGGGCAGAACATCTGAAAGATAATCTCTGCGCGAAAAGTAATCAGTTATTTAGTAATCGATTACTCCAAAAAGTAATTGATTACTCGAAAAATTACTCTGACAGTAAACTAACTGATTACTCAAAAATGAAATTGATTACAAGTAACGCAATTACTAGTAACGCGTTACGCACAAGTTTGCAGTGAAATACGTGAAGCTATGACGCTACTCAAGCTATGGCCGAGAACAGCCCTCAAGTTACATTAAAACTGCTACGAAATCATGAGTCTTCCTATCCATAAGGCCACACAAAGTATTGTAGAAAATCTCTCATTGCAGAAATTTCTCCTTTTTTGTTCTTTTAATCTCCATGAACACGTATGTTTAAAAGTGAAAAGAAAAGACTGAGACAGCCTTTTGAGAAAACTACACTGGGATGCTCCAGACCAGAACACAACAATTACTGTGGATGAGGAAAAGGGGAGAAGAGCAAAATGCACCAGTCCCCAGAATATTCCAGAGAGAGAGAGAGAGTGAGTGCGTGAGTGAGTGTGTATGCATGCGCGTGCGCGCTTCTTTTTTATTTCTTTTTTTATTTTTCACTACAATCGCAGTGGATGGCAGGAAACGCGCACTGTATCGCATTTCCTTATAGTATACATCGGTGTGTAAGTGGATACAGTTGCTGTACGGCATCCTGGGAATAGCTCCAAAAAATCCCGATTCCGTACCGGGATCCCGGGACCCACATTCAGAACTCCCGAAATCCCGGGATTGCAAGAACGAACCGGGTTTTCAAACCGCAGTATACGCTCCGTTCTTTCAGCCGGAAAGGAGCCGTTGAAATTCATGCATGAGCCGAAGACACGTGGATCTCTGATTGTGTACCGAGATGTCCTTACCCTTGGGCTAGATGTGTTATATTTTGCTCGATTTCTTTCACATTTTCCTCGCGAAGAACATCCGGGGATCTCATTTGGGGACGCCTGCCAGGAACACGTTCTGGGATCACCACAATAGAGGTTAATTAATCTGGCAGCCAAATGCGACGCAATCAATCAAGTGTATTATTTATTAGCAAAGCAGAACTGCCACAGTGTCCTGATAGGAGAGGTTTAGCCGGTCCAGAATGCGATTGACCCACGTGGCCAGCGAACGCCACCATGCGGTGGCACCAGGTTCCGCACCTCCTCGATATTCCATGCATCTCTTCGACCTTCGCGATTAACGCTCACTGCGTGGACGTATAATAATGGATGGACTCTCCAATTCAGGCGAACTTGCAGCGCCCTGAGGACAAGCGTCTCTTTTGTAATTACGCTACCGGGAGCTTCAGGATGTGGAGTGTCGGTAATTGTCCGGGTCGTTTTTTTTGTTTTTTTTTTTGTTTTTTGTACTCAGTTCATCTTTACCCTCTCACGAAGCGAGCGTAATCGTTCAAAGCCAAATACAAATGAACTGTCATAATTATTTTCAAAACCACAAGAGTCGACGACACGTAAAATAATGACGAAATAAAACTTAATATAACGCAATAAAGAAACGCAACAAGCAAGAACATTATGTGTTCCTTGCTAACTTCTATAGGCCAGAATATGCAGAAGAAGCTTTTTTTTTTTTTTTTTGTGCCGTCTGCGTCGATTATTTGCTTGTATTGTTTGTTGTTTTCCGTTTACTGCAACTGACATGAATTAGGTATGACACTCACTCCATCACAAGGGTCACATGGACTGCCGCTCATGTGCATCGCACGCAAAAATGGGTTCTTGAATGGCAGACGACGAGGTAGTCTGTGGGAAACATACTTCCAGAAGGGAAGTTCCATTGCGTTCTCCAATCACAACTATCGTCTGCTCCGAAGCCACTTGACGGCAACTGCTCCAACTCACGCAGAGTGCAGACGTGGACAACGTGCACGGGACTATGAGCGCACAATGCTCGCTACGAGAACGTAAAAATGTGTCCGTCCTTGAAATGCGATCCCCGAGCCTCGGTCTTTCTGTTTACAGAGCGAGGGCTTTCGAGAGTCCGATAATGAATCGTGAGCCAGATCTCCTTCGCGAAGCTGAACACAAGAAACGTCTTTGTTTCTACACTAGCCTTTCTTCCCATTAACACTTGTTTACATTACGACGAAAGTAGAAGAACCTCCTTGCTGGAAAAACAGTGAAAGATAAAGCACTCGTCTTCCACTCATCTTCTAGACCACTCTCCATCGTTGCACGTACTGCGCCGTTGATTTCACGAGGGTACCATAAATATAAGCGCTTTCCAAGCAGGACAATGAACCGATGGCTCAAAAATGCGGGACGGATTATATCAGTGCGGTATTTGTCTACATACTTCCGAAAAACTCAGTCATGACCATGCTGTCAACTCTTGCTCACTCATACTGGGCCAACGGATAGCTGAGCGGAGCATGAGTGAGCAAGTGGAGAGCTGAGCGGGAGTTGTGTGAGTAGAAGTGAGCAAACCGCGAACCGAGTGCCGGGTGAGTGAGCACGAGTGAGCAAACGACGAGCTGAGCGCGGGAGTCAACAAGTGCGCTAACCTCTGTTTGTCTGTATCACAGAGATGTTCGGCAGCTTCCTCTGTTTGCAGATGCTAAGAATCTGCTACGTATTAGCGTGATGTAGCTTGAGATGCACGACCGTCGAGCAACCTTGAGTGTACCGTCGCCATATTGTGGTGTAGAGGCCCGGCGGAGCAGGATTATCTTATGTGAGTCGAACATCACCGTGACAGCCACAAGAAATGTTGTCGTCCTGCCACTTATACTCGCGCTCATATTTGTTTCGTGCAAAAGGGGCAGTCGTTGGTACACTACACGCTTTGTTCCCGTATCTTCAGTGCGTTGCGAATGATGCTTTTCGCATATTCTACCCGTAGGAACGCACAAGAACATTACTAGTCTACAGAATAGGAGAACGCGAAGATGTAGTCACATTTGTCAGAGACCGCCTTGGGTTGTTCTTTCGCATACAGCAATATTTGGGGACGCGAAAGACGAGAACATAAGATACACACAGAACAGGCGCCTTATACAGGCGGGTGTATCTTATGTCGTCGTCTTTCGCGTCCCCAAATATTGCAGTATGCTATCCCACCAACTAGCCCAACTTTCTGCACTTGTTGTTCTTTCGAGCGAGTCAGAGTTCAATTGAGATGTATTTGAAGACATGCAGAGACAAAAGAGGGACCATAATAATTAAAGCATGGCTTATGGGTGCCTTTTTCACTGTGGCACGAAGCATCCATATGTAGGTGAATAGTCCAGAAGTCGCACAAATTGTGCTACGTAAACTGCGAGTGCATCACAGAGTCTCAAAGCTACTCAGCAGACATGGAACGAAGCCAAGAGAGCTCGGGCTCGGCTAACATCTCCTTTTAAATCCCATACAGCAGGCAATAAATAAACAGGAAAAGTCGCACGAAATATATTGACCGGACAGCGCGAAGTGTGCGGTGATGCTGGACGCATGAGCGAACGAGGATTTCTTTAAATTGCGTTTTGAAATTAATTTTTAACATAACCACGCTGAATCCAAGCTGAATGCTGAGGCTCAATTTTTTCTTTGGCGAAGGGTTCTCCGCAGCTTCTATGGAAGGAGATACAGTGCTCGCTGAATGTTGGACTGTCTGGCTCGATGAACAGATGGTTTCGGCATATAGCCATGAGAGCAACGCTTATCTATTGCGAACGTAATTCATTCTTGTAAACACAATCGACTGCACCCCATAAGCTTTTGTGTTGGTGATGGTGCGTTGTTAAAAAAAAGGAAAAGAAAAACATGAGAGACACGGAAGCTGCGCCAAAATACAAGTGATTATAGCACATCGAACTGATTATAATAACACTGACACTGACCATCGTCAAACTTGTGACTTAGAGCTGCATTCCACTTGCAAATAGACTATACACGCCTTGCCATGTTGGTACACTCAAACGCAAGATGCTCTTTGTATACACTAGTGTCGGAAAAGTGTCTGACTTTCCACAACACAAGGACGCACCGGGGGAGCTCAGACATCCATATGGAAACTAGCATGGGACGCTTTCTTCCGAACAAACCCCGCAGCCGTAACGGGTCATTAGTCTTCCCCAGATAAAGTGTCCCCTGGACTCCCAAGTAGAAGCAACGCATGCCCCAAAACTCGCAGGCTCGTCTCAGCGCCACACACGCACGGATGCATGCATGGTCAACGGTGTAGAAGTGTGGGCAAACTGAACACACCACACGCATTATTAATAATGAAAGAAATTTAAACGATCCAAATATTCGAAAAAAAATTAGTTTGATTTTGTGGCACTTGTGCTGTCTTCTGCGAGCGCTCCCCAACTGACTGACTGACTGACTTCCCTAACGAGTTGAGCCAGCATCCAGAGAGCCCTGATGAATGGTGCAGAGGGAGGTCGTGACCTTCCCGCGTCACCCGACACCGGTCGCTTTGTGTCTCCCTGCAGCATTATTTCCGCGCCTGATTGGCTCCGTCTGGAAACTCTTCAAAGCTCCCTCTTTGTGCGAAGCCAATCTCCGACCGCAACGAGATCACTTTCCGGACACATCTCAGCTGGTACGGATGACGTGATGGATCGTTACGAGGAAGTTGGATGTGCGCGACTGTATTTCTGCGAAAGAAAAACAACGGGCTCTTCTTCTTCTTATTTGCTCCGCGCTCGTGGGTTTTGTGTTCACGAAAAAAGTGACCGCGAATAAGGAACAGTACGTGTATCATCGTCGAACAGACGACACCTTTTCTGGTTGCGTACTTAGCTCTTTTATTCTCTGTGCGTTGTTAATGAAACAAGGACGATATTGGAAACAAGGTTGTGGCAGATAAAATCGCGTATATACAGGCGAGCACAGTGAAAAAGCAAGAGCAAAAGCCAAATGAACAGCTGTTGTCGCTTTGTTTTCGCCCACGCTCAGGTTTTTTCACTACGGAGAAGGTTGTGGATACATTATCAATCTGCTTCTGCAAACGATTACTTGGGGTCAGAGGCGTTGGGTACAAGCTATGTCCTGAATCGTTCGCTGGCGCAATGTTCCTTAGGAAGGAACGTAAAATTCCAATCCCCAAAGGAAGATACAACACAGCTCCGGACAGCAGTGTAAGGCCAAAATTTAGACTAATATCGACGAACAATTACAAAAATAAGAATACTCAGCCACAATAAACGCGACAGCGTAGATTTTCCGAACGCTAAGCCATGTCTCGTACCCTGACTGAATAATTCTCGTCAAGGCCAACTATCGAACAGGAGTGCAAGAGCGAATGCTCGAAGAAGGACAACGGGTGTGTTGTGCAACATCCTTCGACGACACACACAAAATATCTGGAAAAACTAAAAATAATGGAAGCAGGGACGATGTGAGTGGGCCAACATTATCCCCGAACCCATCAAAGCAGCGACGAACAAAACTCCCCCACCTCTCTAGGCACACTGGTAACACAATCGAAACCACTAACTCTCCACCATAACAGCCAGCATCAGTTCCAATGAGCACTCTCTGCTGATCCACTCGTGGACGAGAGCGCCCTCTCGCTACCTATATGCACAAAAGCAACAATGATCTGTGACTCACAAAGCGCGGCCGCCTTACAGGTCCCCGGCTTATCCACCCTCCTCTCTCCATCATCCCGGCGAATAATAGCGGATAAATAGGAAGCGATACAAAAGCGCTCCGAACTATGACATACAGTCTTTCGGCGTCACGCGCGCGGACGCCGCGCTGCGTGCTCAAATTTTACGACACGCGGGCGCAGCGCAGGTATAAATTCTGCGCGCCTTTAAATTTTTAAGCCCAGCCCGCGATACTTTATACCCAATTTGTGTCCGAGCGGTTTTCAAAATTTCATTCGCTCATTTACAAGGGCCGCCCCAGAACAGAGACAGATGCGCTTGTTTGGCGGAACCGTTGCGTTTTTAATGCCTGTCAGGCTGCGTGAGCGCACATGTAGGAAATGGATAGGGCACATTTCTTTTTTAACCTTGTATAACGTTTTTAGAGGTTTGCATAGTCAATCCCCGGACGAGAGACTTTATAGGTTTCTCGTTGGCTCGCTTATTTATTTTAAACAAGACTGCATGACTCCGCGCACTACCCTACAAATATGGTGGGACATGCCATTTTCTTCCAGAGAAAGTGGTAAAATTTATAAGCTACGATTCTGTCCAAAGGCGAGAGAGCATTGCACTGTCTTTTTTTTTTTTCTTTATAGCGACAAGCAACAGGTGTGCCCATGTGCTGATATCGTCACGGTGAATAATCGACGCTGAACAGCGTGAGAGAATTGACAGGGCGGCATATAGTATATATTACCGAGAACCACTTCGCCCTTGCACTGTTGCTGCCATATCTTATGGAATTGGGAACTTCGTACCAGCGACATCATCACGGAATATTCTAGCGGAAGAAAAAGCAGAAAGGAAACTGCTCACGGGGCAGAAGATCCGTCGCGCTTTAGGTTGAGCACTCGCGCGGCGCCGGAATATCGGAAGTGCAGTAGTGTGCACTTTAGCAGACGACACGGTCTGTTTGCCTTCCTGTCGTCTGCTACGGAATATCTTCTGGCTGCGCCACAGGGTATTCCCCACTGTTAGTACTGCACGAAAAGGCGTGACGCGCGTTCGCGCTTACGTGGCAGCCAAAAGCTATGACGTTTTCCCACATCTTTTCTGGAATACTCTGGGGAATGTTGTCTCCTGCGAGTACACATCGTATCTGGCCGGAAACGGGATGGTAACTGCTGGTGCCTGTTCATCAACTGAGGTCATTTAATGGAAAAGTGGTAGATGACAACGCATAGTAGAACCATTGTGAGAGAGAGAGAGATTATGGGTTTAGTGGCACAAAGGCGGCAAAGGCCAAAGAGCGCCAGAACTATGGTGAGTGTGTGGGAGATGGAGATGAGAGAGAGAGGAGGAGGACGATAACAAGTGAGTGTGGCCATTGTCACAAAGATTTGTTGCACAACACTACGTAAATTTGGTAATCGCAAAAGAAAATACAGCAATTGTACTTCTCGCCACTTGCACACATGAAGAGAAGTAATTAAGAGAACCAACAAAGCAAATGGCATTCTTCCCTTCATTAGTGCACGTACACACTCTATGCGGCTCCACCACACAACAACGATACCCTGCTCACAACCAACCCATTACGCATGGCCACATAGAAGCACACGAGCATTGAAAGCCCCGGCGGAAGAGAAGGAACGCGTTGTTGTGACCCGCCATTACGGCTCATTCCACCACAATACACCGGAATAACCAATGAGACTTCGGTCATCTATCAGAGCGTCACTTCCGCTACGCCATATCCGAAAAGAACCAAAAACCCACCGCCCTCCGCATCCATCTTGTGACAGTGGCTCAGCAACCCCGCGAGGCGGCTATGTGTCGCGTATATACGATCTATATTTATTCCTCGTCTAAAAAGATATTGGGGAGGAATAATGGCTGCCGTTCCAACAAAGCTGCTCGGACAGTGGTCAGGAGGAGTAATGATGCTTCCATGAAGGATGAGCAGAATATTCGACCATCGCTCCAGCCACGGAGGTCATCTAAAGCACATGCAATTTTGATGTCCCTCTGCGCAGAACAAATTCGGCGCGGTCCGACAAGCCGGGTACGCTCGCTCTCTAGGGTCCAGCCCACATCATTTATAGATGACCGAGGCCCAAAAGAAGAGAAAAAGGCTGCTTCTCTCGATTCGAGCAATTTCCAAAAGGAATAATTCGTCTCGGAAGGGAATTATTCCGACTTCCGATAGATGCGGCTCCGTCTGTTTGTTCTTCGAGTGGTCATGGAAAATAATTTGGACGGACGGGAAATATTGGTTTTGAAAGTCGAATCACGTTTTCGCTTCGGAAGGTAGCCCGGCGTCCCTGGACGACACCGCGAGAGCTGCAACGTTTTTGGAAGGGATCCGATTAAAAGGGGTCTCGGCTGACCGGAAGAAACAACCGGAAGCGTTCATGCTGGAAGATATACTTTGAAAAAAAAAAAAAAAAACTGGCTCCCTCCAAATATGATGCTCACGTGCGTTCTGCAGATTGCAGGGACATAGAATAGACCCGCGCCCTATGTGGGTATTGCTCGTTTACCATGCGCTCTTGCTAGTTGAATGAATCACCGCCCTGTTATCCCTGAGAAGGGCACCCGTAACGGAGAACTCCACCGCATAGCGCGCTCCTATCCACCCGTTATCCCGAATGGCATTGTTCTCTCCCTTGATTTGCTGGAAACGGGAGGCGTATACGCCATCTTTGCCGCAATTATGAACTGCAGAGGTGTCACAAAAAGGCGTACGCTTTCTTTTTTTTTTTTTTTCAATAAATCAGTGGAGATAACGATGTTGTTCAGAATGATGGTTGGCTACACTCTTAAAACTGAACTTCACCACATAGCACGCTCCTAGCTAACCATCATAAGCGTGGCCGACCTCGGCGAGCAGTTTTCACCATCACCACCACCACCGCTAACAAGAGATAGTAGTTGCGGAAGACATAAGGCCGTGGTTTGATGGCATTAATACATTTTAATAAGTCATACGAAATAGACAGCAAAAAGGAAAAAGAGGAGATTGCAGTTATTGACTGGGAGCATACTCGAATCAAGTGTGGTGTAAATTACATGTGTAACATGTTTTTTTTTTATTATTCTGCACTGCGATAGATCCCGCAAGAAATATAATACGTCATGAAGCTCTCGGTATCGAATTTTTTTTTTTTTTTCCGTTGTAAATTGATGTTCTATAGCGCATAATGTAAAATGAACACTCTAAAAACAGAACTTCACCGCATAGCACGCTGTGCGCCAACCGCTGCCACAAACGATAGGGTTATCGCTTGTGATTCGAGGAGAGAGAGGGTCGTACGCCTTTTTGTATAATTACCATATACCCAAATTCACACAAAAAGGCGTACGCCCCCTCTCTCTTCGAATCAGATGCGATAATCCTATCATTTGTGGCAGATGGTGTGCGCACAGCGTGCTATGCGGTGAAGTTATGTTTTTAGAGTGAACAATGTGAACTAATAATATACATCATTCATCGAGAAGGTGGTTTCATTTTGTAACCCAACAGAGAACGATAGGGAAGACGACATTTCGGTTCCGCTATATGCGCCAGTTATGAAGTAACGACCCAGACTGCTTTGTCCTGGGGCGCTCTTTTACCGCGTCAACACGCTCTTCACCTACTGAGACTTGAAATGACACGAGATGGATCGCACTACAATGGCGCTTGTAATCTTTTAAGATTGCCAATTCTTATACTGGGCAACCTTTAGTTGCGTGCAACAGATGATATGCGCTTTGAAGCTATAGCATAGTAAAACCCGGCTGCACTTCAAAGACTTTCTTTAATGCAGCTCGTGCTAGGCAATTACTCTTTCTCTTGTATACTGTACTGCATTATTTGCATTCTGAGGGGTTGGGGGTCTCCACTCTATAAAACAGAACTTCACCGCTGTGCGCCAACCATTGCCACGAATGATAGGGTTATCGCTTCTGATTCGAAGAAAGAGAGAGGGGGGGGGGGCGCCTTTTTGTGGCAATTATCATATATCCAAATTGCCACAAAAAAGGCGTACGACTACCTCTCCCTTCGAATCAGAAGCGATAACCCTATCATTCATAGCAATGGTTGGCGCACAGCCTGCTATGCGGTGAAGTTCTGTTTTTAGAGTGTAGGATGTTGATTATAAAGTTAAGTGATCACCCGAAGCATTTCAAACCGACTCATAAGTGAATTAGTACTGAAGCGAGCTGTGAAAGTCGAACGTTGGACGTATCCTTTGTTTTCAGCTACTCTGATGCCAAAGGCAATGCGGAGAGCAACCATAATAATCATTATACCCCATGCGGTCGTTCTGCTGTTTGTGTACGAAACCAACACACGTATTTCTTCGTATTCGGTACCCGAGTTGCCGCCTTTGTATACTATACTGCGACCGACTGCTACAATGTAACGATGCACCAAGAGCGTTCTTTATTAGCGCTATTTCCATTGTGGCGGCAACACTTCTGCGAAAGGCGTGGAATGCTGTCGTATTTAGCTCTTGCTGGAGAAAACCTGTGCCACTCCGATACAATGGGCGTGGAGAGACAATGGAAGGTGCCAGGGGATCTGATCGTTCCACCACAAGGAAAAGACGCAGAAGTTCTTTTGATCACACGCCTTTTATGTGAGGAAGCCCCAATAACATTCAAAGGACGAGCCGACTACAGCGTCTTCGGGAGGAATTCCCCCAGTTTCGCTGTTCGAACGCGAAACAAACACGCGAAGGCGCCATCGTATAGGTTAGGGTGACTCTTTTTAATGCACTGCCCTTCATTTTCGTCGACGTACACTCTAAGAAAAAAGAAGAAGGAATTTCAGACCTTTTCGGGAGTAAATGCATGGGACTAAATGAATGTCACAGAGACAGGACTGCATTTCACGCCCTGTTCTAACAACTCCCAGGTACATAATTCGTGTGCGTGAATGAGAATACTTTGTATTAAACCGTCAACCGTGATATGTCGAGTCTTGCGACATGCATAGGGCACAATTTCGCAAGAAAGAATCTCTAACTATTTCTTCCTCTGTGTGGGTGGAAAATTGATAAGTTAGCTAAGTTATGTATAGCTTTATTCCATCAAATTCACGAAGATTACATATTAACGTAGCTTGTTGCATTCAGGAGACCATTTGCGACATTCAGTGACTATTTCTGGTCCCGGGGAGTAAATTTCGGGATTACACTCTTAGAAATGAACTTCACCGCATAGCACGCTCCTAGCCAACCATAATCTCGAAAGATATCGTTATCTTTCCTGGTTTGCTGAAAACGGGAGGCGTACGCCTTTTTGTGACAATTATGAACAGCATAAGTGTCACAAAACAGGCTCCGCCCCACGTTTTCAACAAATCAGGGACGAGAACGTTGTCATTCGAAATGATGGTTGGCTCGGAGCGTGCTATGTGGTGAAACTCATTTTTAAGGGTGTAGATGACTAAAATCGGGAGATAGAGGCTGCAATTACTCCCCGTTTTACTCTTTTTTTCCCCCTTAGAGTGATAGCAAACCGGATGCATGAAGGTAAGAGACTTCAAGAACTGTATGGTTCGATCCTGGTCATGGCGGAACAGGATTAATAAGCAAGCGACTTGACACGTATCAGTTTTCTAGGACAGCACACTACAAATATAATTAGGCACAAAGTTCTCACGTCTCGATTGAACACATCCAGTGCTATCATCGTATCAACTTTTTTTGTTTGTCGGGCTTTATAGCTGCTTCTACGTTCAACATTTAAACTTCAAAAACCACAATTAAAGTGTAATGCAGACAATCACTTTTTCAGGCCGGACTCCTGGAATGATGCTAGCAACAACAGTTATTCCACGCGCTGGAGGCAATGGAGGGCACCCCAAATGGGATTATCCAGCCCCTGCCATCGAGCTGTACTCTGTTATGGAGACATCCGAGTGCAGCAATACCGAGCGGATGCCTCAGTTCCTCTGTTTCCGGACGCGCTTTCTTAATATACTCTATTTGACATAGATTGAGAAGTTACCCGTCAAAAAGAAATCGTTAGGAGTTAAGTTACCCTGTAAAATATGTAACTAAGTAAATAACGAAGTTCTTCAGCCTGAAATGTAACTCGCAGTTACTGAGTTACTTAAAAAAAAGAACGAGTTACTTCAAGTTACTTCGGACACAAAATAGCATTACGCATGTGCAGCGCGCTTGAGCAGTTGAGTTAGACTTTGAGTTGCCTGTGGAAGAGTGCAACACGCTTAGATCGTTTTCGTTTATGTCCAACAATAGACGTCTGTCCCTGTTGGTAAACAAATGACGTCATAGTGTTAGACAGCGCCACAAATTTGATAGAGTTGAACTACGCTCGAAACTAGAGGTGAACAAGGTCACACCCGAAAGCCACGGTCTTGAGGGGATTACTATGGTCCCTGAAAGGGACGCGACCTTCCGTCCTAATTTTCTTTCAATGGGAGGCGGCGAACAAGTGCCCGTTCATGGAACCCAGCCCTCTCCTTCCGATTTGTTTCGGTTTCAGTCTGTCTACCAACGTCATGATGACGTTTCTCTCGTAGAGGTCTATTCGAATGCGTTGCATCTTACTCCCTGTGGGCGCCCAATGGTTCAGCTTAATTTCAATGGCAGCGATTCTTACTTCCTGTATAAAATACTGTCATTGATTGAATATCACGTTTTATGGCATAAAAATGCCATGAAAATGCCGGAGAGAAAGCAAGAAAATATGTGGACGTGAGCGAAAAGCGAATTAAAAGTAACCTGGAATCTAACTTAAGTTACTTTGGCAAAGTTACCTGAAAAAGAAACGAGTTCCTCTGAAAGTTACAACGGCGTAAAAGTACCGAGTTAAGTTACAAGTTACCAGAAAAAGGAACAGACAGTATCGAGTTACCTCGAACTCTGCTATTTGAACACTGCCGCTGGGTGCCCGCCTCCTTGGACCTGTGGTAATCCCGACCCGTAAGGCATGGACATTGTCGGAAACTATTACGGTAGAAAATAACATAGCGACGTCTCTCTCGTTTCGCACCGACTGTATCGTGGCACGTGAATATTTTGTTCGGAAACGCAATGTGAAAGGTTCACCACTGTCATGGACAGGTGTTGCCGTTCTTTCTTTAGGCTGAATCGATCGTAAGGAGGCCGTCGCCAAAAAATCAGAAAGCGACGGGGAGTTTCAATGTCCGTGGACATTGGAGGCCTCGTGTTCGTGCGCTAGCCTCAGCTCGATTAATTTCCATCACGTTCACCAGATGTCGCCTGCCTCGTTGTGGTTTTCCTTTTGTTTTTGTTTTGTGTGTGTGTGTGCGTGGGCGCGCCCGTTTGCGAACAAACGCGCAGGAGAGAATGTGAAAAGTGTGAGTGCATACTCTGTCAACGCCACTTGGACAAACAAAGCTTTCAACCACGTATTAAGTCATTAAGAGCCCACCAATCACAACCGTACTTTCGGCGCCGTAGCTATGGAGACGAGTCTCCATAAGCCCCATGGGCAGCCACTGGTAGCCACAAAAATCCGGTATTTGAAATCGTCTACGGCGATTGGCTGAAGGAGGCGAAATCCCGAATTTATATGCCCACGTGACGAAGGAGTGAGAGGAGTGATAGAGCAGGCCTTCCCTACACTCTAAAAACAGAACTTCACCACATAGCACTGTGAAGGCCATCCAGTGTACAGAATGCCTTTATCGCTCCCGATTTGGGAAAGCGCGGGGCGTACGCCTTTTTTGGAGTAAGTAAGCATTATCTGAAAATAGAAGAAGAAAAAGAAAGAGAACAGTCTTGGAGCAGGGTGGCTGCCACTACAGGCGCCTACAGCTCCATGTCATTTGGTTTAGATCCTGTCCCAGAGACGCAACGAAGGTCTTCAAAGCGGCAGTTTATGCCGCTATCTTCTTGGAGGGCGCAGAGTGCCTTCAGAGCTTTAACTTCTTGATCCTGTGTAGGCCATCTCCCCATCACTTCACAAAAGGAGAAAGGCCTTTGGCTTCGAGGGATTACTTCAGTCTTGCTCTTGCTGGCTCGTAGCCTGGGCATTGTATTACAACGTGAAGTGTGTCCTTTGGCACCTTGCATCTGCTGCACATGTTCGAGGCCACAATGCCTAATTAGTGCTTCGTCGTCGCGGTGTATAAAGCAACCAGACGGATCCGATGAACAGCTGTATCGATGCTTCGGCCGATGTCGTGTGGGATGACTGTTTGTGAGTCGAGGTCTATGTGAGTCATATAATCGGACTCCTGCTGGACTTGTTTCGAAAAAGGCGTACGCCTCCCGTTTTTAACCAATCAGGGGGCAGAACGATGTCATTCGGGATTGTGATTGGTTAAGACCGCGTGCTATGTGATGAAGTTCTGTTTTTAGAGTGAGCGTTGCCTCTGTCCGTCTGAAAGAGGTCCCTTATACCCTAGTCAGACGGCAAACCTATTGGCGGAACGGCGGTTACTTCACCTGTAATCCAACGATAATTTCGAATGACATCGTTCTCTGCCCTGATTTGTTGAAAATGGGAATCGTACACTTTTTCTGTGACAATTATGCCGTTCTTAATTGCCACAAATTGCAGGAGGCGTACGCCTCCTGCACTCTTAGAAATGAACTCTACCGCATAGCACGCTCCTAGCCAACCATCATCTCGAATGATATCGTTATCTGCCCTGATTTGTTAAAAACGGGAGGCCTTTACGCCTTTTTTGTGCCACTTATGCTGTTCATAATTGTCACAAAAAAGGCGTACGCCTCCCGTTCTCAACAAATCAGGGCAGATAACTATTCTATAACTATAACAGATAATTATAGATAACTATAGATATAGATAGGCAGATAACTATAGATAATTATTCGAGGTGATGGTTGGCTAGGAGCGTGCTATGCGGTGAAGTTCATTTTTAAGAGTGTGTTGTCAACAAATCAGGGCAGAGAACGATGTCATTCGAAATGATATGGTTGGACAACAGGTGAAGTAACCGCCGTTCCGCTAATGTACTTTGGTTTTTCCGACTGACTAGGGTATTAGTAAGTCGTCGGGAACTCGTGCCAGTGTATAGGGTAATCAGCAGTGCACTTGACCAGTAGTCAAGAGGTTGCGCGTTCGAACCCCGCCGATATTTCGCTTTTTGACGACTGCCTTATCCTAGTCAGTATTTAGATGTTCTTAGACTTTGTTTTTGCGTTTGTCTGTTTGTGAGCCGGCTTCAGCTTGGTTAGTTCCTAACAGGTTCCTCCGAGCTCCAAAGCATTGACGGCACGAAAATAGCTAACAAGAGTGCGCTATACACGAGTCCCCTCTGTGCGTGCGTCATAAATATGGATGTAACCATTTTTATATTTTTTTTTACTCGCGATCGGTTATTTAATTCGTTGCTCGGTAATTGCGCTCTTCATGTCTGAGGCGATGCTTGTAGTGCTTAAAATTTTGCGGGGTTATCCCCGCTGAGGGGTGATACAAACACCATGTGTTTCGATAAAATTCGTACCGTTTCTCCATTGGTTGATTTGCGGATGACATACCGCTTTAATCGAGGACCAGGCAAATCTCTGGCTAATAAGTACGTTCTCAATTATCGTGTCAGAACGATTGGGGAATAATTAGTGCAAGAAAGGTGAGAGCAGAGGATGTCGCCCTCTTCGGGTCCGCACTAGCTTGCCTACCTCCTTCTTTGATCCTCGAGGACTGGACGTTTGCGAATACGGAGCCACGATAGCAACAGAAAGTCCTTTGTTTCGACTGCCGTGTACACGAACCGCGCTCGGTGAACCGTTCTCCACATTCCAATTCGTCGTTCGGCACGAAATGCAGCTCCGGACGATCCAACGACCTTCTATAGAAACTAACAAAGTTTTCCCCTTACGCGCATCACATCTTTACAGGAAATATCAGCATCGTGTTGGAAAACCAAATCAAGAGGAGGAGGAGAGAAAAAAGCCGTCAAGTATGGTTAATAAACTCGATGATCCTCTCCTTTTTTTATATCCTGACCGCGCGCAGAAGCCGCCGAATTACTGATATTTCTGCAAGGATGCATATCGATATCTATATCGATGCGATTATCGATATTTTTATCGATAAATATCGATATTTCAAAGGTCTCGATAACATCGATATTATTTTAAAAGTATCGATAACATAGCCGGCATAAGATATCGATAATATCAATAAGAATATCGATATCGTTCCATCCCTACCACATAGCCGCGTGTTCAGCTATAAAATGGCGTGAATGCTGCGAATTATTTTTTATTCCGTGTTAGCGACGCGAAGCAACTGTGGCTATGAGCGGCGTACAGACGTGGACAGATGTAGAGAGGACAGAAGGAAAGAGTGTGGGAAATGGGGGTTAATATGTGTTCTGGGCCGACTTCAAGGGGAACTGTGCCGACATTCGTCTGGGACGTCCGCGGGAAACTCCAGGGAAAACCTCAGACAACACAGCCGATGGTATAATTCGAACCCAGCACCTCCAAGTCTTCAGCACGACCTTGGCTATATACCACCAACGAGCTATGCTGTGAAGATACTGTCCGAGACGCCCGATCTCATTTCCACATGCCACATAATTTAGACGTGTATAAGAGCACTTCTAACGTGGCTTTATTATTCCTTATCTTCGTTTAACATTTATTTCATTCTGCTTAACTTTTCTCTTTGTCGTTTGCTCGAATATGAGACATTATACTTTTGAGGCTGAGAATATCTGCTCCCTATATCCCTTACAACGTGAATGACGCATTCTTTACGGAACACGAGCACACTGGAACCGCGTGTCGGCATCTTAGGCTCACGACAAGAAAAAAAAAAAAATCATTATGTACGAATTCCTCCTTGGATAACATGAGTCAACGTACCCGCGGTAGGAAACATTTCGCTACCGATTCACCGGAAGTATGTGCCGTGGGAACGAGCAGGGAATATTCCGGAGTCTGGAAGCAAGCCTCGCGCCACAAACGGGGTACAGCCGCGAAAGGATCTTTAAAAAGAAGGGTCGTACGACTCTTTTTTTTTTCTCTCTCCGAAGACACCGGATGCGACGCACGCGAACCATGTGGCAGTGTTTTTTATTTCGGGCTTGAATTATCTCGTTACATATATCTCTTTACCTGTGTAGAATATAGGAGCTTTTTTATGGAACCGGCGCGATCAAAAGAGCAGGCAGAAATGCGAACCGCACATTTTGCATTTTGTCGGCGGGGTGGATGCACCTTGGACACAGGATACTGACTTTTTAAAATTATTCCCTTATCGCGACTCTTTTCTTTTCCCCGCCTACTATATACGTCTCGCAGATACGAGCGCCAGACACAGAGGAGTTTCGGTCACGGCGACGCAGAGCTGGGGAGTAGTGCATTACCGGTAATACATTACTTCTCGGTAATGATTAATGTAATGTCATTACACTTTTGGACGAATAAAGCGTAATGGTATTACTTAGTATACCTGGGCTGAAAGTTCACTACTTGTCTAAAGAAAGGTGTTACGAGTTCTGATTGGTAGAGGCAAGGAAAATCCCAAAGCTGCTCTTCCCCAACCTGTATGTCACTGACGAGATCACCGAGTAAGACGACAGATCCTATATGTGGAGTCTTTGAACACGAACTCCTTCTCTCCTTTGACAAATATTACCAAATATGGTGTCTCTCATCTCTCAACGAAATCATTAACGTATAGCGATTTCGCAGAAACTTTCACCGATAATCTGCAACGACGTAAAAGACCACGGAGAAGTAATGCCAAAGTAATGTCATTACTTCATGAAAGTAATTGCGTTAGTAATACTAATATGTTACAAATCATGAAAAAGTTATGAGGAATGCAATGCATTACTTTCAAAAACTGTAATGAGTAATGGTAATGCATTACAAAATAAAAGTAATTTCTCCACCTCTGCTGCGACGTGACCAGCTACCAAGTGGAAGATAAGGTTGCTATGCCAACGCGTGAATTTCGCTCGGCCTAGTGTGCACCGAGCACTATCCAAGTAATTGTCATATAGCAAGATAGACTTCACTTGCCATTAATAGGTGTTGCACAAGCATTTATCTTGCCTCACAGTTATTAGTCTCGCTCAGCATCTTGTAATTGCGTCACGCAATTACGTTCAGCAAAACAACTCTACGTCAAGTCCGAACTCTCATGGCGGGGATAGGAGGTTGTGCGAAAAGCATTACTTTCTAGAACTAATCTTGCTTCGTGAAAATTTGTAGAGTTTGCATTATTTGTTTGGTACATCATCGTTTACGTCCTGCAACGGCGTCGTGTCAAATCGCCATAGTGTCTGACCGAACCTTCTTCGATTCGGATGAAGCGACAACAAACACACGTTGATGAGACTCCTAAAGCCCGAATCCCATAACAAGCGACACGCGGCAGATACACGCGAGAAGCGACAAAATCGACGTCACTGCCGCCACACGAGCGTCAAAAAAGCTCAGTCGCGGCTGAATATTTCTGCATCTACTCCCAGTAGATATTTGTAGCATGTCACTGAGTTCGTTGCCTGTTGTTTGACAAAACCAGCTAGATTTGACGGCGTGAAACAAGAACTGAACGCGTGGGCAAGGGAAAGGGTGGAGAGGGCAACCAACAAAAGTAGCAGACGAAGAAGTGGGCGGGGCGTTGGGAACTTCAACCGCAGCGCCACTGCGTTACGGCGAATATTACATAGCACCTTCATTACAAGTTCTCTTCGTTTTGACGAATGAAATACTATTTTTGGTATATTTATGGCAATTTACAACTTAGCTCGAATAAAATAAGCAATGCTTCTCCAAAAACATCATTTCTCGGCGACGAAATGTCGCTGCTCAAATGGACCAGGAAGTCGCGCCATGACCAGACGCGACAGCGACAAATTCTGCAGCGCGTCGCGTGTCGCTTGTTATGGGGTCCGCGCTTAACACGTCCTCGTGCCGGCGTGTAGGATTTGCTACATGTCTGTTAGGACTGTTATATCTGTTAGGCCGATGATACGATTTTCGTGTACGCAGAGTATTACAGTAAACTGAGCATTCTGTGTGTCTTTGGACAAGCCAGCTGAAACAACATGCGTGCCGACCAGTTCGAATATGACACTGGTTTCATCTTTTGTTGGTCTGTACAGGTTTGTCCGAAGCATAGCAGGAGAAAAGCTGGAATATGCGAAGAATGCGTGTCTACTCTGAATGGCGCGATTTCTCCGTGAAGACCGGCTCATGCTGGAGAAGAGCCAACGCCATCAGTCAATGGCTAAGAGGCAGCGAGCGTGAAGCCCGTTAGGCACATCCCGAAGGCGGATGTTTAACTGGAGTAAGGCACACCCTGTGACCCCAAGCAAGGCACGATTCATCCGGAGCTCAATTTAAGTTAACGGATTGGTGGTTTACTTCAAAGCGTAGCTCAGTTCCACCGCACTGACCATTACGCCTGACACTGTAAGAAAATAAGTAAGTAAATAAATACTCTGTAAACCCAAAGATTGCTGTCAATAAGGGTGGATAAAATGCTGCTTCTAATAATCTGTGGTAACACGTACGCTGAAAATGGTGGTGTTATCCTCACTTCTGAGTTACTGCATCCTTGTATTCCGTGTATCCTTGTGTATTCCGTTTACATGTATATACCTTATAGTATATTGTATACGTGTGATTCTTTTGTGACACGTATGCAGGTATGTTAAATTTCACAAAAGGGGTGTATGCCCGGCGCTTTCCACAACTGATGATGCGGCCTCTTTCCTTTCTTTCTGTGGGATAATTGGCTTTCAGCGAGTTATGTGGTCAAGTTCGTATGACTATGTGGGCACCAGCTGATCAGCACGTTTGAAACTAACGAAAGCAGAAAACAACGCGAAAAGTTTCCCGTCCCTGATTCCGTGTCATCACCGCGAAGCACCAGTGGCTATAAGCGGTGTATGCACATGTGGGCAGATCTGCAGAGAGGACCGCAGAAGGGAGTGGGAGACATGGGGATTAGTCGTTCTGAGCAGACACAAGGGGCAACTGTGCGAACATCTGCTGTCTGGAAAAGTGTATCAGAAACGCCAGCGGAGACCTCGCGGTGTGGCCTTGGAAGGGGTCAACTCGCTCCAATTTTGCCTATTTGAAGCGGATCAGCGGCATGGCTGAGTGGATATAAGAGCATTCGCTCGTTGGCGGTACCTCCGAGGTCGTGCTGAAGAACGGGAGGTGGTGGGTTCGAGTCCTACCACCGGCTGTGCTGTCTAAGGTTTCCCTAGGTCGTCCGGTAGACTCTCTAGACGGATGTCGACACAGTTCCTCCTGAAGTCGGCCGAGGACGCATACTAATCCCCTGTCCTCCACTCCTAACTGCTGTCCTCTCTCGTTCTGTCCACGTCTTCACGCCGCTCATAGCCGCGCTTGCTTCGCGGCGCTAACACCAAATTAAAAAAAGTTTAAAGTGCAATGACTTTTCCAAATGGCAAAGCTGATCTATATCATAAATTGAAATCCTCATAAACGCATCCACGCGGCACTGACTGGAAGTGTTTTCTCGTTGCCTATTTACCGTTACGACCTGTGTACTGAAACTTCTCTAAATGTCTAAATAATTGCTCCTCCAAGCATACATTGGCGTCGAGCTGTGACGTGAGGTCAGGGGAGCGCGAACGTGTACGGCATTGCATTATGTCCCATAAGCAGGTGACTGCTCCCACACGGCTGCTACGCACGGGTGCAAGCAGTATCAGTAGCAAAGATACCAACCGTAATGTTATGAGCCCGAGTACTTTCGGTATTCGCGGCGCTCAATTTCTATACGTATATTTTATTGTCCCCTTTGTTGTCAAACTCAGAATGCAGGTTCACATCCATGCAAATAGCCGTCTAATACGTTCATTCTTACATAATATATGGACTACGGTGTCACAGCGCCTTTAGAGGCCACAAAAGCGCGCACGCACCAATCTCTTTTTAAATAAGCGTGTCAGTTGTGTGTCATCTATACGCCATGACCGAGTTTCTAGTTTCATAGTTTCTGTGTTCAAAGTGGTTGGTTGGTTCGTCTACCACTGACTGGCATTAAACCGCTTTATGATCTTTCCTGATCATGCCACGCTAATATCTTGTCCCAACCTTCAGTGATGGTTCGCTTTGACCGACCGCCCTGCCCAATAACATCATGCTTCGACTTCCGCGGTCCTTGATGTCATCCCACCTTCCCTCTTTACTCTTCGTGTAGTGATGAAGAGTATAAATTGAACCAATAAATGACAGCTGGGAGGTGTTGGGGTACGATTGTCCGCGTGATGAGATGTCGTTGACAGACGGTGCGGGGGAGGCAATTCTTGGCATTCCGTCGCCTGCTGCCGTTAACGGGCAACGCGAATCGGGAGCCAAATATTCCGCCGGCGGTTGCGTGCCCTTTACGCGACGCTATATTGGTTAGTGTGGTTGTATTGGTCTCAGATGGATTTGAGATTTTTCAAGCAAGATTGCGTTGCGTTGCCCCAACGGCAGAGCTTTGTCAAGTCTCCTGATGCAGCAGACTAACAGCATGCTCTTAGAGCAGAACTTCGCCGAATAGCACGATCCTAGCCAACCGTCATCCGGGACGGCAGCCTTTGCTCCCGTAATTTGATGCGCACACCTTTCTGTGGCACTCACGCACTTGCGCACACCTGAAACAGAGCTTCACCGCATAACACACTCTTTGACAATATAATCCAGACTGACATCGTTCACTCCTTCGATTTCTTGAAAGCGAGAGTCCGGCTTTTTGTGATATGAGGGTGGGACACGATCAAGATTTCAAGACCCGCACGTTCCGTACCATTACTGCAGTACTCCATGTACGAACCGCAGCATTATTGGCTATCTTTAAGGGAAGGTATCCGACTGATGGGGCGAAACTCGGACGGTGTTTCGGCACTTCTCGGACGCGGATTCCTGTTATCATTGTACTGTCCGGAGACAATTGCGCGATCCCCAATTTGTACCCACCTTCTATATACGGACTAGAACCATGAACTTTCATATGTACGCAGTGCGAGACAGCCTGACGGGCTGTCAGAAGCTCCCGTCGTTCATTCCGTCGTCATGTCAGTTTATGGCACATCCTTTCTCGCGCAGTCGGCGCTATTTTCTCCGGCGCATCAGTTGGGAGCAACGGGAGTTGCGGCTAAAAGGGCGTCCGGCAACCCTTCGTGCGTAATTTCGGAGGCACCGCGACAGAAGAAAGAAAGAGCTTCCTCTTTTGTCACCGCGGCTGCAGGCGCTGTTCCCAGGGGTGTACTCTTTCAGACCTGCGTGGGTGTCTGGCCGGAAGCTGGCCCGTCTTCGCCGGAAGTGAATTCCTTTCGCAGACAACGCACGATCGCCCCCTCTTGTGTCAACCCCACAGGTGACGAAGGACTTTTTTTCACGTCACCCTTTTATGTGCCTTACACGCCGCTTTTGTTTCGCTACCAACACTCTTAAAACAGAACTTCACCGCACAGCACATTCCCGAACGACGAACCACCATCCGGAATGACATGGTTCTGCCCCCTGATTGGTTAAAAACGGGAGGCGTAGCTGCGGTTATGTTAACTGTCCTAAAAAGACATACGCCCCGCGCTTTCTACAAATCAGGTGTGATAAATGTATCATTCTGTGCAATGGTTGGCCTTCGACGTGCTTTGTGGTGAAGTTATGGTTTAACAATGTACGGGACAGACGCAGTGCTGTCTCTGCGACGGGCAACAAATGCAAATGGTCCCCCCTGTTGCTGCCGTCGAGATAGCGCTCGAAATGCCATAATGCAGGTTGTTTCGATTCCTTCCTGAATATTTTATAATTTGCGTTCATTGTACGTATATGCGGTGTCCCGTATACCAGCAGAGCGTGCTAAAAGGGGAGGACGAGGTCCTTCGCTGAGGGTATTCTTTGAGTGCCTTGTGCTTGTAGCGAATATGATCTTCAGAGTCGCGAATATAAAAAATTACAAAGTGGCGATTAAGAACAGTACACTCTTAAAACAGAACTTCACCGCATAGCACGCTCCTAGCCAACCGTCATCCCGAATGACATCGTGCTCTCCCCTGATTTGTTGAACACGAGAGGCGTACGCCTTTTTGTGACACTTATGCACAAAAAGGCATACGTCCTCTGCTTTCCACAAATGAGGCGTGATATCGAGTGATGGTTGGCCTTAATTCAACGTGCTATGTGGGAAAGTTCTGTTTCAAAAGTGTAGTTATTGGCCTGCACTCTTCGTCTTCGGCGACGACACAAGTGCCACACTCTTAAAAATGAACTTCACCACATAGCACGCTCCTAGCCAACCATTATCTCAAATGATATCGTTATCTGCCCTGATTTGTTGAAAACGGGGGGCGTACGCCTTTTCTGTGACACTTATGCTGTTCATAATTGTCACAAAAAAGGCGTACGCCCCCCGTTTTCAACAAATCAGGGCAGGTAACGATATCATTCGAGATGTTGGTTGGCTAGGAGCGTGCTATGCGGTGAAGTTCATTTTTAAGAGTGCAAGCGCGAGGCTTCCGCCTTTCATGCGGTTGTCACCAGACGGTCTAATTAGCATTCCTCTCCTCTATTGAGATCATTTTCTTAGAAAGCAACTGTGCGAGTTGGAGATTGAAGTTCAAGAGCAATATTTCAAGCTGTACCCTGATCGCATAACGAGATACCTACATCGTGGTCTTCCATCATGATGATATCCAGTTTAGCTCGGCAAGTGTGTCATTGGCCTCGGACTCGCTATAGGAGTTTCCGCTAGGAGGGTCCAACAGCGTTTGCGGTTATCAAAATGGCTGCCTCCTCGAAAAATACGGCACACAATGGGCCTTAAAGTCCTACGACGTATTCCATTTTCACAAGGCGTACGTATCGTATAGTATAGCGAACAACATGATACTGTGGCTGGTGATAGACTGCCACAACACTCTAAAAACAGAACTTCACCGCACAGCGTGCTCTGCTCCAATCATTCCCACGAATGATAGGTTTCTGATTCGAAGACAGAAGGGGGCGTACGCCCTTTTGTGTCAATTATCATGTACCCAAATTGACACAAAAAGGTGTACCCCCCCCCCCCCCTCTCTCTCTTCGAATGAGATGCGGACGATAACCCTATCATTCGTGGCAATGGTTGGAGCAGAGCGTGCTATGGGCTGAAGTTCTGTTTTGAGAATGAATAACTGGACAAGAGAACTGTACTTACCATGTGGATCCTCTGCTGTACAAGTAACTGATCTCGTAGTTGCTGAAGCTGGTTGATCATGTCGGTAAGTCGTTTCTCTTTCTCGCTAATGCTGTCTCCAGCCAGAGCCATGCGCAGCTCTTCGCTCTCCATCAACCGGCCTTCTTCGCTCCTGTTGCCAAGAAACGTTTCGATTAATAAAAAATCGGCTGCCACTGCTGTTTTTTTGAATAGAAAACGCCCCCTCACAGCTCGTGTATCCGTAGATTCGGCGAAAAGGAAAAATTTCCCGAACGCAAGCTCATGCAGCTAAATAAACTGAGCAGATCGACTTCACAGGTTCGGCTAATCTGGTCATCGGCTACTTGAACGTGTTTCGTCATAGTGTTATGCGAAAAGGAAATCCGTGACATTAGGTAAACCTCCTCGCGTACGTACTGTCGCGAGACGCGTGGGCAGCGAAGCGTTGAAGCGGCTGAAGGTATGGGATGCGAAGACTGGCTCGCCGGCTGGTCGATTGGATGCAACGTGGGCGGCGTTAGGAAACAACGGAGTCGGCGCGGTCCTTTGTCGTTGGCCGATCAATTGCGCCGACAATGGAAGCTATGTTGCTGAAATACATTGTCTGCGCCGCTTGGGCGGTCCCGCAAAGTCGGCTTCCGCGCCAATGGAGACACAGCGCCAGACTTTGTTCTGCCCTATTGTCTGGCGCCGCCCCAGCGGGACAGTCAACGCCGCCTTTGTTTTCGCTGACGTTAAGAAGGGCGTTGCTCGCGCGACCAGCGTCACCTGACTTCCGCATCTTAATATCAGGTTCAGCTGACAGCTGCGGGTTGTGTGATATGCCTACACTCTAAAAACGGAACTTCGCACCATAACCCGGACTGCTCCAACTAACTTACGGCAGTTTTGATTTCCGGAGATCGAGGGCCTTGCGTACGCCTTTTGGTGGCAATTAACATACAACTAAATGGCCACAAAAAGGCCTTCGCCTCCCATTTTCAACAAATCAGGAAAAAGAGCGATATTATTCTGAATGACGGTTACTCCTCCGCGTGTTATGGGATGAATTCTGGTTTTGGTACGCACCTCCTTCGGGTGAAAAAAAGTGAACCCGACATCGCCGGTCGAGAAATTTTTGAGAAGGCAGGGACGCACGGAACGAGAACCCATCGGGACAAACTAGAAAGATGTACAAACATTGAAACAATGATTTTCAACACGGAATGCGTTGAATACGCATGATATCTTCCAGCTGTGCGTTCCATCAGATAGCAGAACTGATACTCTGTCGAACATAACACGACAAAACGGAACAGGGGCTTGAACCAAGGGCTTCCCTTACTTGCAGTCCGCCCTGCTAGCCTCGTTGCCCTCGTGCAGCGATGCGCTTGTGTTCATCTTCGTTGCGAGCATCCGAAGCACATCGTCCATGGACTTCCTCTGGTGCGGAGCCCTTGCCAAAGAGGCCGCATCCGTCGACCGCCTCGGCGCAGAATCCTCGGAGTCCTCAGAGTCGCTCGCGGATGTCGGACGACGCGCAACCTGCTCGCTTTCCGGGTGGCTCGCGCTCCTGCAGCGAGAGGCAGAACATCATACACGAGCCAGATGGACACAGGAGCAGAGACTAAATTCTTGTTCGCTATTTGCGGGTTCACACATTGTTTACACGTATGTGCGCTTGCAAGCGATGAGTTGCGGTTGGCGAATAACGAACAAAAATACCATCTACATGCGATTGGCTGCTAGTTTCCTCCGCGCTATGCTGTGAACTGAAGTGGACGTGCTGTTGTCACTTGCCGTAGTACCAGGCATGTTCCCAGGATCTCGGGACAGTGTTGGTGTGCAGTAGGGGGATGTGACGCCTACATATGCTGCTTTTTGTGGCGTTTTTCGGCCTTTTTGGACGGTATTTTAGGCGCTATTAGGGATTGCGGGGGTTGCTGGGAAGGTCCCTGCTCAGTCTCCAACTTTAGATGTCTGTACCACCGAGCAATGTTACGACAGCTGAACTTCACCGAATAACAGCACCAAAGCTCAAACCATATCACCGTGTCATATTGTATACCGTTAGTATGCAGAGCGTATACGCCGTGCTATGACAGCTAATACCTATGCACGGCACCGAGAAAGGGCCTGCACGTACGTCCCACGTCTTCAACGCGGTTCAAGAGAGATGTTACTCTGCTGAATGGTATCTTTTCAACTACGCGTGTTATGCGGTGAAGTTCCGCTTTCAAAGTACACGTGCAAAAACATGAAACGGCGTGCTGCGAAGGCCACGAACGGGTGGCCTTGTGCTTCAAACTGATCTCTCTCTTTTTTTTAATACTTTCTTTTCCAGTTCTACCGCACATTTCCCGTCATGCTCCCCTCTTTTATCCCGCCCGCATGGACCCCATATACCTAGAGGCACCAAGGAGGAAAAAGGAGGACACATATGTCATCTTCCAGTGCCGTATAGGTAAGGCTTCACTCACCCTGGACTTGCCGGGAGACCGTCTGAGATGTCGGAGTCCTCGTCGTCCCGAAGGAGGGCGTCGTGCGGTGGCCGCATCAAGTCGGCGAAAAGGTCGTCTTCCTCCTCCTCTGCTGCTGCTGCTGCTGTAGCGGATTCGTCGTCGTCTCCGTCTTCGTCGAGTGACTCTCCGCTGCGCTGATGCTGTTGACGCTGTTGGAGCTCGTCCGTCGACAGCTTCGTGGGAGGGCTCTTCCGCTTAGACGACATGCTCCTGTTGGATCAAAAGAAAAAGAAAACAGGACATCAGATACCATCGTCACGCATGTGGTCTTCGGAAGCATAACAACAACCCTAGCCAACCCAGTGTTTTCATATTATTGCTGTTTGTTTCCGGAAGGTGAGTCGTAAGTCGATGACTTGTTAGTCCCGCGTCCCTGACCGCCTTCATGTACGGAACGGCCCTGACTGGTATAGGATCATCATCGAAAAGCCGAATACAGACACAATATTTTATATATCAGCATTATTATGCCGTTGGCGTGCCCAAGCATGGCAACATCACGTGTCTGCACTTATTCGGCAAATAAAAGCTGGCATGTAGGAAGACACTTCGGGCCATTCTTTTCCAAACGGGAAACACTCGAGAGAAAAAGCAGAACCCCAGCGTTCGACCTACGACGGGTAGAGACAGAGGTCGTCCGGAGAAGTTGTTCTCTGTTTTGTCTACCTTTCTTCGGAATGCATAGCGTAAAGTATAGACCTTACGTGAACGTGATTTTGAATTTAAACGCCTTGCTGAAGGAGGACTCCATGCGGGGTCAGCGGCTATACTGACCAGTCGACACTGCCCCCCTCCGCCCACACACACTATGTTTCATGCATACTTCTTTCCACCATATACCTATATATGACAATTTTTGCCTTACTGCAACAATTTGCCGCCGATTCCTATACTTCTAACTGTGTTTATATATATATATATATATATATATATATATATAAGCAGTGCGCCAAATGCTTTGTTTATGTCCATTAATATAGCAGGTGCGAAGGTATCCTACGTCCTCTCTCGTTCTCTCACCAGATCAATTACAGGTTTATGAGTTTTCTCTGCTTCCGGAATCCTGTTGCACTTTCGTTAGAAAAGCTGGTCGTTTTGTATGCACGATCTCTGACGCTGAAGAATCAATACCCCCCATACGTTTCCCAGAAGAAGTGGGCACTTCTGGGATACCTTCCTCGCGCTTCAGCAGTGATTTGTTTTTGGAAATTTGTCAATCCGGGCATACTTCTCGCCATATTGAGTTGTGTAGTGTCAGTATACGTGATTGAAGGTGGTCTCTCCCAAGTTCTTCACTGCCTGCTGCTAAGTGATGCCATCTAGTTCTTGTGGCGAATGAGCGGGACAGGGCACGAGATGAGCGCTCATTTGAGCTCTCTCATTATAGCATCATCATCCATTGGACTTGTCTTTTGGACGGTGTTGGCCATATCATTTTTAAATTCATGTCTCCAGGTGAAGAAACATTGTGTTTCACAAGTCTCCGGCAGTAGTCATCTGCTATTTCGGACAGGGGACGACCTTGAACTCGTGAGATTGTTGCCCAATGTGTTGAGGTAAGTGTTCGACGAGAATGCTCTTGGATAGGTTCACAAAGCAGTCTCCACTTTGCCATGCTGAGCTTCCTAAAAAGCGTCTGATATTTTCTCGTAGTTTTCGAGTCTCTCGCTTGTCTTTGGGCGCCATTGCATTGTTCACACTTGTGTACCAGAGTAGGTATAGTTCGCTGTGGGTTTCAACCAAGTTAAGGAACTATGTATACGGGCGAATCCTGGCAAAAATTTCATACTTGTAGCCTCCCCTGTGCCCTTCTTTCTCGTATTACGGTGAGGAGAGAAATATGATCACTGCCACGCGTTTCAGTATCCACAACGCATACGGGCTAGACTGCAACAGAATACACATAACTCTGAGAGGGTGAATGTTGCCTGGTGGTGGCCGTTTGCAATACCAAATTTCGAGTTCGTCCATAAGTATCTCGAGGCCGGCACCCCGTACGTCAGTGAGCATTGAAGGCACGGAACGCACTAGGAATGGCGGACGAAATGGCCCTACGATACAGGATATCTCGTATGTTGATACGTGCGCATGTCTCAACGTACATGCTGACAACGTCATTGCATGACAGGATATCTTATTATGAATTTATGATCCCTGTCGAGAGCTCCGTAAAACCAACGCGTACGACATCACGGCATGATTCTCTACATATCGCAGCTTTTTCGGTTATTATCTTCTAGGTGCGCATCGCAATAGATGAAAAATGAATACGAGCCAGCTGCAGGACACGACTTCGTCCGATCCATCGTAGATTGGCGCAAGAATTAAAGAAATTCACCCTTCGAACAACACCATCATGGAAGGTCACTCAGAGTGGAACGAAAAAAAGAAAAAGCACCAGAAGGGGGAAAACATACAAAATAATAAATTTTCAGTGACGCTCCCTAAGTGGGATTGTAAATCAGTCACGTCGGCCAAATGGGGAACCGTGGGAGAAAGCCATCTGAGCAGGTTTCACTTGTGGCCACAAAGCAAAGACGCTGACTGGGCTTCGATTTTCTTTTAGTGGCAGAATGTGTCCCTCGCCGCGATACCATACAATATAACGTAATTTCTAATGCAAGCACTCTCCACGTCGAAAAAGAAGCAAAAGAAAAAAAAGAAAAAAATAAGCGCGGTCGTTCCGCTAGCATTCGCATTCTATTCCGGCAGCACCCGCATTTCTCGTCCGAGAAACACCTCACCGCGACGGCTCAATTTTTCCAGCAGACGCAGAGCAGAAAATCCGAGGGGTCAGCTTCAAACTTGCGCAAACAATGCGTAAATAAAACAAGCACCGCTTCGCGCGCGCAGCAAGGTGGCAAATATGTACGCGCTCGCGTACGGACACTCATAAGGTGCAGCTGTTGCGGCCACGGCAACACTTTTCTTGTTTCACCTGCGCGTCCCGCGGACCAGCCGGGAGCTCGTTTCTCCCCCGAAACTTTCATCGCGGCGCCCAGGCGGAAACAGCGCTCGACGCAGCACTTTCCACCGTCCAGCACAATGCCGAGCTGGGCGCGATTCCTTTGCGGTCCTGCTTTCCCTAATGATCGGTGCAGCGGTAAAATTGCTCAACCGCTCTCCCGCCTCAAATGAAGCGAGCGGGAGGCGGAAACCGCACTTCATTCGTCCTTGCACGGATGCTTTTAAAGGTTGTCTCACGTAACCCGCCGGCAAGACGCGATGGAAAGTGAATTTTTGTAAAAATAAAAAGAAGGACCAGAGCGAGAACTTCCATCACATTGTTTCTTCGTGCCGCGGGGCTTAAATATCCTCGCTCACGCAGAGAATTATCCGGCACGAACAGTAAGACATTCCTGCTTTTGTGTCGGCACTCCCCGAAATACTTCTGGTCCTATTTTAATAGACCTGCAGCTGTCATCAAGACTATTGTGTGGCAGCGCGACGTTTGTAAAAAGGCAAAGACTATCTGTATTCTATCCGTCTGTTCGCACTTTGGTCTTTCTGCTCCGAAAGATATGTATACGCATGAAAGATATGTACGGCATGCGTGTGTGTACATGTCCGAAATGATGTGTCCTTTTGGCGGTGGCCCGTTTCCAACAGTCAGATGACGGAACATCCTGAATCGTGGTATACCTCGAGCGCTATGTGTTCAAATTTGTTTTTTTTTTAGGGTGTACATTATGATTTTTTTTATTGTACAACAATATATATATATATATATATATATATATATATCTGTTTATAAGCTGAGAATCATGATAAGCACTGCAATTCATCAAAACAAAACGGCGCCCCCAACACGTCTGCTTCAAGTACCCATGGGAACTAGCCCATAACAGTGCGAGAACCTTTATACATAGATATACACGTAACATTAAACAACGACGAAGTTATGGCAGATGTCTGGAGCATTAACTGGGTGCACTGTCGCAGACGGACCAAGTTACACTGGCTACGGTTAAACAAGTGCTCCGCGTCTATAGGAAACTTTCTCCAACTGGTGTCGTCTCTTGTAACAACGGCTGTCCCTGCCGTAAACAGGGCACGCAGCTCAGTCACGTACTCATAATATTTCCCGACGGCGCCACGGGGATATTGTTGGCGCGCAAACCAAACGTAACCCAATTATCTCCGGGTAATATGGACAGCCGAGGCGCCTTTATTAACACACTCCCCGAGAGAGCAATTAGGGATGGGGCAGCCACCGAGATGGTCGGAAACTTTCTATGAGACACGACGACGGTGGGAAGAGGACGCTCGTGGAAACGCGTGCCACAACTAAGTATACAATTACAGGAGTCGAGTCACCGAGCCCGGTCGGCCGGGCGTGCGCATGTTTTCCCTGAAATCGAGCGCTGTAAGGGAAAGAAATTAGAGGTTGCTCGGAATTTGGAACCATATTCCGCACTCGTGCGTGCATGAAAGAAATGGGCACATGCATTTCCTGGCTCCCGTCGATTTGGTGTTGTGTAGTTCTTCAAAAAGAATTGCACGGCACTAAGCCGCACCGAGGGAACCATCATCCCGAATGACATCGTTCCCTCTCTTGATTTTTTGAAAACGGGAGGTGTATGCCTTTCTGTGACAATTATCATTTTCCAAATTGACACAAAAAGGCGTAACCCCCCGCTCTTTTCGAATCAGAAGCAAGCGACAACCCTGTCATCCGTGGCAATGGTTTGCGCAGCTCAATGTGCGGTTGGGTGTTGGTACACCCTCTAAAAACTGAACTTCACCGCATAGCACGCTGTGTGCCAACCAGTACATAGGATGATAGGGTTATCGCTTATGATTGCAGGACAGAGGGGGGCGCACGCGATTTTGTGGCAATTTTCATGTATCCAAATTGCTACAAAAAGGCTCTGCCTTCTCATCACAAGTGATAACCGTATCATTCTATGCAATGGTTGGCGCACACCGTGCTATGTGAAGTTATGTTTTTAGAGTGCTGGACGCACGATCAACCAATGCTATAGCCGTGACGTTGCACGCCTGAGCGCGGCCGACAACGGCACATAGTTCCATCGCCACCACGACCTGTTTTTAGAGCTATGCAGTTAAGTTAATTGTCACAAAAGGGCGTACGCCCCGCGCATTTCACAAACCAGGGGCGGTAATGGCATCATTCGGCTCTGCAATTTTGATCTTCATTGTGATAATGTTGTGTGTTAGAGTCCGCATGCATCACCGGATATCGGGGCAAAAACGATGGTGGCACGTTTGTCAATTTCGTATACCGCAGCGCGACTTGCAAATAGGCAAGGTCGGCTCTCCTTCACAAGGTTGGGGTGCCTCCCTGTATCATGTGTGACGAGGAACCTTATCAAATCACGAAAATTTCCGGCACGAAGAAATTTGTCAGGGTGCGATGCATTTATACAGTCATGTCTCGCTTATCCGGAGTTCAGATATTCGGAAAACTCGTTATCCGGACTACATTACCGGGGACGAACCTGCTACCATTGGATTTTGTCTCGGTTATCCGGAATTCGTTATCCGTATCCGGACAGCAAGGACGGGGAACAATCTTCCATGACCTAAGTCATTCTGATTCGCTTATCCGGACAACTCCTCTGTCCTCTGTCCCTGGCATGTGCTGCGTTCGCAGTATTACAGAAAAAAGTCACATTTCACGTGAACATTCTGTACTATTTGACTTCCCTTTCTTCAGATGTCACTCCTTTTTGGTGTGTGCGGGCACACGGTAGAGATGGTAGACGGTAAGCGGAAGAGGTGCCCTGTACCCACCGGGCGCAAGAAATCCACATGTGAACGTCAATGCCCAGGCCGTCTGAAAGCATCGCCTGTCTTTTGGAATATGCCAAAGGCATTTGCAAAAAAAAAAAAAAAAAAAAAAGAAACATGTGCGCGGGACCAACTTTCTGAGACATTACCCTTCTTTGAACAGCAGGGTGACGCAGCAGGTGCCGTGGCTGTGACCAAAATTCTGTCACACGCGTGCCTGCTAATTTCAAGCAGCTGACTTCGCATGAATTTGTGAAGTAACGATCTTTTCCTCGTTTTCTTTTCTGGAGCTATAAAGCGGTCTTCCAAATTTTTCGGGTTTCCCCGGAAGTTTGCTTGGTCCATATCAGGAAATTCGTCATCCGGACGCAAAGGGACGACTCCCGAGGTGTCCGGATAATCGAGGCATGACTGTATTTCCATAATCTAAGTTCCCGAGAAGGAGTTCGACAATACATATCAATCATTGCGAACTTGACACTATAGCTTCCATAATAAGTTTCGTCACGCTATAGCAAAGGGAAATGCAGGGCTCTTCCGTCGCAATACTTCAACATGCCCGCATTTCACAGTTCGGGAAAAAGGCTTACACTTTGTGCAGCAACGGCAGCACAAACGCACGGCAACGAGAAAATAAAAATAAAAGTACGAAACAAAAAATACGTAGAAACAGCACTGAAGCGGCAGAATCAAAAACAGACCGAATACCTCTCCACGTCCGATTCATTTATTCCCAGCAGTTGGGTGCGAGAAAATCACCCGCAGCAGGGAAATAAATGGTGGCCAATATATAAACCCTCGCTGTTCAAGACAACAACGGAGGCGTCTACCAGGCAGGACTCCACGGGCAGAGCGTTCTTTGTCTTGGCGGGCCGCTCCCAACTGGCCTTCATTACTGACCAGCAACCCCAAATAAAGAAGGAAAAAAGAAAAAAAAAGCACCTTCGTCGCTGGAAGCAGGCCGTGGGTTGATAGCGCGAAACAAAAGACAAATTTTTTATAGCGATAAATAAAAAAACGAAAGAGGGGGACAGCGGCCTTCCGAGCACAAAAGAGAGCGATCGGCGCTTATTTTCGAGGCAGTCGCGATAAAAGAAGAGAGAGAGGGGGGAAGCTGGACCGCGCCCAGCGTGCCTGCGTCTGTGATACAGGCTGTTGCTACAGCGCTGATCGGTGACTGATATCGGCAGCGTATGGCTACTACCAGTGTACGGAGCTCTCGCAAAAACGCTTCTCGCGTATAGTTTATACTGGGGCGCTATTTCTACGCAATAAATTTCGTTCGTACTGAACAGTGGCCATCGACATCGTTGACGAGACTTGCCAGGCGACGACGCGGCATTTAAAAACAGAAGCAGTTCATTTCGTGGCTGTACGTTAAGCGCATACC
Source organism: Ornithodoros turicata (assembly GCF_037126465.1). NCBI lineage: Eukaryota > Metazoa > Arthropoda > Arachnida > Ixodida > Argasidae > Ornithodoros > Ornithodoros turicata. The sequence continues at coordinate 29,887,305 of NC_088205.1, forward strand.
CGTCTCCTGTGGTGAGCATTTGATTCAAAAACGAACACAGGCTGCGCCTACATGCACGCAACGGAAGCGCATCGAATCCAGCTATCGTGTTGAATCCGCCCATGTTTCAAAGGGGTGAATTCGCTATTAGGCAAGCGCCTCGCATCCTATCCGTTGAACAGACGTGAAGGTTGTACATTGTGACTGGTTCAGGGTGCGCCAGGTGGCGGTGGTATAATAATAATACTATATCGAATAAGGTGCCTGCAAACAGCAGAGCACCAAGTCACAGCTATAGAGCAAGTCAGAGCTTCAACTAACAGAGGACCTCCTGTGTAAAGTAAAATAAGTAAATAATAATGAGTGAACAGGACCGGACACACAGTGAAGAGACGTCCGAATACGTCGCGTGGGCGACTGATGAGCTGCAGTATTAGCCACATAAAAGAGGGACATATTTCGGACGATGCGAGTCGGTGCGTGAAAATTGAGCAAGCTGATTACAGATGTCGTATTGGAAATGTTATGGACACATCTGTACATTAGAAAGTGTAATCGCGGCTGATTCTGCGATCAGTCAAAAACGACGAAGACAGAGAGAATCAATTTTCAGAAGGAAATTTCCATGAAGCAATCTTGAACGCCTAACAACGGCATCTAAACGCGCGACATTGCATGGTCCTATCCGATACAGTTCCACGCGACCGATCCAATCTCAATCATTGGCAGTAAAACACTTCTAAAAAGCACGTGTAGACAAATAGGGTCGCTCAAGTCCTTAGTGGTCCTATACAGATCAGGCCAAGAATTCGCTAAGCTTTGTTCACAACATAGTCCCAGGTGATTATTAAATATACGAGACGTCGAGCAACAAAGACACCATGATCTTTCACAGCTGACTGCCAATACATTAACTCAGTATCATACAATGTAGAGGTAAAATAGATCAGCTAGGTTAGCTTAGGAAGATTAGATCAAGTTATAGTCGTGCTAAACTTAAGAACCGCATTTCGGGTGTTGAAGGAAAACGTTATAGTGCATCCTCGTTACACTAAACCATTAAAATACCTTCCCCAGCACAAGTGTACAGTACATATGAGCTCGCAATGTGTTCAACACGACTATAGGTTCCTCTATATCTTGGGGGGGTAGGCGATGCTGGCATTGAGCCATGTGTTTTTAGCGGTCGTTCGCATAGCTTGCGGGGCACGTAACTTTCGTTTTCAATATCAATAAACTAGCCGCAGATATTCCTCATTTCGGTTTATTATTTACAAATATTTCAAAGGACATTCGTACCAGTTTGCTGACTTTATGTTTTATTACTTATAAAATATGCATCAGTGATACTGTTATACGTAGTAGTATATGTCAGACGTGGATCGATACATCGCATTCATACGGTGCATGCAAAGGAGATGCATATTCAGTGAAAACGAGGAAGGCGTTTGCAGCTGGCAGCTCCGTATAGAAAATGTGAGGATGAAGAAGAACATCTGGAAGAGCGGCTCTAACTTTCAGATGTGCGCTTTTGCCGCATTCATGTAAACGCGACCATAGTGGCTATGTTCTCGATTTCAACGCAAAACTGGAAGCATGGTAAAACATATCTGCTTAGCATCTTGTACAAAAGCGTCGAAGAAGTGAACCGAGCTATTGTGTACACCGCGGCCTCCTGTATATACATACTTAGCACTGGGAGGGACACACGTCACGTGTCGCTTGCGGATCTGATTGAGAATGCTTATTTGCTTCAACATGAATGGCGAATTCCTGGCGCTCATCAAAGTGTGAAGCGATGCGGTCAGGCGGGAAGTGGAACAGCAGCGTTGAGATCAGCTCTGGAAAGGCACAGGGATATAAATGACGCCAACAACAGCCCCTCGCAATTAAAGCTCGTTCCGACATGTGTTGCCACTAAGGCCGCTGTGTGTACCGCTGCTGCTACAGCCAAATGATGGATGACTGGAGGGGAAGCCTCTGTGTGTGGTCATTCAACGATGGTCGATCGCCTTGCTTCCCGCAATACCCAAAGCGATTGTTTCTGAATCACAGTTCGCGCCTATATAGCACTTCATTTGGGGAAGGAAACACAGGATTCCCAGCTATTAGTCACTCACAAATGAAGCTTCTCGAGCCTGGTCATGACAGAACACAGTTGAAGTGTTAGCTACTTCTAATATTATTCGAAATATTATTTACAGCGAAGACAGAGGACTATAGCCTGAAAGTCGGATGGGAATGCGTGCGTGCAAGACCTATAACTTCCAATAAGCTCTATTTGTGCGTGGTCAGAGCAGATGTTGGTCGGCTGGATAATCAACCGGTTAAGGTGCCGCCTTATACACTCTTAAAACTAGATGTGGGACGAATCCAGAATTTTCCGAATCCGAATCCAAGGAAGGTTCTGCGAATCCACGAATCTTTCGAATCCTCTCTTTAAAAAGAATTTAAAAAACCTGAAAGGAAAACATCTTCTATTGAAAAGTGTTTTGAAGCAGAATATGTTACCTTTGTTTAATGAAACACAAATTAAATAATAGTTCAGTTTCAGGAGAAGTTATACCCATACATATAGTTGTTCTTAAACTTAATTGACTTAGCATGTTGTTCATGGACCACACTATAAAAACAGTACTTCACCGCATAGCACGCTGTGCTCCAACCATTGCCACGAATGAGAGAGTTACCGCTTGTGATTGGACGAGAGAGGGGGCGTACGCCTTTTGTATCAATTTTCATACATCCAAATTGTCACAAAAAGGCGTACTCCCCCTTCTCTCTTCGAATGAGAAGCGATAACCCTATCACTCGTGGCAATGGTTGGCGCACAGCGTGCTATGCGGTGAAGTTCTGTTTTTAGAGTGTACGAGAAATACATAAATTCTTGAGTCTGAATTATTTCCATAAAACTAAGCCACAATCAAAAGCAAAAAAAAAAAAAAAACAAGGTAGTTTTAAACTTGTAATGTGACAGTTCCTGCCTGAACTCTTTCAGTCCAGCGCAATGTAAACAAACAAACAAGAGAACACCCATCGGCCAATCAGGCTTTCGTCGGATTCCGGAGGGGCCAATTTGAAAAAGAAACAAACAAACGTGGTTGGCGGGTTCGAAAGATTCGATTCGCCGTTTTGGGCAATGGAATTCGGATTCGCGAATCTCGAATCCCTGCCTCTAAAAACAGAACTTCACCGCATAGCACGCTGTGCGCCAACCATCGCCACGAATGATAGGGTTATCGCTCCTGATACGAGGAGAGAGGAGGGCGTACGCCTTTTTGTGACAATTATCATACATCCAAATTGCCACAAAAAGGCGTACATAGCGTGCTATGCGGTGAAGTACTGTTTTTAGAGCGTAGGATTCGAGGATTCGGCCTGCACATCCCTACTTAAAACCATAAACCCGCATAAACTTAAAGCCGCATAACACGGCCCTAGCCAACCATAATCCCGAATGACGTCGTCCTCGTCGTCTGTCGTCCGTTGTAAACGAGAGGCGTTCGCCTTAGTGTAACACTTATGCAGTCATGCTAATTGTCATAAAAAGGCGTATGTCCCGCGCTTTCGACAAATCAGGAGTGATAACAGTATAATTATGTGCAATGGTTCGCCTTCACCGTGCTATGTGGTGAAGTTCTGTTTCTAGACTGGGCAACCTGGGAGGTGACCCGGGTTCGAATTCGTGAGCCGGCCGTGCTGCACTCTGAAAACAGAGCTTCACTGCATCGCACGCTCCTAGTCAACCGTCATCCCGAATGAGAACGTTTTCTCCCTTGGTTTTATGAAAAGGGGGAGGGGGGGCGTACGCATTTTCTGTGCAAAACTGCATAATGCCACAAAAATGGCGTGCGCCATGAAAACGAGGGGCGTACGCCATTTTTGTGGCATTATGCAGTTCATAATTGCGACAGAAACGGCGTACGCCCCCCGTTTTCATCAAATCAAGGGGAAGAACATTGTCGTTCGGTATGATGGTTGGCTAGGAGCGCGCGATGCAGTGAGGCTCTGTTTTTAGAGTGCAGTTTCGCCACCACAACCACCACACTCTAAAAACAGAACTGCACCGCATAACACGCTCTGTGCAAACCATTGCCACGAATGATAGGGTTATCGCTTCTGATTCGAAGAGAAAGGGGGTGTACGCATTTTTTTGTGTCAATTGTCATATATCCAAATTGACACAAAAAGGCGTAAGCCCCGCTCTCTCTCTTCGAACTAGAAGCGATAACCTTAGCATTCGTGGCAACGGTTGGCGCAAACCGTGCTACGCGGTGAAGCTCTATTTTTAGAGTGCACCTGTTTTGAAAGTGTGGTTGGCCCTGGGCACGTTACGCGGTCAAGTTCTGTTCTTCGAGTGTACGGCATATGCCACATCCGATACGAAATATGTACCACCCAGGGATTTGCACACGGTTGTCATGTGATAGGGGGTTGACACCTGTGTCTGCTGCCTTCTCTCTTCTCTCTTTTTTTTTTTTTTTGCCGGCCGGGTTGTGGGTTGTAGGATCTCTGGAGGGAGTCTCAGAGAAGGGTGTCTGTGGGTGCTATAGGAAAGTCGCTGCTACCGGTTCAATGTAAGTATTATGTATCATGATCGAAACAACGCAAATATCTCCAGAGCGTCCTGGCAAGAAGTCTCAAAGTCTGCCCAGGTGTACCCGTTGCTTCTTCGAACACACTGTCTACAGTGGAGGCCAGAGAACCACCGGTGGATGTATTGAGGACGCAAGAGACTCTGCGGCACTACATCCGACTGCGCACGCAACACGACAGACATCCTCTGGTACGGAAAGTGCACCGTAGAAACTCTTCTTTCTCCGAGGCCGTTTCCCCATACCGCAAGACTCTGCCTAAGAGGCCTTCTCCGTGTACGATCTTACATCCTCCATGGTCGCTTGGCTGTCCTCGCATCCATACCACAGTGCCAGGTGTTCATCATCAAAAGTAAAATCTGCCTCCTTCGGCCCTGAGACAATACTGCCTGTCCATGTTGGAGAACAACCAACCAAGAATTGCTATGTTCACCGATGGCTCCACGACGAAATCCGGATCTGCAGCGGCATACGTGGTACCGCAGCATTCCAAGGAGGGCATAGTGCGGTTATCCCATAGGACCTCTTCCACGACAGCGGAACTGGTAGCTATACACCTTGCCGTGAGATACATAGCCATGCACGCGCGACCTGCGCACTGGATTGTCTACAGCGACTCAAAAGCTGGTCTGGAGGCCATGTTGGCTTTCTTGGGGAACAGTTGGGCAGCTCCAACGGTGAAGGAGATTCTAACGGAATACAGGAGATGTACGGACCTGGGACATGACGTTATCTTCCAATGGATCCCCGGGCACATTGGCATCCGCGGCAACGAAACTGCAGACGAGCTAGCTGGAATTGCACACCTGGCTTCCACCAAATACGTCGTGATGTATACAGGGTCGGACATCAAACTTCTACTAAGGTCCATGACAGACGACATGTGCAAACGCAAATGGCTACAAGGTGATGGTGGGTCATCTCTTCTCAGAAGAATAGACCCGGAACTAAAATTCAGCATCCCTCCCTCGACTGCCAGAAGTATCGAAACATTTCTACATCGTGCACGCCTGAACGTCCCTTATGGCCGGCATTTCCTGCATATGGTGGGCAAGGCGGATTCCCCGGATTGCCCAGAGTGTGGGATGGAAGAAAATACTGAACATATTTTTATGGAGTGCAGAAGAAATCAGTCCCAACGCAAGACATTGCGGGCCGCATTAACTCGTCTGGACAACAGAGCTTTCTCCATAGAGAAGGTCTGGGGACGTGGGACGCCAACCAGGAGACGTTGCATTCAAGGCTCTCGTAGGCTTCATCTCGAGTTGTTCTCTTGATGCTCGGTACTAATTCATCTGTACGTGACGCCCTAGTTCCTGTGTGGCGCGATCCTCTGACGGTCATGTGCCCGTGTGCCGTACAATCTAGCCTAGTCATCTCTCTTTCCTTGTTGTTGTTTTTCGTAGCTTTTTCTCTGAGTAGCAGAACTTGGCAGGTGACAAGTTCAACCCCTCCGTATTATTTTTAGTCCGTCCAACTCCAACTCCAACGCAAATATCAATCGATGGATCGACTCCCTGCGAAATTTCCGATAGCGTGACTGCAGACATTCGAGTACAGTAAAACTATTACTTACTGCTTTACTTTTATTATTATTACTTATTGATTGCTCGCAAAACGTGAATTTTCGCGAATTTCGGAATTGAAAAATTTCAAGGGCACGTATAAGAGGCGACCCTTCGAAAACAATGCTGCAATTGCGAGTTTATTGCCACAGTTGGCTAGTAGTAAGCATTTACAGTTTTGCCGCACGATCATGCCCAATGTCGCATTAATTAGATATCGTAAGTGCAATCTAGGGTATGTATCACAAAGTGAAGCTTTCGAACCCCAAACTTCACCATCTAGATTACGCGAAATTGAGTGGCCGCGAGTATATGCACGCTGTACCCGACTCGCGAAAAATTTGGGTTCGGAAACTGAGGTGTTTTGTAGTATTCGGAAGAGCATTTGTCCGTACAACCTCTGCTAGAAAGAATACTCTTGGAGATGAAGTGGATGAATAAATTACGCGAAAAAGCGAGTGTAAGCAAAAGTGAACGCCGCAAACCAATTGCGGCGAGGTATACACGAAGTTAAAGCAATATGCGGCTGCCACGACTCTACTGTGAGGCGAATTTTGTCGTCAGGAAGCAGGACAGCTAATGGACGCGCTCAGGCGAAGGGTTCGTTGCTGTACGCACTCGATGAAAAATCGTCGCGCCAGCACGTTCAATGGCGCGTTGCATTTACTATGCACATAAACATGAGCTCCGCGTCAGCGTCCCGGGCGAAAATCACGGGAACAGGAAGTGACGTCACGCACGCCGCATTCGGAATGAATGTCACTCCTTATACGATGTCGACGTATTAATGAACCACAAGAGGGAGGGAAAAGATTATGGCTGCGTGGGCACGTATAGGGGACGGGGAGACTTAGACAGTAAAGGGATGATGCAGGGGGCAACGAAAAGAATTATTTCTCGTGACTCGATTTGCTTTGATCGTGTCCTTGAAACCGCTTTTGTGCAGAACCGGCATAATTGACTCGCGTTTCTGGAAAAGCAAGCGAGGAATTTGAAGAAATCAGTACAGTGCGAGGCATGCCATCACCCGTTCTTATTCCTTGCCAGAAACAAGCATGTTCGCCCCAGTCGTGCGCCAGGAAGATCTGAATTCCGACCACATGCTTTTCAGAAAAGCAACGAGTAACGAAGTAGCGATGTCCGCTTTGTGGCGGTAGCCGCCTTCTTGGTGGAAAATTGTTCACATGGTTGACACGAACGAAACGAATAGGACGAAAGGTGCATATTGATATACACCTGTTATGTGTTTTTTTTTTGAAATATTAAATGTTACTTTTTTTTCGTTTCCTTTTCAGAGTACACCCGAACCTCTTACTCTTTATCTTTACTCATTATTTTTTTTACTTTAACTCGTTTTACCTGTATTACTGAACAACAACGAATGAATGAAGTAACGACAACTGCGGAAATTTTCCACTTAATTTTTGGGCCACTGGTCAGTATGCCATATACACACTCGTATAACCCACTGGCCACCCAAGTGTTCACTTTTTAATAAACGCACACGTACACGTTCATATATTCGCACGAAAGAGTTTATTTCTCCTTCCGCGTGAGCAAAATGCTCGAAAGACACGCACCCATAACGTGCTTAACCCAGCTCTGACGGTTTCGTCTCATCACACTGCCGTTCCTATACAACCCACACTGCGTGTACACGTATACGTCTAATAACTCACTTTAAACGGCACTCTGCCCTGAGCACGCGGAAGTAGTAATGCCGTCCATTTGTCACAGTTCATTTCTCGCGTTACCCCATTGTGTTCCCGGTCATGTTTGTCCTTCATTATCTTCTTTCCGAGGCATCTTCATCGTGATTCCCCTCGCAGCGAACGGAAGCCACGACCCGATAAAAGAGGTGCCTCCCTGAAAATGACCATCATTTGCAATATGAGTGGCACCCACTTTTAAACAACGAGGAGGTTGCAACGCGAGAAGAATTGAGCCGATCCCCCGGTCGTGACCGGCCAGGACAGTCATTCATTCGATACGCTGCCAATAACCGACGAAAGAGCGTGCCGCCGTCTTGTGCCGTCACGCGAGCACCGTGTGGTCACTCCCATTTGGGACAACTGCTTCCTCATCGAGGGTCACATGCCGAGATGGAAAACAACGTGCTGGGGTGATCCATTATTGGTCATTTATTGCGCGCTTTCCCTGTCTACTAGCTGTCATTGTTTAATGTCCGTGCAACGCCGCAGAGAAGGGCCTGTTGGATGCGGCGCACACGAGAAATTTGATGGGAGTAATACAATGAGAATGATAGTACCCATGTTAGGGCCCTTAATTAACTGCATTATTCCACGCCGATAGCGGTTTCATATGCGTGTATTCTTCCAAGACGGTGTCGGTAAGTCAACTTCACCACATAACGCGTTGAAGGTCAACCATTGCACACAACCGTTACCGCTCCCCATTTACGCAAAGCGCGGGGCGTACGCCTTTTTGCGACAACTAGCACAGCTGCATAAGTGTCACAAAAAGAGCGTACACTCTTAAAAATGAACTTCACCGCATAGCACGCTCCTAGCCAACCATTATCTCGAATGATATCGTTATCTGCCCTGATTTGTTGAAAACGGGAGGCGTACGCCTTTTCTGTGACACTTATGCTGTTCATAATTGTCACAGAAAAGGCGTACGGCTCCCGTTTTCAACAAATCAGGTCAGATAACGATATCATTCGAGATAATGGTTGGCTAGGAGCGTGCTGTGCGGTGAAGTTCATTTTTAAGAGTGTACGCCTCTTATTTTGAACAAACTAGGGGTAAGAACGATGTCATTGCGGATGATGGTTGGCAGTCACCATGTTACGCATGGAGCTCTTTTCACTCTTAGGCAATCACCATGACGAATGACATCGATCTGCCCCCGGATTGGTCAAACATGGGAGGCGTACGCCTTTTTAGGACACTTATGCAGTTCAAAGAAAGACGTACGGCCCCGCGCTTTCCACAAATCATGAGCAATAAAGGTATCATTCTGTGCAGTGGTTGGCCTTCACCGTGCGATGTGGTTAAGTTCTGTTTTTAGAGTGTTCTTAGCGTGCAGTCTTCCCGAGCTACACACACTCACTCTTAAAAATGAACTTTACCGCATAGCACGCTCCATAATCTCGAAGGATATCGTTATCTGCCCTGATTTGTTGAAAACGGGAGGCGTACGTCTTTTTGTGACACTTATGCTGTTCATAATTATCACAAGAAAGGCGTACGCCACCCGTTTTCAATAAGTCAGGGCAGATAACGATATCGTTCGAGATTATGGTCGGCTGGGAGCGTGCTATGCGGTGAAATTCATTTCTAAGAGTGTACTCTAAGAACAGAACTTCACTGTATAGCACGCTCTGCGCCAACAATTGCCACGGATAATAACATTATCGCTTCTGATTCGAAGAGAGAGGGGGCGTACGCCTTTTTATGGCAATTTTGACATATAAAAATTGTCACAAAAAGGCGTACCACCCCTTCTCCGATAGAAGCGATAACCTTATCATTCTTAACAATGGTTGGCACAGAGCGTGCTATGCGGTGAAGTTCTGTTCTTAGAGTGCAGAGATCAGACAATACAGACGCTATCCTCATTTTGCGGGAGGAAAGAAAACGACGAACGGAAATTATTGTTATCTGCGTCAAAAGCAAACGTGCATTCGTCACTGCCATTCTCCAATGGAAAGAAAGCCTATAGTCCGTTGGAGAAAGCGACTTCGGAAGGAAGCCAATGAGACAGAGCTTCCGGAAACAACGGAGGATCCACGCGTCGTTGATCGAAGCAGTGATGCTTCGTGCGCCCATTATGCTATGGAGTTTCCCGCTCCATGTCGTGCGCATCAGAATAGAGTACCATCGGACACTGTAGACGCCTAATGGACCGTCACCACGAAGCACAACACGATACCACGAGGTAATCGCTGAACATAAACGCCAACACACGATCTTCCCTTGTCTCGAAATCGTGTGCTGCGACACAGCTGCGGGTACTTACGTTGTGTTTTGCGTACGAAATAAAAAAATGTTCTGCAGTCGGAGGCACATATTTAAAGCTTCGCAGTTGAATGGCACAACTACACGTTCTGTCGAAGAAGAGGACGAAGTAGGGTCCCTCCAAGGTCACGTTCGAATTCTTATACGCCAGTGTTGCCGTCCTTCAACACCACGCGGGCAGCACCAGCGAAAGCTTTGTGACAACTACGTGTACTACAACAATTTACAAACTTATATTGTTATAGACCAGCCCGACGTAGAACGCTTTGAATTTGAATAAATTTTCAGTTTGCAGACGATGTGCAAAAGAAAGTGTCGTCTGCTTTGAAATTCTCTGCAGAATCTCTGTTGACGGGTGCGACACCAGCGTCCGTAGCAGAAAGCGCGGTGCGCAACAGATATCGTGATGTGCGCCTTCACTCTTAAAACAGAACTTTACCGCATAACACCATCCTAGCCACACCGTCATCCCGGATGACATCCTTCGCTGCCATGATTTGTTGAAAATGAGGGGAGTGCACCTTTTTGTCACAAGCAGTTAGGATAATTGTCACAAAAAGGGCGCACGCCCCGCGCTTTCCACAATATCAGGAGTGATAACGATCTCATTCTGAGTAATGGTTGAAAATTCAGCGTGCTATGTTTTGAAGTTCTGTTTTAAGAGTGTTCGTTGATGTCTTCCGGACTATTTGGACGATACTTAAGACGGCGACACTTCCGGTGTGCGGTACGCAAAGGCAAAGGCTGTCGCAATGAACAAGCGTTTTGATACACGCACATATGACCTATGACCAAATTAAACGGCAAAAATAAATTAAAGCTGGCGACAAAGCTTCGTTTTGCGCTGTCGTCTTCCGTATTTCACACATCCGGCAATCGAATAAAATAAATTGCCTAACATTAACAATATAAATTAAAGATGGAGGAAGAAATACCAACGATATGACGTACCATAAATTCATAATCCTTGCGTGCCTTGATAAGCGGGGCTCTACTAAATGAGGAGCACACGACGGCGAACGCACTGGGGCATTTCAGACGCGTGTGGCCGAGGCTTTGGCAGGCGGTTAGCAAGTGATTGACTGATGCATCCATGGGATGACGGATGGGCTGCCAACACGCAGGTACCGCGCTTTCACTTCTGCCAACACGAATAAATAGGCGACGACGATACGAACTGACTCAACAGGTTGAGATCACACTACAAAATCTACGTGAGAAAAAAGGAAGAAATTGACTAAAAATAAAGGGCAAGACGAGGGCAATATATATTGGTGATAATGATTGAAGTATAGAAGCGTAATAACAATCCAAAAACAGAATTTCACTTCGTAACACACAAACAACAATCACACCGAATAACATTGTTTTTTCTCTCAAGTTTGTTGAAAACGGGTGGCGCACACCTCTTTAACACAGTGCACCAGTGCGACCTACGTTTCCATTTTTCTCTTTCTCTTTCTATTCTATTCTAGTGCAGTTCGCATTTATGATTTTGGCACGAGAAGGCGTACGCTCTTTCATAAAGAATGGGGTACAGAGTATCGGCCACTCCACGGTAGAGTATCACCCAGTTTCATCGCCCCCGGCGAGGGAACCTCCCAATCATCATCACAAAATAAAGTTCTTGTGGTTGTTGTTCTTTCATAAAGCCCAGTTGATCTAACGCGACCATATTCAACCGACCCCAAGGGGGGCGTCCGAGTTAATGAAGGGAGAGGAGTGCCGTCAGTTCAACAAAGCGAACCCATTTTATTTCGCCTACACTAGCATGCCGTGATCCCACACACACACACATACACACTTTTACACGCTACCTAGAACGCACATCAAATAGTCTGAGCCTAATTATAGAATGTATTCTTTTCTGTGTGTTTCCATAGTTCCAGATATAAAGGGAGATGCTCGTCCAGAACTCTTCGCTGAAGTTGCATTTCTATTTTGCTATAATTCTCGGCTCCGCGATGACTGATTATTAAACAAAGGCCATGGCCCACAGAGGCAGCTTGATCAACAAAGCATGCGCAAGCGAGGGGGGTGGATATGTTTATTGAGAAAAAAAAAGCAAGGAAAGGTTAGTCAGGCAAAGACCGACTTGCTTGCGGAAGCGAGCTTTGCTTTCGACTATACGGGAATGCCCCGCGTTAGCCAGCGCGTCAAGCAGTTCCATTGGCTCAATCGAGGAAAGATGCGAGCCGTGAGAGGGTCACGTGGAAGTCGAAAGTGGTCCCGCTGTTTTACTTAATCTTTCTTCTATTCGGGGCTCGTTGCAGCCGAAGCAGGACAGAAGGCAGACAGGACAGACGTCCTACAGGGAGCCTGCTGGCACAGAGGAGCAACAACCGAAAAAGCGGGACCTGTCCCGCCTAAACCGGGATGTCTGGTCACTTCACGTTAGTTACATACACTTCGTCGCTCTGCTCCAGCTTGTCCTTCTGTTGTTCCTTATCGAGCTATTTTTAGGACTGACTGTTCCCTTTTGAACCTGCGGTTCTCCGGAACCCGCTGCCTCTGTCCAAACTTCAGCCCACATCATCGGTCACGTTTGACGGCAACTCAGCGAAGAGATCCAAAAGCATTCTAACGGTCGTGCTGTAACTTGGCAAACAAACGCGCAAAGAAGGAACTTCCAAATGACCCTGCCGCCGTCTTTACTTTTCTTTCCCTCTCTTCTTTGAACATTGGACAGGAATGGATCTCCGCAATGGACTTGAGCGTGAGAGGCGACACAGCCATACAGGTGTGATCGAGCGAGTGTGACGAAAAACTCCGCGGCTACCCGGAGCATGTACACTGCCAACGGTGCCAGAGGGGGACTTTGAAGTCATTCGTCACAACACCAATCTTCGAGTCACCAAAAACTTCATTCGACTAACGTCATTTATCAAAAGACTGACTGAAAGGTGGGAATAAGTGCGTACGTGCTACAACGTGGTTTTTGTTGCGGTCAAGGGGACACACGGTCCGCGTCTGTGCGTATACAGCATCGACCATCGAGACACATCCACGGTAGAATGCCGTATGGAGAGACGGGTAAGTTCTCAACACATGGATATTTCAAAAGGACATCTACAGGCTTCATCCGGTCTCTGTCATTGCTAGGACAAGGCAATTTGTTAGATGGCGGTAGAAGTGCTTTTAGTGCAGAGTGTTGGTGGGCTGGATATCACCATGGACTAAGACTCGCTGGACTTGGCCATGGACTGGACATGATATATCGCATAATAATAGAGCCAGCCATTGCACACCATAATAGCGTTTCCACCCCTTATTCGAAGAGACAGCGGGGCGTACGCCATCCATTTTGAATATGTTAGGAGAGAGAACAATACCTTCCGAATCATGGTTGGCTATCCCTCAGGCACGAATCACCACCTGAGGATTATGTCTGTAATTGTCATGAGAAAATTTTGGCTGGCTAAGCGTATACCAAAGGTTTATGCAGTCAGTGAAAATTCTTTCCTGTTGCGTCGCAGGGTGCGCAAGGTGTTCTGTGGTAGGGTGTTGAGAAAATCCATACTCGCTGATACACGTCATGCTTTATTTCGTCATCTTTGATCCACACCTGGGTGCCAGACTCTTATACCTACATCGCTACATGTGTACATAACATTTCCCTTTGTCAGTGTGCAATGCTCGCTTTCTGAACGTGATTGAGCGCACATATGCGTGCCCTCA